>NC_072426.2:160228611-160533888 GCF_028878055.3 Symphalangus syndactylus
TGCCTGCTTGAAATTTCAGAAATGTAAACACTCAGAATTGGCTTAGTGCTTGGGCTATTGGCAGACCTTTCAGAAGAAAAAGTTTTTAGACAGCGTCTATGTGAATCATACCAGCTTTTCTCAAGATAAGGGATTCATATTAGAAGGCTTGACTCACTCTGACATTTTATATGACTTTCTATTATTGAAACAACTCTAAAGGTCTTTTGAACATTCTATTCACAGTGTTACCTAATAATGACATATATTAGCTTCTGGAGTTAAGCAGCTTATAGGCAGAGTTCACATAATTACTTTGAATGCCTGGCATCTATGCAGCAAGTGGGCAATAAATATTTATTGAATAACTAATCTTACAGTGAAGAAGCAGCATGAACTGGGAATTACTTTCCATTCCAGTTCTGAAGTTTAGACTCATTCTAAGAACTATGAATGCTTAGATCTGTGACCTTAATGTACCTAGATTTCAGTTTTCTTGAATTGAGTTTGACGAGTGCATTTCTGAAGCCCCTTCTAGCTTCTAAATGTCATGACATGAGTTCAAGATGAGACTTGTGAGTACCTTTTCAACTAAACTCAGTTCTCAAGTCTTTCACCACATCTTGTAAAAGGTAAAGTTGAATGGACTTCTATCACTTGGATCTTATTTAACTTGAATTGCTAAAAATACATGTACAGCAACTGCTGAAATTAAACAGCATCTACAAATGCAGGCATTACTCCCAGACGTTTTCTAAGTAGAATACATGGCTTCTACTCCCAGGGGGTTTATAATCTAGTGTAGAAAAAAAGAAATATATACAAAATGATGCAACTGACATGAGGGAATTTAGGGTGAGTTGGACAGTATTTTTTAATTTGCTGTGAGTCTAGATTTAGTTGAGACTTGAAACAGGTATATGTAGCAATGAAGAAGAAAATTATAAAAGCTTTAGAAAATAAGAAGCCCATGTAGAGAAGATTGAATAATTATTTGTTTTTAGGAGCATATTCAATATTTTCTGAATCCATGCTAAACCATTCCTTTTCTTCTCTTTCTCCAGATAAAATGTGGCACAGCCTCTGGGACAGTCTCCTCCAGACTCTGGTCATATTGATGGCCATAGAGAGTCAGAGCCACGATTTTTGTCTTACACCTCTTTTCTCTATGTACCCAATGTTTTCTTTTAATTGATTCACTGCTTAGATTTAAACAAATGTTTGTTAGAAGAAATTTAAATAGAAAACCCAATTCATTATATATAGACTGTAATTATAAAGATAAATTCAATGAAAACAAAACAATCTTAAATTCTTCCTGGGTACTGTTGACTTACTGAAGCATCTGTACCCAAAGCCTACTCTCTCTCTCTCTCTTTTTTTTTTTCAATTGAACCTTAGCACATGTCAGAGAGTTTCTTCAAAATGGTACTATTCCCAAGTGGAGACATCTTCCTTGAAGAATTCAGAAGTACTGAGAAGAGTTGAAAGACAATGGAGAGGGAATCACTCTATGGGGATAGTCCTATAAACCAGGTGGCTTTGTTTATGCATACTCCTTCTGAAAACACCATGCTTCTCTACGGGGAGGCTGGAGGAAGCACTGTTAGTATTGTTTCCATGGTTTTGTTAGATGTCAAACTCAGAGATATTTTTTGAGTTAAGTGACTCACAGACTGAAGAAAAGCATGAGGACTTTGAGCCATCAAATTTTCTAAGTTATTGAGTATAATTGCAGTGGATTCCCTACCTGAAGCTGAGTCGACCAGGAAAATAGTACTGTTTAAATTCTTTTTCCTTTTCTCTTGTCACCCATGGTGAATTTTTCCAATGATATAATCAATTGATTTTTACCTTATGACAGTGGGAGAGGACAGGTAATAAATGTAGGAAAACCAGGAACCAAATGTGATTTAACATACTTGGAGTTCTCAGATAGCAGTGATAGAAAGTTGAGCTTTAAAAGCATAATTTAAAGAAATCCCTTAATTTTGTTAAAGAAAGAAAATATACACACTGGAGGATCATAAATAAAATATTCCGAGTACAGTTACCAGCTCCAATGAGTGAGATCCATGCTTAGAGACAGTCGTGATTCTTATTTAACATTAATAACCACAAACTGTGCACCAGATGCTATGAACCCAAGTCCAAGGTAGATTGTATAATCAATATCATCATCACTACAGAATATATTAAAATATTATTTTACTTTAGAAGTTGCCTTTCAAGTTAACTAGTATTTGAGCATTTTGTATACAAAAAAATAAGGTAAAATAATAGTGAAGAATCCAAGATTATGGGACAAAACCCATCTTCAAGGAGCTTATGATGTATGACAGTAATATCCTTTAGTGAAAAAGCATAGCCTCATAAGAGATGCTTGCAGGGATTTAATAGGAGAAAGGAGCACACTGGAAAAGGAGGTGGCTTCATGAAGGAGCATTTTCTACGGAGTGTGAAGAAACGGCAGGCTCTTGACAGGGAATTATATAGGGTGTAGAGCACTTGGGTGGGCATCTACGAGAGTGAGACAAGTGGAAACAGCAGTGAGAAAGTGTGTTGGATGGTTAGTGCAAAGCCCAGGTTTTTGGAATATAGGGGAACGGGAAGAGCTGAAGTTGGGAAGAGAGGCCAGGATGAAGGAGGATAAACAAAGATTTGTGACTAGCAAAGAAGAAGAGGATTTGCAGAATTAAGTGTCACTCTAATGTCAAGGACAGGCACAAACGATGGCTCTAACATTAGGCAAGATGCATAGTCTTTTAAGCATCATCACTGGCAGAGCTCCTAGATAGATACTTGTAATGATAATAGGTACCATTTGTTGAATGCATATACCCTGGGCATAGCACTGGGTGGCTTAGATACACTATACTTCTGTGACAGAGGTATCATCTTTATTTTTCCAGACCAAAAAAAAAAAAATAGAGCCTCTTAAGGAGCTTGAAGTCAAGGATAAATAATTTGTATCACTCTACTATAAGTAGTTATTTTAGTTATTTACCTAGGTATCATCAAGGAAGAATGGGCTCATAAATGTTTTGCCGTTAACATGCAAAGTCCTAGAACATCTCCCACGTGAGATTCCTAAGCAGTTCTTCCAATCTGTAATGTTTGGTAATGAAATGCAAATGACAATAAAAGGGCCCAGTCCCATTCGAAAGCCATAGTTCATAACAAATCACAAGGGTTTTCTATGGCAAGCAGCTTCTTGAGAATCGCAGTCACACTTGACATGGTCATCAGCCATTTTTTAAGATGCCACGTTTCAAGCGGGGCTATTAATCCCATTTCTTGAGCATTTCAATCTCATTTTACAATGTGAAATTGCTAGGAGACACACATTTATCAATATGTTCCATAATGTTATTTGTTTGGCATGACTTCTTTCAGTACATCATATTTTTTGTTACATGATCAATATGAGAGTCTTCTCTCCAGAAAAGGCAACTAATCTTGCTACCTAGATTGAAGTGGATGACTTAAACCATTTACAAAAATCCCTCTGGTTATTTTTCTTTCCCGAGTCTCTTTCCTTATCCTTAGGCCCCTTTATAAATAAGCCTGTTTCTTTGCAGTCTGTGGCTCCAAAACATAAATGATTATTGGAATATCAGATTTAGTTGGCGGCTATTTATATTAATGTAACAAGTTGACATTGGTTTGGTCTAGAACCAGAAGTTATTTTTAGGAGAGACTGAAAAACTGTTCATTAAAAATTATAAGAAATGTTTTTGGTTTCTAAGAGAAGTCTGTTAATCAGGGTTCTCCAGAGAAACAGAACCAATAGAGAGAGAGAGAGGAAGAGAAAGAGAGAGAGAGAGAGAGAGAATGTGTGTGTGTGTGTGTGTGTGTGTGTATCTCTGAGGGATATATTCCTCTTGTCCTGGAAAATCATTCCATAGTTATATGTAGAGGAGATTCTGGTCTGAATGGAGAAGTCTGAAGTTATGGCCCCAAAGGACTGCACTGTCCTGCTGTACTATTGTTAAAGGCCGCCCCTGCAGGTTTTGTTTCCTTTGGAGAACTGCTTGTTTTCAAAATCTAAATTTATACTGCCATGAGTATTTTAACTATTGCTTGCCCTTGGAAGGTTTATATGTGGGTTGTCTGTCTAGGAAATGTTTTGAGCCTTTGCTCATTGGAGGTTGGGAGCCAAGGAAGGGACGTGCACCATGGAGTTGCTTGGAGGTAGTCGAGGAGCTATGCAGACAGGAGAAGGAGAATGGTGATGCTGGGACTGTGCAGTCATTGTTATTCTGTGTGTTATGTTCCCCCATTATTATGGAAACTCTAGCAGATCCCCTTAGAAATAACAGCCCCATCTCTGATAGTCCATGGGAAAGCCATTCCCTCAACAAAATCACAGTGAGTACATGTTATGGACCGAATGCTTAGGTACCCCCAAAATTCATATGTTGAAATCCTAACCCTAAAATTAATGGTATTAGGAGATGGGGACTTAGTAGGTTTAGGTCATGAGAGTGGAGCCCTCATGAATGGAATTAGTGCCCTTATAAGAAGAGACATAAGAACTTGCTTCCTCTCTCTGTTCTCTTTCCCATGAGAACACAGTGAGAAGATAGCCAGTCACCTGTAAACCAGAAGGCAGGCTCTTATCAGATGTGGGATCTCCTAGCACCTTGATCTTGGACTTCCTGGCCTCAAGGACTGTGAAAAATAAATGTTGTTTAACCCCCCAAGTCTATGGTAATTTGTTATAGCAGCTGGAACTAAGATGGTGTTGCCATGGTGATTACAAGTGGGGCAAATGAATTCATGCATTGAACAAATGTTTACTGAGCCTCTACTCTGTGCTAGATACAGCAGAGAGGCAGCTTGGAATAAAATAGAGCAGGAAGTGCTAGCCAGAGCAATTTGGCAAGAGAAAGAAATGAGGCATCCAAATAAGGAAAGAAAAAATCAAACTATCTCTCTTTATTAATGATATGATTCTCTTCTTAGAAAACCCTACAGGCTCTGCCAAAGGCTACTAGAACTGATAAATGATTTTAGCAAGGTTTCAGGATACAAAATCAATATATAAAAATCAGTAGCATTTCTATACACCAATAACAGCCAGGCTGAGTGTCAAATCAAGAATCCAATCCCATTTACAATAGCCACAAAGAAAATGAAATACCAAGGAATATAGCTAACCAAGGAGGTGAAACATCTCTACAAGGAGAACTACAAAACACTGCTGAAAGAAATCAGAGATGATGCAAATAAATGGAAAAACATTTCATGCTCATGATTTGGAAGAATCAATGTTGTTAAATGACCGTACTACCCAAAGCAATTTACAGATTCAACACTATTCCTATCAAATGATCAATGTTATTCTCCACAGAATTAGAAAAAACCATTCTAAAATTCATATGCAACCAAAAGAGTTGAATAGTCAAAGAAATCCTAAGTAGAAAGAACAAAGCCATAGACATCATACTACCTGACTTAAAACTATACTATAAGGCTACAGTAACCAAAACAGCATGATACTGGTACCAAAACAGACACATAGACTAAAGGAACAGAATAAAAAACTCAGAAAAAAAGCCACACACCTACAGCCATCTGATCTTCAATAAGGCCAACAAAAATAAGCAATGGGGAAAGGGCTTTATATTCAATAAATGGTGATGGGACAACTGGCTAGCCATATGCAGAAGAATGAAACTAGACCCTTGCCTTTCACCAATACAAAAAGATGGAATGAAGATTTAAATGTAAGACCTCACACTATAAAAATCTTAGGAGAAAACCTAGGAAATATCTTTCTTGACATTGGCCTTGGCAAGGAATTTTTGGCTTAGTCCCCCAAAGCAATTGCAACAAAAACAAAAATTGACAAGTGGGAGCTAATTAAACGAAAGAGCTTCTGCACAGCAAAAGAAACTATCAACAGAGTAAACAGACATCCTACAAACTATGCAGCTAACAAAGGTCTAGTATCTGGAATCTATAAGGAACTTCAACAAATCAACAAGCAAAAAACAACCCAATTAAGCAAGGGAAATGAAAAGGCATTTCTCAAAAGAAGACATACAAGTGGCCAAGAAACATATAAAAAAATCCTTACTATCACTGATGATCAGAGAAATGCAAACTAAAACCACAGTGAGATACCATCTCGCATCAGTCAGAATGGCTATTATTAAAAGGTCAAAAAATAACAGATGCTGGAGAGACTACAGAGAAAAGGGAACGCTTATATACTGTTGGTGGGAATGTAAATTAGTTCAACTACTGTCAAAGAAATCCATTTGGAGATTTCTCAAAGAACTTAAAACAGAACTACCATACGACCTAGCCATCCCGTTACTGGGTATATTCCCATTGGAAAATAGATAATTATACCAAAGAGACACATACACTTGTATATTTATTGCCACACTATTTGCAATAGCAAAGACATAAAATCAACCTAGGTGCTCATCCCTGGCGAACGGGATAAAGAAAATATGGTACATATACACTGTAGAAAACTACGCAGCCATAAAGAATGAAGTCATGTCCTTTGTAGCAACACGATGTAGCTGGAGGCCACAATCCTAAGTGAATTAACGGACAACCAAATACCACATGTTCTCACTTATAAGTAAGAGCTAAACATTGAGCACACATGGATATAAACATAAGAAAAATAGACACCAGAGACTACTAGAGGGGAGAGGGAAGGAGCAAGGCATGGCTTGAAAAACCACATATTGGGCACTATGCTCACTACCTGGGTGCAATATACTCATGTAACAAACCTGCATATGTACCCCCTATAACTAAAATAAAAGTTGAAATTTAAAAATTAGAACAAAACAAAACAAGTACTTATCTTCATGAAGTTCTAATGAGGAGATATCAATGATAAATAAAGAAAAAATATGTAAAGTAAACAATAAGTGCTGAAAAAGAAAAACAGTACAGGGGCTAGAGTTCTAGAGAGGTTCTATTATAGATGGCGTGATTCGGGTTGGCTGGGATTAATCATCTCAGGATTATATTCCAAGTTCAGAGCTGTTTCTCTTATGCTACCATTCATCTCATTTGTAGTTGGGGAATTTAGTCAGACGGACAAATAATTGCATATCTTTTTTTAGGGAGAGCTCAACAATGTGACACTGTTTATGTTGATGCTGTTGAAATAGTGTGTCAGCAAATCCCTGTCTTTTTCCCTGTCCAGTGTCCTTAACGGGGGAGGGGATGTTGAAACCTGATCCCTTCAAAGAGTCTAAGGTATAGCCATATAAGCCGGAGTCATACGAATTGGTAGTTGAATCTAATGCTTGTAGCAATACTCCTGTCATGAACAGAATACACTAAATTTGTCATTTATAGTTTTAACAATTCTTGAGTTATACTATTATATATGAAATAGGTCCTAGTTTGGTTTTATTTTACTTAAACTTACCTATGTACACACTTTCAAGAAGTAAATAATTCTATAAGGCTTGTTACAAAACGCATCACCTCCTGACTGCCCTACCTGCTTTTCTTTTCCTGGGAACAACCCCCTTTTAACGCTTAGCTGATTTTTTTCTAGTTATTTATTGCCATGCCTCTAATTAACAGGTTTATTTTGCTACTTCTTAATTTTTAACACAGTTTTTTCAGTGCATCTTGACATTTTTGGTTTTATGTGTTAAATACTGACTTCCCAAAATGAGAGCTGAGAATTTAACTCTCTTTGTAACCTCTTTCCCCTCCATCCCTCTTAATTCCTCATCCCAACATAAAGTAAGAGTGATTTTGGTTTGCCCACCATTGGTATTAGAATATACTGTATTAGGACCACATAAACATTGTTAACACCTGAGCCAGGTCATATGTATGATTTTCTCATCCTTTTCTGCACTCTTTATCAAACCCACTTGAACTAGTAACTGTTTGCTTTTATCCTTGGTTTAGATTTGTGTGTTCTTATCGCTAATCTACTCCCAAATTCTCCTGCTGCTCCATTTGATAGCATCTTGCTTTTTTTGCAGGGTGCAATATCTTTCCTGCCCAGGTAAGCGGAGGACTGCAGGATGCTGCAACTAGGTTCTTTCTTTGAAGATACCCAACTTCATTAGTCTTAGATTTTATTCTCCTTTCTAAGATTCCCCAGAAGACTCTCTCCAGTTCTGGCCTGGAGTATATAAGCTGCCCATATCAGATGTGTTATTTTACTTGAAAATAATTTTTGAGTTCTTTTATTACTGCAAAAGTTCTGTTGGTAAAATAAAACTTTAGAAATGCAAAAAAATAGAAAAGTAAACAGATATACGTTTTTAATTCCACTGTGAAAACAGAAAAAAAATTTAATAGTTTAATTTCTTCCATTTAACAAAGGAAGTTGGAGTTGGCAATACAGTAGGCACTGAACAATTCTGATAAAGCATTAATGCAAAAATCAATGTTACATCAAATACATAAAGTGGTCAATATTTTGTGTAAAAAGTAAAAAGCACATCTTAAACATTAACTTTGAAGTAGATTGATATGCAAACCTAAATTTGTTTTGCAAAGCCACTGTTTCAATGGAAAGCAATGTGTAGGAAGAGAAATCATATGACAATGTATTCCACGCTAGTCATATGAAATGGATCAAGGAAACAGAAGATATATCTATTTAAGTTTGATTGATGGTTCAAGAGGATTTTGTAAGTGCTATTGTGGATGTAAAAGTTTTTCTAAGAAGTTGGGGAGATTATTTCAGGTAACCCTGACAGTTGTTCCATCCTTCAAAGTCTGCAGTACTGCAGTACCTTGCTGGTAGAGAGGACACTTTGCAGATGGCATTGGAGAAAAACTGTGCCCCTTACTCTCCCAGCTGCTGAACAGATCTCAGTATTGCTGTTAGAAAGAAATTAGTCATGAGCTATTGGCAAGTGATTGAGTAAGATGTCTGAGTATTTTTTAAAAAGTTTAGGTGGGTTGAAAACTCTCTGCAATAACCTTCCAGAGCACAATGCAGGGAAGGGACTGGCTGATATAAAGCTGCCTGTTATTAAATTATCCTGGAATGGGAAGCAAGCAATTATGGAGTTACCTGGGATGGTAGGGAGCAGAAAAGCAACAAATGCTGAGAAATTACATGAAACAACAATTTAAAAAGAATGAATCTAAATCCAAGCAAAATTATCTTGTAGACTGCTACTGACCAAGGATTTAGAAGAGAGTTTTTATTTATTTATTTATGTTTTGGGACAGAATCTTCCTCTGTCGCCCAGGCTGAAGTGCAGTGGCACAATCTCAGCTCACTGCAACCTCTGCCTCCAGGGTTCAAGCAACTCTCGTGCCTCACCCTCCCAAGTAGCTAGGACTGCAGGCACACGCCACCACACCTGGCTAATTTTTGTATTTTTAGTAGAGATGGGGTTTCACCATGTTGGCCAGGCTGGTCTCTAACTCCTGACCTCAGGTGATCTGCCCGCCTTGGCCTCCCAAAGTGCTGGGATTACAGGCATGGGCCACCATGGCTGGCCTAGAAGAGAGCTTTTCAGAAAAATGCAAATAACAAGGCTAATTGTCTCTGATTCTTTTAACTTTGTTGGTAGGTGAATGTATCTATGCAAATGTGCATCGTATATAACTCTCAGTAAGGTATTCATTGGATAATGGTGATTCAACCTGAGTTATCTCAGTTTGTTTTCTTTAATGTTACAACATTTCAGGTGGTATGGTTCATCTGGACCAGCCTCTGATTTGGGGAAGACCAAGCGAGAGCACACTGCGGAGAGTGAGTCCTAGTCGGTTTGGGTATGGCTCTCAGCAGACTGACTCACGAGGGCCACCAGCTGCTGGATTTAATTCGCAGATTTTGTATAAACTGTAGATTTCCCTGGGAAATCTGCTGTGCACACACAAGTGAGAAAGCAACCATGAGAAGGAGGCCAGGGCTGGGGCTCTGCAAGTGCACACAGCTCACTGCAGAAAAGCACGCGCCTCCCAGCAGGACTGTTAGCCCAGAGAGGAAGCCTGCCAGGGTTTGAGCTCATTTGTGTTGTGGGTATCTCTTACCACAGCATCAGATTCAGTGTCTTCTTAAGGAACAAAACACAGGAAACGGCTTGCTGTCATCTTCTATTTCTCTAGTGAATCTCCTGTATCTGAAAGTCACAAACTTCTTTCTTTAAGACCTGTGGCTTACTTTTCCAATAAGAAGTGAAAGGTCTAGGCTGTCAATATTTGAAATTGAGGGGCAAGAGGCAGCCTCTTTTCTATCATGAAGGAAAACATACAATGTGGAAAAGAGTTCACTTTGGAGTGGATTTATCTTCACCTAGATTGAATGCATTGATGAAGATTACGGAATTGATGTTTCCAAAATTCGTTGACATGTTCAGATGAAAATACAAAGGATTATTTTTAATATTATTATGTTATATTAAATAAACTTGCTGAGATTTTTTAAGTTTCTATGCCTTCGGCCTCCAATAGAACAGTTGTGATTAAAACAACACATGTGCTTCCCATTTGGCTGGTTACAGGAATATTTTGAAACAAGGAATATTTTAAAGTTAATTATACATGCATATAATGTCCAGTTAGATTTTGAAAGTATTTAACAATTTGCAGTGGGAGGTAAAGTAAATGTCTAATTCTGCCACTTTCTCTGTGGTTCAATGAAGCATCTTCTTGGTCATTGCCCTAACTGAATCTGAGCTAGGATGTTCCATCACATTGACCTTGTTATAATTTCGAAACAGGAATTCCAGTAGGATAGAATTGTTCCATTCTGTTGCCCGTATAACCACTCCAAGGTTTCTTGATGTATCTAGCTCATGACAGAAAAGACAAAAAAACAAAAGTTACTTTGAAGACAAAAAGTCAGCTTGGGAAAGTTATGTATGTTTCCTTTTTAAAAGCCTTTTAACCTTTGGAGTTGAGAAATGCTTTTTCTTGTCTTTTAAAACGTGTTAAGTAGTCACATCTTGAAAAGGACCAGATAAAATTATGTTTTTGAGGCCAGGCATAGTAGCTCATCCCAGCACTTTGAGAGGCCGAGGGGGGTGAATCACTTGAGGTCAGGAGTTCTAGACCAGCCTGGCAAACACGGTGAAACCCCGTCTCTACTAAAAATACAAAAATTAGCCGGGCATGTTGGCGGGCTCCTGTAATCCCAGCTACTTTGAAGGCTGAGACAGGAGAATCATTTGAACCAGGGAGGTGGAGGTTGCAGTGAGCCGAGATCGTGCCGCTGCACTCTAGCCTGGGCAATAGAGTGAGACTCTGTCTCAAAAAAAAAAAAAATTGATTTTTCATTTGCCTAAGATTAAATTTAGGGCTCATCTAAACCCCAAGGGACTTTGTATGTATTTGACTTGGATTTGGGACAATAGAAATGAATAAGTTGGAATAGATCAGATGTTACGTGGTGGACTCCACCTACGGAATGCCACAAACCATCTCCTTTATATGTTGTGAATGACCCAAGCTGGATCATGCCGGTCTCCATAGGCCTGCCTCTTCTTGTCAGATACTTCGAATTGAGTGTGATGATCTTCCTGCTGAGCCTTGGCGTCGCTTTACAACCCTATTCAACACAGCTCTGTGGGCAGCAAAGCCAGTGGGCAGGAATTAAGTGAGCTGAAACTGCTTCTCTAACCTAGACTAGACTAAACAGTAGGAAGTCAAGGTGATATCTAGGAGTTGTACATATTTTCAAATATAAAAATATTTCATTCATTTGGAGGAAGGTAGGGTGAACAAGGTAGACAGTACTAATATATCAGCTGGTAAGTAATCATTCAGTGCCGTTTTTGCTGGGAGTTTACCTGGATACAGATGGGCCTCCTGGAAGAATGTGGCACTTCACCTCCTCTGTACAGGGACTTATGATTTCACTGCAAGAAAATGGTTAATATACAACATAATCAGTAAGCGTTTAAAACACTCCATAATATGACAAACTTTATAAATATCATTCCAACCCTCTCACTCGAAATGAAATAAGATTTTATAGAGAAGTATGTTCAAAGATAGGCTTCTCGGGGATGATAGTATTGTTCATGTCACAAATTTTGAAATGGATGCAGAAGCATTTCGAATGTAGCATACAGGATGCTATGAGTTGATGTGTCTAAAAATGTTCAACAAAATCAATTATAGACTTTACTGCAGAAGAAAGTCTTGACTTTTTCAATGGAGAAAAGTGGTGTTTTATAGAAATACTTTGGAAACTTTTTTTTAAAATTACAGGCATTTCAGAAAATGAGAGATAATTACAGCCGAATAATTCACATTAAATTGTTGATTGAATTGACAAAGTAATTTAATGTGTTTCTATTAGATGCAAGGCAGTGTGCTGGATCATTGAACTATATAAAAATGTACCTGCTTGTAAAAGCAGATAATCTAGAGATGAATGCGGTAGCTAATGAAATTACAAATTAGTTTATGATATGTGCAAATGTGGGAAATAGAATCACAAAAACAATGATAAGTAATTCTAATCAAGATACCTGTCAAGTTCAAAAAAGCTTCTAAGAACTATAGTACCTTGGAATCTGATTTAATTCTGAAAATCTACCACATTAATTATGTCTTTGAAATTTAAAAACTAAGTTTCTAAATGCATCAATGGCCCTTGGAATAAAAACTCAGAACATTTAGAAACCCCTGGTAATGACAGGATCACGTCTAAGTCTTTTTTTTTTTATCTTACTTCTAAGTCTTTAAAATAATATGGTTTATTCTCACTAGCCTGCAGAATTGTTTATGATCTCAAGTCCTACTTCAGAACATAGACAAAAGGCCCTCCCTTTTTGGGGTTTATATAGAAATAGTTGATTTCAACTGAACTCAGCAACCTTGTACGTAGCCATTTCTATGAAATATATCTGCTCACTTGGATAAGAGCCAAGTTTCACAAATTACCAATGCTGGATCTAAGTTGACAAGTGAAACTTATTCCAAAAACAGGCAATGTGATAATTCAATATTTTGCTGTTGACGTGTTTCAAGAGCCAGCACACAGTATGCATTTCTTGGTTGCTCCCAGCTTAGCTTGCCACAGACCTACAGAGACCAGACTTCAAGATGTTCCTGTGGACAGGAATTTACACAAAAAACCAGCTGAAATTTACTTGTTTGGTGGAAAAATATATATATGACTGGCTTAAAGTCGTAAGTGAGGTGATCTTAATGATAGGACCAAATCCATTAGAAAACTACTTTGCAAATGAAGTTTAAAAAATTTTATTTTCAACTAGTTTTTAAAAGACTTCAATTCAGTAAGGAGCACATTAGAAAGATCTCAGTTTATCTCATGTATAGGCTATATCTAAACAAACTTGATTATTAAGTTTTCTGCCTTATTAAGATGTCTTGGCTATACAGTGAGAAGCACAAGTAACTCTCCACTGCATATTGGATCCCATGTTTTGTGGATATGAAAGAGCTAGTTTTAGAAGAAATGTCATAACCAAAAATAGAACCAAATACATAGCTATGACTGAAGTAAAGTTCTTGCTATATGGTAATGCTTCTTGCATTTGGTCAATCTGAAGATGTGTGACATCAAGCCTGACACAGTCAGTTTAGCATAGTCTCCTTAAGGTTTGACTATGGAATGTATGAATTCATAGATCTGCTTTCTCTTTGTTGAATATATTCAAACGTATCACAGCTAGTGATGGATTCCATGCTTTGTTTACGAGAGGGGCACATGGAAGTACACAACCCAGGAGCCGTATTTTCTTCTTACTGCCAAAATAACTCTTCAGATATGATTTAGGTGCTTGGATATTTGCATCTAGTTCACTTTACTTACTTTTTTCTGCTTCGCTAGGACAATGCTTTCCAACAGTAAGAAAGAATGAATGAATTCTAGAAAAGGATGAGCACATGACTAGATCCAGGCTTGGAAAGTTTGAGTTCATGATCCATTCATTGTTGGAATGTTCAGGGTCAGGAGGTGAAACTTCAAGTCCTAAATTCCAGGGCTATGGCTAGGCAGGACATCTTCCTTTTGCCTTCCAGATACCCACTCCACCCTTCTCCATTCTGCTGTGTGCTCTGGAGGTTGACCTATAGGCTCAACATCAATGCACCTCCCTTGCTTTCAGACTTTAAGTCCAACCAACAAGGAGCACCACCTGGAGACTGAAGGAGGCAGTAAGCAGGCTGTACCTGCCTGCATCTCTCTCCCTTTCTCTCCCTGATGTTCTGGCAACTGCTCCCTCCTGTTACTCCTACAAGCCGAGGAGTAATAATTGCACCTCTCTGTCCCCATCTCCAAAATGCTGCTCTGACCCCTCCCCACTTTCCTATAATCCCTCACCTTATAAATAGTCCCTGTATCACCCTTTTGGCAAGTTTATCGGCTACCCACTGACTATCTGATGCAGTCTGCAATCACAGAACTCATACTATTTGGCTAAAGAGTTGATGACATTTGTTGTGTTTTCATGGAGTTTGAGTTGCTGGTGCACTACTTTGCCAGATAATCAGAAAATGTATCCCCATTGTGGGATAGGGGAAGCAAAACAAATGTTTAACTGTTCAAGGGTATTAATTCAGTCATGGTTTTAAAGACAGAATTAAAAATTTCAATAAAAAACATAGTCATGGCTGGGTGCGGTGGCTTATGCCTGTAATCCCAGCACTTTGGGAGGCTGAGGTGGGTGGATCACGAGGTGAGGAGATCGAGACCATCCTGGTCAACATGGTGAAACTCTATCTCTACTAAAAATACAAAAAAAAAAAAAATTAGGTGGGTGTGGTGGCGCATGTCTGTAGTCCCAGCTACTCTGGAGGCTGAAGCAGGACAATTGCTTGAACCTGGGAGGCAGAGGTTGCAGTGAGCAGAGATTGCACCACTGTACTCCAGCCTGGTGACAGAGCTAGACTGTGTCTCAAGACAACAACAACAACAACAACAAACATGATCATGTGGTTTCACATACTATTTATTTACAATTCCAAAAGCATCATAAATACATCCTATATTTCATGGTTCAGTGGAGTTCAGGAAAAGCAAGTATTTGTCTGAGAAAGCAACTTGAATCAAAGAAGCTGGTGGGTAGTTCTGAAGAAAGGGAAATTAACATCTCCCCCAAATGCAAATGCTTTCCATGCACCTGTACTAGGGAATTGTGGTGTGGAGATATGGAACATGCAAAGTCATTCTACACAACGCGATGATGGGGCCATTCTTCATTTATTCACTCATCTGGAAGACTTTGAGAAATAGGGCTACACTTAAGCATCTTAGACATATTTCTAGAATTTTGGAGTTTGCTAAAAACCTAGAAAATATTAGGCACCGGATTGGTTTGACTTGCTGTGATGTACAAGGCACTTAGGTTTGTTATGTTTGATACAAGAAAGGCTTTATGAGACTGTTCAACAGAAAATCTTGATTTTTTTACTGAATACCCATTAAGTTGCATAAGACAAATGCAGATTGACAAACACATAGCACATATATGATATTTCTTTTTCTGAATATAATGGAAGAAAACATGGTTTTTAGTCTAGTTATCATGAGACTTTTGTTACAGAAAATAAACAAATTCACCCAGCTCTTTGTGCATTTATGGCACTGTTGCTTCTCAGACACTAAATGAAAGTTTAACTTCCTGTGTCCTTCTTTTTAGATTAAATTCAGCTGTGTTTTCTTTTGGAAATGGGATGGAAGTGAAAACAAAATGTTGTTCTACCATATAGCAAGATGAGGGCTGATAGTCTGTCCAGAGTTTAAGTAAGTAGAATTGATTTGCTGAAATGCTGAAATGCTTGCAACTTTACACATTTTTGAAATTTTCTTTCTGTGAGATGGAGGCAGAGATCTAGACTATGCTTGCTCTCTGGGGCTTCTGTGTATTACCGGGTGGAAATGGTCTTTCCTCATCTGGAATTCTCCTTCCCTTCCCACCATTATGTAACCAGCCCCAGCATCTCCACATGGCAAACCCTTCTCAATGCCCCTGCACACAGAATTTGTCCTTTGCTCCTTGGTCTCTGTGTGTGTCCCATGCTTCTGCTGTGGCATGTGCCACACTATGCTTTGTAACATGTCCATGTTGATAATGTGCTCTAGGTTCATCTGCGGGACTGAACCTTGTCTTTGATCTTTAGCACACCTTGTGGAAACTAATTTGCAGGCAACAATGTTGAACTATTCGTCTCTATTCTAATTCTCATTTCTTTGTGGAGAGAATAGAACGGAATAACTTTTTCTGTGGTTGTGAAAACCTGAGAATTCAACTGGAATCGAGTTCTCTTGTAAAATGTGAGTTTGAGGGAAGAAACAGTATGCAGCTTGTATGTGATGATATCCCCAGACAACCGTGCGTCCATTATGTATCATGTGCTAGTCTGTTTTGCATTGCTATAAAGGAATACCTGAGCCTGGGCAATTTACAAAGAAAAGAGGTGTGTTTGGCTCAAGGTCTTGCAGGTTATACAAGAAGCGTGGTGCCAGCATCTGCTCAGCTTCTGCTGAGGCCTCAGGAAGCTTTAACTCATGGTGGAAGGTGAAGGGGAGCAAGAGAGAGAACCAGAGAGGTGAGGAGGTGCCAGCCTCTTTTAAACAACCAGATCTTGTCAGAACGAATGAAGTGAGAACTCACGCCCCCATGACCCAAACACCTCCCACCAGGCCCCACCTCCAACACCCGGGATCACAGTTCAACCTGCGATTTGGAGGGGACAAACATCCAAACTATATCACATCAGTAAGTATTTATTAACTAATTTAAGAAAAAAACAAACCAAACAAAAGATTGATATCTTTATCATATATCTTGCATCACCCTGTAAAAGCCACCAAACTTGTCATTTAAAAAACCCACAATTTTTAGCCATTTTCTGATTTATACTTTCTTTTAAGCTTGTGAACATGTCCCCAAGAACGAATTCACCTTTCTTTCAATGTCTTTCACTTTTTATATTGGAAAGAAAAGGAAAGCAAAATGTATGCATGTGCATGTACGTGTGTGTGTGTGTGTGTGTGTGTGTGTGTGAGAGAGAGTATAGTTTATCAGAAAGGAAAAGTTCACCTTCCTTGATTACCCTGAGTTTGCTGCAAGCTGCTGATGGCAGCTAAACTGACATTTGTCTCATTGAAGCGGAAGAGCCGATGTGTTGCACCAGAGTCCTCTTGCAGGTCTTCGTTCAGAAGGCTGCACTCTGCGTCACAGTGTCCTAGACTTGCTGCAGCCCTTCCAGCTGGTGAGCTGCTTTTTTTCTTCCTGTTTAAATACTTCCTTGGTGCAGCCTGAGGGTTGGAAGCCTGGGAGTGGGAGAGAGTTTGTTCTCGAATTTATGAGCTGTGAGTGCAGGGAACTTAAGTGCAGCAGCTCTCCAGTCGACATTACAGATATGGGTAAAATAGTAATCCTTCCTATCATCCCACAGCCCATAAAACGAATACCTTTTAATGGTGTGGGCATAATTATCGGACGTATTAAGTTAATTGGACAGACACTGATGCAGGGTCTTAGTAGTAGTCGACTGGCTTGGTACATTTCCTTAGCATTCATAGATTGTATTTCAGATGACTGTTGCTGAGAGAACTCCCAAATATATTCTTGGTAAATGTGATTTCTTTCTTTATTTCTTTCTTTCTTTCTTTTTTAAAAGCTCATCATCTCCACTGAGCCTTAACAATTTACATTAAAAATGCCATTTGGAGCCTCCCCGTCATTTTCCCTTTAGCCTTACTGAAAAATGCTTGCTTTTTTACAAGGTTGCAACACTTAGAATCAGGACCAAGGGTTATGGCTACTAAATTCCAAGTTTCTTTTATGTACTTGCTTCAAAGCAGTCTTATATTCTCTTGGTATCTTTTACTAGCATATCAGTCACCAATAAAATGAAAGAGAATAATCCTGACTAAATTCATAGCCATTTTTTACAGCATGTCTGATCATGCCCTTTATAGACGGAGAGTAATATGCATTAAAATAATCTCTTGAAAGTCTTTTTTCAAAAAAAATTTGTTTTGGTCTTTATCTTTCCTTTCTAAGTGTCTGGACCATGTATAATAGGAAGCATAAATTCCCTTTCCAGTGACTGTTATGTTCATGCTGCTCATTTTATTTTATTCATTCTGTTTTATGGATTTTGCAAAGCTGACTTTTGGTTAACCTTACGCCCCCGAGGCTAAACTTTTGATTTAAAATTATTTGAAGCTCTCGGCTCCCTGGGCTGTGGAGTGCATATAGATCCATCTATGGCTTTAGGTGACTCAGAGCTAGGAAGAATGGTTAACAGAGTCCATGCCAGCAACCAACTGTTGGCCTCACAGGTGCAAAGGAGGCAGCACTAGGTGACTGGGGGTTACAGTCGCCCCTGGAGCTCAGTGAGGGTGCCAGAGGATTCCTCCTCCAACGTCAGCGATGATACAGATGTGGATGCAATAGCATGGAGCCCATTTCAAACACCTTAGCATTTGGCTAAGCCATTCAACAAAGGCCTCACATCAAGCCAAGCCTTTCTCTGTCCTCCCCACACTGGTCTGGGCAGCAGCTTCATGCACTAGGGCAGTACACCCCTGTAAACTCTTCATTCTCTCACCCTTCTTGGTGCTTGTTGCTTTCATTTCCCTCTATCCATGAGGCTTCTTTGTGCTTCCCTTCCAGGCTTTGCAACCTTAGTTGGACATTTATTGCAACTGTCACCAACATTATAGACTTCCTTATCTCTTAACCTTTGACGGTGATCATCATGCCACTTCAGGAAGAATACCCCACTTCGCTTCCCCATCCATCTTCTCTGCTACCGCACCAAGCTTAAGAGACTTGAAAAAGTTCTAGACCTAGGATGCCTTGGACCTGTCTCTTTTCTCTTCCTCAGTAATACACAATCCTGCTTAATTGCAAAGACTGACATTAGCTCTGAAAACTCAGTTCTCCCAACTTGCCCTGAAATGTGTATCTCTAGGCTTTAGCTTTGTTCTGATCGCTATTCCCTTTACTAAATAAATTGATGCTCTTTTTATCAATGTGTACATTCATGTCCACCCTCCCTTTTGTGTATAGGTAGAAGGAGCCCACTATCTGATGTCAGAACGTTTGATTCGGGACCTGGCTCAATTTCCTGCCAATTGTGTGACATAAATTATTGAAAGGCAAATAATATTATCAGTATTACATGTGTTCTCATAATATTTTTGTAAGTTTTTTCTACCTTTTTATTCTCCCTACCAGTGCTCTAGGTCAAGTTTATTCATGGAAATACCAGCCATGTCTTCTTAAAATCCTGCTTTGATAAATCGCTCTCCCCAAATTAAACTCCTAGGTGTAATGTTTCAAGTAATAACAAACTACTTAGGGAATTTATACTTCCTATTATACACGATCCAGACACTTAGAAAGGAAAGATACAAACAGCTTAAAGGAAAGATACAGTTTAATTACAAACAGCTTACAGTTACTTATTCAAATATGTATTTTCAGATCTTCACTTTTCCTCTAAATTCTCTGCTCTCTTCAGACCAAATATCTTCTGAAGCCACCAAAAAACTGTCAAAACTTCCCATTCCCACCACCAACCACCTTCGCCTTGCTTCTTTTATTCCAATATATTATTCACAGCCCATGATTTCTAACTGGGTAATATTGACCACTAATTTCGTTTAACATCTACTTGACACAATCATACTACTTAGCGTATTGCCTCATTCGTGGTCTAGAAGTCTGAATTGTCTTATTATTATGTTGATTACTTTGTAACCCCTTAGTTACTGCTTAAAAATGCATGCCTAAGGAAGACTTCATTCTCTTTGCCTTGGTTTGCTGATACATAAAATGAAGAACGGTGTATTTTTCTACTCATAGGTCTTCATGGGATTTTACAGGTTAATTAAAGAATTCTGAAAGCTTCTTGAATAAAGATTAATAAAGACACATATTTAAATATTTGGTGGCCAGTTTCATTTTTCTCATTGTTACTCTTATTCATATTAAGCTATTCTTATATTTTCTCAGCTTTATAAAACAATTCTAGCCAGGCGCGGTGGCTCACGCCAGTAATCCAAGCTCTTAGTGAAGCCGAGGTGGGCAGATCACTAGGTCAGGAGATCGAGACCATCCTGGCTAACACGGTGAAACCCCGTCTCTACTAAAAATACAAAAAATTAGCCAGGCGTGGTGGCGGGCGCCTGTAGTCCCAGCTACTCGGGAGGCTGAGGCAGGAGAATGGCGTGAACCCGGGAGGTGGAGCTTGCAGTGAGCCGAGATCGCGCCACTGCACTCCAGCCTGGGCGACAGAGCGAGACTCCGTCTCAAAAAAAAAAAATTCTTAAGTGACAGGTCGAATTGTGACAAGTGGCCATTGTAGTACAGATGGAGTAAAAGAAACCCATGCATGATACGTGATTCTTTCCTACACGACTGTTTACGTGCGTTTCTTCAATATAGGACGGAAGCAAGGAAAAAGAAAAGGAGAAAAGGAAGCAAAGGAAAGAAATTCTACAAAGCAAATGTTTAAGAATCTGCTAACACATTTTAATGAAGCTCATTAACTCAAACGTTGACTCAATGTAGAAGATTTCACAATAGGACCGTATATGCCCCCAGAAATAATTTTTTTTTAAATTTAGAGATCTAATTGTACCTTTAATACTGGAAGTGAGTGGAAATAGTGTTGCCAGTCGTTTTAAAGTGGCCTGGAGAGGACAAGTAACTTGCAGCCAAGTTACAACATCCAGTTTTTAAAATTTAAGTTTTTTTCATACAAGGTGAAGATCTTCTTTTTTATTATTATACTTTAAGTTCTAGGGTACATGTGCACAATGTGCAGGTTTGTTACATATGTATCCATGTGCCATGTTGCTGTGCTGCACCCATTAACTCGTCATTTAGCATTAGGTGTATCTTCTAATGCTGTCCCTCCCCCCTCCCCCCACCCCACAACAGACCCCGGTGTGTGATGTTCCCCTTTCTGTGTCCAAGTGTTCTCATTGTTCAATTCCCACCTATGAGTGAGAACATGCGGTGTTTGGTTTTTTGTCCCTGTGACAGTTTGCTGAGAATGATGGTTTCCAGCTTCATCCATGTCCCTACAAAGGACGTGAACTCATCATTTTTTATGGCTGCATAGTATTCCATGGCATATATGTGCCACATTTTCTTAATCCAGTCTATCATTGTTGGACATTTCGGTTGGTTCCAAGTCTTTGCTATTGTGAATAGTGCTGCAATAAACATATGTGTGCATGTGTCTTTATAGCAGCATGATTTATAATCCTTTGGGTATATACCCAGTAATGGGATGGCTGGGTCAAATGGTATTTCTAGTTCTAGATCCCTGAGGAATCACCACACTGTCTTCCATAATGGTTGAACTAGTTTACAGTCCCACCAACAGTGTAAAAGTGTTCCTATCTCTCCACAGCCTCTCCAGCACCTGTTGTTTCTTGACTTTTTAATGATCACCATCCTAACTTG
This sequence comes from Symphalangus syndactylus, assembly GCF_028878055.3. Lineage (NCBI taxonomy): Eukaryota > Metazoa > Chordata > Mammalia > Primates > Hylobatidae > Symphalangus > Symphalangus syndactylus. Next base: position 160,249,971 of record NC_072426.2, read on the forward strand.
TGTGAGATGGTATCTCATTGTGGTTTTGATTTGCATTTCTCTGATGGCCAGTGATGATGAACATTTTTTCAAGTGTCTGTTGGCTGCATAAATGTCTTCTTTTGAGAAGTGTGTGTTCATATCTTTTGCCCACTTTTTGATGGGGTTGTTTCATTTCTTCTTGTAAATTAGTTTAAGTTCTTTACAGATTCTGGATATTAGCCCTTTGTCAGATGGGTAGATTGCAAAAATTTTCTCCCATTCTGTAGGTTGCCTGTTCACTCTGATGATAGTTGCAGAAGCTCTTTAATTTAATTAGATCCCATTTGTCTATTTTGGCTTTTGTTGCCATTGCTTTTGGTGTTTTAGTCATGAAGTCCTTTCCTATGCCTAGGTCCTGAAAGGTATTGCCTAGGTTTTCTTCTGGGGCTTTTATGGTTTTAGGTCTAACATATAAGTCTTTAATCCATCTTGAATTAATTTTTGTATAAGGTGTAAGGAAGGGATCCAGTTTCAGCTTTCTACATATGGCTAGCCAGTTTTCCCAGCACCATTTATTAAATAGGGAATCCTTTCCCCATTTCTGTTTTTGTCAGGTTTGTCAAAGATCAGACGGTTGTAGATGTGTGGTATTATTTCTGAGGGGTCTGTTCTGCTACTTTGGTCTGTATCTCTGTTTTGGTACCAGTACCATGCTGTTTTGGTTACTGTAGTCTTGTAGTATAGTTTGAAGTGAGGTAGCATAATGCCTCCAGCTTTGTTCTTTTGGCTTAGGATTGATTTGGCAATGTCGGCTCTTTTTTGGTTCCATATGAACTTTAAAGTAGTTTTTTCCAATTCTGTGAAGAAAGTCATTGGTAGCTTGTTGAGGATGGCATTGAATCTATCAGTTAACAAGGTTAAGATCTTTTCTGTGTCTGCCAAAAAGTTTTCTTCATCTAGTGACTGTAAAGGAGTTTGACAATTCTCATAAACTGAAAAGTTATTGGGAGATACAAAGTTACATATAAATTTCAAATTGAAGGCCCATCAATAGGATTATGTTTGTTTAAATACAAACAGCTTCAGCTTTCCAAGACTCTCTACTCTAGCTCTTGTGTTAACTGTGCTAATGGCTGGTAGTGCGTGACTTCTTCATCTCTTTGGTCCTCTGGTTCCTTCTGGAGGTAAAGTTCTATGATTCTATTCATAGCAGTTCTTAGCCTGATTAGGTTACCAACATGGATAAGAATCTGATAAAAGTTATAAACTGTATTTTCAGTGAAAAGCACAATTTCCTAAAACATATATGTGTGTACGATATTATTTGGCTGTGTCCCCACCCAAATCTCCTCTTTAATTGCAACTCCCACAATTTCCATGTGTCCCTGGGAGGAACCTGATGGGAAGTAATTGAATCATGGGGGTGGATCTTTTCTTTGCTGTTCTTGTGATAGTGAATAAATCTCATGAGATCTGATGGCTTTAAAAATGAGAGTTTGCCTGCACAAGCTCTCTCTTTGCCTGCCACCATTCACATAAGATGTGACTTGCTCCTCCTTGCTTTCCACTATGGTTGTGAGGCATCCCCAGCCATGTGGAACTGTTAAGTCCAATAAACCTCTTTCATTTGTAAATTTCCCAGTCTTGGCTATGTCTTTATTAGCAGTGTGAAAACAGACTAATACAGTAAATTGGTACCAGTAGAGTGGGCGCTGCTGAAAAGATACCGAAAATGTGGAAGCAACTTTGGAATTAGGTAACAGGCAGAGGTTGGAACAGTTTGGAGGGCTCAGAAGAAGACAGGAAAATGTGGAAGAGTTTGGAACTCCCTACAGACTTGTTGAATGGCTTTGACCAAGATGCTGATAATAATATGGACAATGAAATCTAGGCTGAGGAGGTCTCAGATGGAGATGAGGAACTTTCTGGGAACTGGAGCAAAGGTGACACTTGTTATATTTTAGCAAAGAGACTGGCAGCATTTTGCCCTAGCCCTAGAGATTTGTGGAACTTTGAACTTGAGAGTATCTGGCAGAAGGAATTTCTAAGCAGCAAAGCATGTAAGAGATGACTTGGGTGCTGTTAAAAGCATTCAGTTTTATAAGAGAAGCAGAGCATAAAAGTTTGGAAAATTTGCAGCTTAACAATGCGATAGAAAATAAAATTCCATTCTCTGAGGAGAAATTCAAGCCATCTGCAGAAATTTGGGTAGGTAACCAGGAGCCAAATGTTAATCACCAAGACAATGGGGAAAATGTCTCCAGGGTATGTCAGAGGTCTTCATGGCAGCCCCTTCCATCACACCCTTGAAGACCTAGGAGGAAAAAGTGGTTTCCTGGGCCAGGACCAGGGTCTCGATGCTGTGTGCAGCCTAGGGACTTGGTGCCCTGCATCCCAGCCACTCCAGCCATGGCTGAGAGGGGCCAACGTAGAGCTTGTGCTGTGACTTCAGAGGGTGGAAGCCCCAAGCCTCGGCAGTTTCCACATGGTGTTGAGCCTGCAAGTGCACAGAAGTTAAGAATTGGGGTTTGGAAACCTCTGCCTAGATTTCAGAAGATGTATGGAAATGCCTGGATGTCTAGGCAGACGTTTGCTGCAGGTGCAGGGCCCTCATGGAGAACCTCTGCTAGGACAATGCAGAAGGGAAATGTGGGGTTGGAGCCCCACATAGAGTCCCTACTGGGGCACCACCTAGTGGAGCTGTGAGAAGATGGCCACCATCCTCTGGACCCCAGAATGGTAGATCCACTGACAGCTTGCACTGTGCACCCGGAAAGGCTGCAGACTTTCAATGCCAGCCCGTGAAAGCAGCCAGGAGGGAGGCTATCCCCTGCAAAGCCATGGGGTGGAGCTTCCCAAGACTACGTGAACCCACCTCTTGCATCAGCGTGACCTGGGTGTGAGACCTAGAGTCAAAGGAAATCATTTTGGAGCTTTCTGATTTGACTGCCCTGCTGGATTTTTGACTTGTAGGGGCCTGTAGCTCCATTGTTTTGGCCAATTTCTCCCATTTGGAATGGCTGTTATTTACCCAATGCCTGTACCCCCATTGTATCTAGGAAGTAACTAACTTGCTTTTGATTTTACAGGCTCATAGGTGAAATGGACTTGCCTTCGCTCAGATGAGACTTTGGACTGTGGACTATTGAGTTAATGCTGAAATGAGTTATGACTTTGGGGGACTATTGGGAAGGCATGATGGGTTTTGAAATGTGAGGACATGAGATTTGGGAGGGGTCGGGCGGAATGATATGATTTGTCTGTGTCCCCACCCAAATCTCATCTTGAATTGTAACTCCCACAATTCCCATGTGTTGTGGGAGGAACCCGGTGGGAGGTGATTGAATCATGGGGGCTGGTCTTTCCTGTGCTGTTCTCATGATAGTGAATAAGTCTCACGAGATCTGATGACTTTAAAAATGGGAGTTTGCCTGCACAAGCTCTCTCTTTGCCTGCTGCCATCCATGTATGATGTGGTTTGCCTTCTGCCATGATTGTGAGGCATCCCCAGCCATGTGGAACTGTGAGTCCAATAAACCTCTTTTGTTTGTAAATTACCCAGTTGCAGGTATTCTTTATCAGCAGCATGAAAACAGACTAATGCAATTAATAATATATAATATATTATATATAATTATATTTACATTATTATATTAATTATATAAAATTATATTTTCCATAATTTTATTTCATTATGTACATTACATATATATTTATACTGTATATCTATTTTCTTTTAAGCTGCCCAGTGTCAAACTCATTGCATGAGTTTTTGGGACAATCAATCCTCAGCACCAGCATGGAACCCAGAAGCTGCAGAGGCCCATTTGTAGTCTGTGACCTGCACAGATAGAATGCTGGCATGTGGCCTCATCCTGCTTAGTCCCAGGTCTTGAAACCAGAGTTAGTGTTGCAAAGAAGTTGGCACAGCTTAGCATTTATTCTCCAGGCATGAGCTGGAACAGCATTCAAGGCTCCAGGCCAGCAACAGCTGTTTCCAGAGGTGAAATGCTGTGTCCGCTAGTAGAAGAGTCTTAACCAGTTTTGCCTGCAGTGTCATTTTCATTATTGTTTTGAATCGTTGGCCTCCCTTGGTTTTATAACTGATTTCTGGGATATATGATATATTTCCAGTAAACTCAGTGAACTATCCAATGTATTATTAAATTCCTTTCTCACATGAATTCACCAGAATTAGTTTTTGCTGTTTGCAAATAAGAACTCTAACACACATAAAGTTAAGAAAAAAATTCCGCCTATAACTTCAGTGTTTCATTGTTTTGATGAGCCCCTTAAGCCTGCCACAGATTCTGTTTCCCTCTCTCAATCTGATGGGGTTGGTGGTTTTCCGGGCTGTGAGGGTGAGAGAGTATCTGCAAGGCCCGGGTAAGGACACCTAATCTAAAAAGGTGTGAACCCATTGGGCACGGTGGCTCACACCTGTAATCCCAGCAATTTGGGAGGCCAAGGTGGGCAGATCACTTGAGGTCAGGAGTTCAAGACCAGCCTGGCCAACATGGTGAAACCCTGTCTCTACTAAAAATACAAAAATTAGCTGAGTGCGGTGGTGGGCACCTGTAATCCCAGCTACCTGGGAGGCTGAGGCAGGAGAATCGCTTGAACTCAGGAGGTGGATCTTGCAGTGAGCCAAAATCACGCCACTGCACTCCAGCCTGGGTGACAGAGAGAGAGACTGTTTCAAAAAAAAAAAAAAAAGGTGTTAACCTAATTAGTTGTTTAAAATCTAGGAGTGCAAAGCCTCGATTTTCTCATTGTATTAATACAAGGTAAAAGTCATGAGCTGGTGCATATCAATTCTAGAAAGTGAAATTTAATTAAAAAGGATAAATTTTTAATCTCAATTATTTTTTCAAATTTATTTGTTTCTGTTTTTTTTTAAATTATTATTTTTAAGATGGGGGTCTCACTCTCTATCACCCAGCTGGAGTGCAGAGGTGTTATCTCGGCTTACTGCAGCCTCGACCTCCTGGGCTCAAGCCATTCTTACACCCTAGCCTCCCAGGTAGCCGGGACTACAGGTGCACACCACCATAGCTGGTTAATTTTTGTATTTTTAATAGAGCTGGGGTTTCACCATGTTGCCTAGGCTGGTCTCAAACTTCTGAGCTCAAGCAGTCCGCCTGCCTCAGCCTCCCAAAATGCTGGGATGACAAGCAGGGGCCACTGCACTCAGCCCAATTATTTACTTTAAGATTTGCTCTTTTCCTCTCATTTTTCAACTAATGAACAGGGCAAGTCTGTCTCCACTACAAAGCTAGTCTAGCAGGGTCCCTGAGAAACTCCTCTTCTATCGTCTGCAAGGGCTTGCATATGAGCTTTCAATTCATCTGAAATAGCAATTCCCCTACTGTGAGTGTTTTCATAAAGACTTTCAGAGCAGAAATACAGAGTGCTTTACTATGTTAGTGTTTCCACCTAGTATCTGCCACAAAGACAAGTTATAAAAATCAGCTTCAGAATGTTTACAAAGTAACAGAGGGCCTCCAGTTGAGTGTCTACATTAGCAAATAACGCACCTCCTACATATATGAATGGCCAGTTACACGCAAACATTGAATAGATTTTGTTAAAATATCAATGACTGACACTTAGGCTAAGATGATGAATGGCCAACCAGTGAAATAGTGTATGTGTATATGTGCATGCGTGTGTGTGTGTGTGCGCGTGTGTGTGCGTGTGTGTGTGTGTATGTGTGAGAGAGAAAACTTTTTTCCTCCAAGGTCAAGGTCTTTTTTCAAGGTCACAAAGTTCTAGTAGAACTTATAACACCCTTCAGAGGCAATCATTATTACTAAAATTTTAAACAGAAAGAAACTACAAGCAATGGGAACAAGAAGTGAGTAGGGCAGGTTACATGCTTTCAGAAAATGCAGATAAAGGGAAGACAAATCCCAGTTTTCTTGAAGCTCGTTTTTATTTTTTTATTTTTTTGAGAAAGGGTCTTTCCCTGTTGCCCAGGCTGGATTGAGATGGCATCTCTCCCTGTTGCCCAGGCTGGAGAGCAGTGGCACAATCTTGACTCACTGCAACATCTGCCTCCCAGGCTCAGGTGATCCTCCGACCTCAGCCTCTCAAGTAGCTGGGATTACAGGCATGCACCACCACACCTGGCTAATTTTTGTATTTTTCTGTAGAAGCAGAGTCTTCCTGTGTTGCCCAAGCCGTTGAACTCCTTTTATGCTTTCTCTTCTTTTGATTATGTAATCTCTATAGACAGTTCAAATAAAGTTCGAAAGTAGGTTTTTCTTTTCTTCTTTAGAAGCCAATTTCCTTTGAAACATGGAGACAAAATGCTATGTTGTTTGTTTATTAAGATCTATTGTTTTCCCTCATCTTTTGTAGTAGCTAACCACAGTATCACCTCTCCCATATTTACTGTACTCTTTGCCTGTAGCCAGCAAAGTAACATCAGCAGAGACAGTGAGAGGATGCTTCTTATGTGAGCCTTAGAATTATTTATTCTGGATAGAATTTGTTTTTAATGTTTATGGAAGTCTCCAAAGTAGAATCTATTCCCCAGGTAGGCATTAGGTACAGCAGAAAAGACACTTCCACTCAGGCGGGTGCTGAAAGATAATCTCCGTGACAAAGTGATTCTCCATGAGAATTGAGTCTTTAGTTTCTCTGCTGTCAGGGGAGTTGCTGATGGCCATTTACACTTTTTGTATAATGAGGACACCTGTTTGCTAATAATTGAACTGAGGATATCACAACACAGGGTGTGTAAAAATAAGATGGGAATACAATTGCAGATTACATATACACATGAATAGGTGTTTGCTGTTGGTAGCTTAATGGGCCATGGCTACCTATTTCCTAAGTAGCTAAATCGAGTTACAGATTTTGAGTATTTATTGCATTTCATTTTAATAAGCAGTTATTATAGTTGAATAATTACTTCATCGCAGGTGTAATAGATATCACAGGGGTGACATCAGTGAAAGTGCTTTATCACTGCTTTTCCTGTGCCACGGGGCAATAATCAAAGACAGAGCTTAAAAGAAATAAAAAGTTCTCTAGTGAAGCAAATTGAGATTTCACTTTCAGTGCGACCCAGTATGCTTGATTGCTACATGAATAAACTGGTGTAGGCTGGAAACCATACCTCTATGGAAGTGAATTGTGTTGAACGAGGGACTAAAGGGAAGAACATCACCTGAATCTGGGGACTCTGTCGCTCCTGGAGGAGTGCAGCATTGGGATATGTTTTTCCTCTAGCTGGTTGGCATACCGTATAGAGAGGCTGGCATACCGTATAGAGAGGCTGGCATATACCATATAGAGAGGCTGGCATACCGTATAGAGAGGCTGGCATATACCATATAGAGAGGCTGGCATACTGTATAGAGAGGCTGGCATACCATATAGAGAGGTTGGAATATACCATATAAAGAGGCTGGCATACCATATAGAGAGGCTGGCATATACCACATAGAGAGGCTGGCATACTGTATAGAGAGGCTGGCATACCATATAGAGAGGTTGGCATATACTGCATAGAGAGGTTGGCATACTGTATAGAGAGGCTGGCATACCGTATAGAGAGGTTGGCATATACCATATGGAGAGGCTGGCATACTGTATAGAGAGGCTGGCATACCGTATAGAGAGGTTGGCATATACTGCATAGAGAGGTTGGCATACTGTATAGAGAGGTTGGCATACCATATAGAGAGGCTGGCATACCATATAGAGAGGTTGGTATATACCATATAGAGAGGTTGGCATATACCATATAGAGAGGTTGGCATACCGTATACAGAGGCTGGCATACCGTATAGAGAGGTTGGCATATACCATATAGAGAGGTTGGCATATACCATATAGAGAGGTTGGTATATACCATATAGAGAGGTTGGCATATACCGTATAGAGAGGTTGGCATACTGTATAGAGAAGTTGGCTTATTGTATAGAGAGGTTGGCATATACTGTATAGAGAGGTTGGCATATACTGTATAGAGAGGTTGGCATACTGTATAGACAGATTGGCATACCATATAGAGAGGTTGGCATATACTGCATAGAGAGGTTGGCATACTGTATACAGAGGTTGGCATATCATATAGAGAGGTTGGCCTATATTGTATAGAGATGTTGGCATACCATATAGAGAGGTTGGCATATACTGCATAGAGAGGTTGGCATACTGTATAGACAGGTTGGCATACCGTATAGAGAGGTTGGCATACTGTATAGAGAAGGCAAATGCTTTGTTCCACCTGAATTTGTGACTGTGGTGCAGAGGATTTCATGGCTAAAAATAGAAAACTTCTCCCATTACTACAGGTCTAAATGGAGGTAATATTTTAAAGACTAAAATCGATGTTGATAATTATAGCAGTTTACGTTATATCAAAACATCAAAACTAAAAGTAACCAAATAATCGAAGGACCTAACACCCAAATTACCAACCGCCTTTGATCTATATATATTATATATAATATATGATCTATATATATAATATATATTATATTTTTTCTTAGAAGCAATTGGCAGAATCATGGAATATTACAAACATTAAAACTTATAGAGGGCTTTAAGAATCACTTTATCCTCCTATTTTTGTAATTAAAAAATAAGGCCAGAGTGTTGTATTGACTTGGCCAGTTTCCATAGTTAATACTGAGGGATAACACTTCCTTAAAGTATAATAGTGATATTTGCACATAATAATCTTTCTACTTCTCTACTTTAAAGCTTCCTATTTAACTTCAGTTCACTCTGAAAAAAATGAATTTCGGCTTGCTCTCAATTTTACCTCTTTATTTACCAAAATATAGGGTATCTGTATCACTATGTCAGGTAAAAATCTAAATTTTTGAAATTCATCTACCACTAGTGTATATATTCTGACCTTCATTACTTGCAGGTAAAAATGTGATCGTGCTAACACCGACACCCAAATCTACTTATCTCCAAATCTCCAGGCAGTAACTCAGGGCAGATCCTTTCCCAGGTAATCTTAGGAATCCCCAAAGTGGCAATGACTTCCTCAGGAATACAGCTCTTAATTTTCTTTCTTTCCCTCAAATTCTTCTTGGAGGTCTGCTGCCCCTAAGCCCTAAGCTGCTGCTTTAAGCTGCTCTTGTTGTATTAGATGGTGAAGTAGAGAGGCTACCTGTGGCTTCTCCCTGTGGTTACTTGGGTCCCAGCACAGTGCTTCTTAAGCTCAGAGTCTCAAAGCATTTTCATGAGCTTTTACTGAATCCTTGAGATGCAGTATGTCAGATATCATCTAATACCTCCCATTTTTCTACTCAACCTTTTACCCCTTCCTAGTCCCCAAAAGCCTCTTCGTTTTTCAAAAAATAATAAAAGGCAGATGGATAGTTGCAGAGGAGGGGTGTTGTTCATTTGCCACTTTGGAAAAAGCATTCATGTTCCATCTTTGCCCAGCCAAGATAACCTTTTAGGAATATTTTGACATGCATTTTACTTTCTGGGAACTGGCACCAAAGATCGGTCATCATTACTCTAATTAATGGCTTCTATTCGTAAGGGTGATGAGGATTTGTATGGATTGGCCAAAATAGTTAGTCACCGTTAAGAAATGCTTTGTCTGTTCAGCTAAAACCCTATGTCTGAAGCCACACAGGAACGGATAGTCTGTGGTTCTAATGCTTCATTTTCTATAAATTCCAAATGGACCTCAAGCCTTTTTCTGGGCCAGTGACATGGAAAATGATAGTTGGCAGTCGATGGTCATTAAAAAACATTCTTGGAATGCTGTTACAGCAGTGGGCAGCCGTTACTGTCATGTTGAGAGTGAAAAAGGTAGAACCATGGGATTTCAAAAATCGAAGGGAACTTAGAAATAATTTTGTTCAACTCCCTTGTCTTATAGATAAAAGTAGTCATGTAACTATCTGTCATTTTTTACCCAATTTAAAAGCTTGTGATATCCTTCTACAAAATGAAAACATACAATCAAACCAGGCACTCTTGCTTGCCAAGGTTCTGCATTTGGGCCTCACATGCCATTTTATCATTGCACTGACGAATGCAGCAGTAATTCCTAGCCACGATGGACAAAAATCCCAGGTGCATTTTTGACTCTAGTCATGAAATCATTGACACAACCTCAAAAATAATTAACATTTTCGTAGACAATTCCACAAAATACTTTCACCATAGGGAATATATTTCAGTAAAAGATGACAGTTAGGTAGATATAGCAGCTTCCCAAATAGTGGGATTCTTAGAGCATGGATAAACTCAGTTGAAGGCTGAAAAAATATCTTGAATGGGCAAGGAAGAGGGAATCCAATGTAGGAAAGTTTACTTTATATTTCCATGGATAAATGCAATAACACTTACGTTTCTGAAAATTCTATCAGCACGCCAACTTCATTTCCAGTCCAAAGGATTGCCTTATTGCCCTGAATCATGTTCAGCCAGTCTTGGATCCTCATGGTTCCCAGTGGATCTCCAGCTCCTTACTGTTCCTGAGAGCCATCTGTTGTGTGTAGGTTTCCACTGGACCTGGCATATATATTACATGTGAGTTCATCTTGAGACGGGATTATGCCTAATAAACCCCTGGAATTCTGTACCACCCCACGCATGGTTACTAATTTTATCTTTCTCTGGCATGTTTAGCTGAAGCTGGCACATTGTTCTTTTTTTTTTTCTAATCAATTAAAATTTTAAAAATGGTGATCAAAGCACTGGTGGTCAGTGAGAACCTAGACAGTAAGAGCTCCTTCCTCAGGGGTTGAAAAATCTCTGTCTAAACAAATAAAGTGGTCATATGGTTTGAAAATATTTATAGAGGGGCCGGGCATGGTGGCTCACGCCTGTAATCCCAGAACTTCGGGAGGCCAAGGCTGGCAGATTGCTTGAGGCCAGGAGTTCGAGACCAGCCTGGCCAAAATGGTGAACCCCCATCTTTACTAAAAATACAAAAATTAGCCAAGTGTGGTGGCACATGCTTGTAGTCTCAGCTACTCTGGAGGCTGAGGCACTAGTATAGCTTGAACTCGGGAGATGGAGGTTGCAGTGAGCCGAGGTCGCCCCTGCACTCCAGCCTGGGCGACAGAGCAAGACTCTGTCTCAAAAAAATGTGTGTGTGTATATATATATATATATATATACTGCCGGGCATGGTGACTCAGCCTGTAATGCCAGCACTTTGGGAGGCCAAGGTGGGTGGTTCACTTGAGGTCAGGAGTTGGAGACCAGCCTGACCAATATGGTGAAACCCATCTCCACTAAAAAATACAAAATTAGCTGGGCATGGTGGTGCATGCCTGTAATCCCAGCTACTCTGGAGGCTGAGGCAGGAGAATTGCTTGAACTCGGGAGGTGGTGAACTGAGTGAACTGAGATTACGCCATTGCACTCCAGCCTGGGCAACAAGAGCAAAACTCTGTCTCAAAAAAAAAAAAAGAAATTATGTAATACCTTTTCCATGAGTCAAATTCAAATGATGGCAATCCACTGGCGTGATTGTAATGACACAGTTTAATCAAAGGCCATCAAAGTACAATTGGCTAGAACCAAATTGATCATAGTTCACTGAAGAATGTTGTGGTGCCTGTATTCGTTGTCTTCTGAAGTTGACTTTTGAAATCAAAACAGTGTTCTCCTGGACATATTTAATAATGCATTCAAGCAGGCATTTTGCCAAATCCCTTTGAGACCATATTAAATGGAAAGATATTTTAAGCATTCATTTTGATGAATGGAGCATAGGTAATGACCTTGTTCAATCCACAGGGTCTAGTATACAATGAAAGCATTGACCAACAGATAATTTATTACAGTGCAGTGGAATTAATTTTTGGTATATTGAATATTTATTTTCCTCAGTGTGTTTTAAATTTCAATTTTAGAAAATTTTTGTCTGATTGTGAAATTCATACATGTTCAGTGTAGAAAATTAGGAGAATATACAAGAAAAGATAAGGGAAAAATTGAAAGGAAATCCAATTCTCAAAAATACCCACTATTTTTATTTTGGCATAAATATGCATACAATTAATATTTTATCACTCTTGTCAATCATTTCAAAGATGTTATTGAAAGATGTTTCTACGATGTTATTTGTAGTTGAATAATCTAAATGACCATCAACAGGACTTTGATATACCTGCCATGAAAAGAGGTTGACAAGAATCTGTCAACGGAAAAAAGCAAGAACTAGAAAACTGTTATAATAAAGCCTCATTTTTTTGTATCAAAAATTTTAGAAGTCATATAGAAAAGTGTTTATATATTAACAGTGTTTACCTCTGAGGAAGCTGATAAACAGAGCAGGTTTTTTTTTATAACCAGTATTCATTTTGTAATAAATAAGTAAACAACTCTAGCTTATGCTTGCTTTGTTAGAACACAGCAATCCATGGCATATGCAGATTGGGTCCTGGTCCTGTGACTATTAAGAATTATTTACAGATTTAATTTTCCCATTTGAAGATAATTGTGAATCAATGCAAAGATTCCAAGAGAAAAAAAGATGCAGCTAAATTATTAACAGGTAAAACACTGTATCCGAGTGGAAAGGTAAAGGAGTGTAGATTATTTGTTGAAAGTAGGACGTTTGGGAACAATCTAACAATCTAACAACAAATATGTATTGATTGGCTACTCTGTATAATGCCACTTGGATGGTACTGAACAGAAATCCTAGATCCACAGAAAATTGGAAAAGGTGCCTATAATTAGGTGTCAGGATTTGCTGCTGATCTGGAAGGCCGACCTCTGAATATATACAGAGAAGAGTAACTGGTCTATATGTGAGCTGAGGTGATATTTAAAACGTGGAATGCCCTGGACAGCACAGGTGTGGACCAATCAGAAGGGATACTGGCTGTGGTCGTGGGGTAGAGTCCTGGAGGGTCTATTTGTACCAGGCTTAACTTTTTGGTTGCTACACAGGGGTGAGCAGGGGGTCACAGGGCAAAGGCCTGGGTTGGGGGCAGTTCAGTGAGCTATACTGTAAATCCTGATAAGAATTCCAGGAGGTAGGTGCAACTCTTCAGGATGAGTGTTTGTAGTACTTGTTGCTACTATTATTTTCATCTTCTAGAGCACAGGTCCCCAACCCCCAGGCCATGAACTAGTGTAGGAACCAGGCAGCATGCAGGAAGTGATTGGCAGACGAACAAGCAAAGCTTCATCTGTATAACAGCCGCTCCCCATCCTTCGCATTGTGCCTGGGCTCTGCCTCTCATCAGAGCAGCAGCAGCATCAGATTCTCAGAGGAGCACAAAACCTATTGTGAACTGCGTATGTGAGGGATCTAAGTTGCATGCTCCTTATGAGAATCTAATGCCTGATGATCTGTCACTGTCTCCCCGCAACACCTGTCCGTGGAAACATTGTCTTCCATGAAACTGATTCCTGGTGCCAAAAAGGTTGTGGATTGCTGTTCTAGAAAATATCATGAGAGTTTACTTACGAAACATGTTAAATTAAAAGACTATATATTAAATGAAAACATTTGTAGATTTCAGTCATTTAAATTGCTGTTTTCCCCTTAGGCTTTTTGCCCCTCTCTATCTCCCGGTCATGTCAGTACCTTTGTACCTGTTCTTTCACATCAAGTGGAATGGCTGAGTTACATATCTTTCATTTCAGCCCTCTTGACACCATAACCATGTCCTTTTTTCTGAAGCTACTATTATTTCCAGAAGTTGGTATTTCCTTAGATGATAAAATAGCAACAGTAACTTCAACAACATGGTAAATTTAGAGTTGTCCTCTGGGGCTAGAGATGAATTTTGTTATTGTAACTTTTAACTTTAAGAACACCTGAGCAGTTTTAGTTAATTTAAACCACCAAAAATTCAATTAACAATAGATATTTTTATAAGTAAGTTATAGACCATGGTGGGCCCTTCCTAGTAACATCTTACTTTATATGTAACAATTCACTTGAGATGCAGCATTTCATCTACTTATTGCAACAATCTTTTGAAGAAGGCAATATCATTCAAATTTTGTAAAGAAGGAAACAGAGGGTTAGAGAAATCAAATTGCTTGTATTAAAGTACACAGCTATAAGCAGCAGCATCAGAGCCAAAATTCTGTGATTTTTTTTTGGCCATAAATGTAATGTTTTTTCTACTACTTTCCATTGCCCTGTTTTTGTTTTCTTATGTTTTAGTGTTGACTACAAATAACAGTTATAGCTAGTTTGGTTTTAAGGGATACAATGTTTGAAAGGCCTTTATCAATTTTTAAAATACTTTGTCTTTCAGAATGTAATAAAAAACTCCCAATTACGTAAATGTTGATTAGCTAGGTTCTAAAACATTGAATCATAGTCTCAAATGGCAAAAATGAATTAACACAGTTTAATTCCCCTATTTTACATCTCATTTTCATCAAGAAACTTGAAATGTGTGATGTGGTTCAAATTCCTTGATGCATTTAACAGCCCACTGGGTTTTGCGTATCCAACAACTGCCACCACCCCTCAACCTACAGAAGCAGATGCCTTATGAATTATAAATTTGTGCATAATGGAAGTCAATGGCCACATGTTCATTTGGATTTTAATAATTCAGGGCTAATCTGCTACAGGTAGAGTGGGATAGATCCCCCTTACATGGCAAAATAGGAAAAAAAGTAGACAAACAGAATTAATAATGAAGGGTTGAATTAGCATCTACTAATGTCATTAATGCTTTGTCATTCTTACCTGGATTTCCTTTAGGTAAAGGCAAGGATTTATCTATTTTATTTCTACTAACAGTAAGATATAGTCTCTTTTGCAGTATCATGTATATCTAAAGAATCTAAAATGTCGATTATAACATAAAATGTTTTGGACTGTAGATGTCCTCACTTGGTGTTTGTGCTGGGCTAGATAATACACCTCCAAAGATGTCCACGTTCTAACCCCAGAAACTTGTGAACCTTACCCTATGTGTCAAAAGAGACCTTGCTGATATCTCACTATGGGAAGATGACCTGATAGCCCTGGTGGGCTCTAAGCGTCATCGCAAGACCCTTGTGAGAGGGAGGCGGGAGGAGAAGTGATCACAGAAGAGGGCGACGTGGTGACAGAGAGACAGGCTACGCCGCCGGCTTTGAAGACGGAGAAGGGGACACCTGCCAAAGAGTACAGCAGCTTCTACAGGTGGGAAAAGGCAGGAAAACAGTTCTCCAGAGCCTCGGAAGGAACCCGTCCTGCTGACACTTTGCCTTCAGCCTTTTGAGACTGATTTTGGATTTCTGACCTCCAGAACATTAAGACAGTAAATTAGCACTGTTTTAAGCAATGGAATTTGTGGCAATTTACTACAGCAGCAATAGGAAACAAACACAAGCAGTGGTGAAGCCCATTCTGGACTTAGCTCTCCTTTCCCCTGATAAAACCTCTATGCTGTGTGCCTCTTTGAGATTTCCCCATGGTGTCTTTGTTTCTGGACATCGCAGTCCCATAATTCTGAGAGGTAATCATAGGAAGGCGTGTGGATAAGAACCAGGCTTTGGTCCTGGGCCTTGATGAAAATCTTTCTCAATTAAAACAACATCGAGATACTACCATACACCTATCAGAATGATGAAAGTCCAGAGCACTGAAGCCACCAATTGCTGGCAAAGGTGTGAAGCAACAGGAACTGTCATTCGTTGCTGGTGGGAATGCAGAATGGCATAGCCGCTTTGGAAGACAGTTTGGCAGCCTCTTCTAAAGCAAAACATGCTTTTACCATAGGGGCCAGAAATCGCTTTCCTTGGTATTCACCCAAATGAGTTGAAAATACACATCCACACAAAAATCTGCACGTACATGCTTATAGCAGCTTTATTGATAATTGCCCAAACTTGGAAGCAACAAAGATGTCCAGCAGGTGAACGCATCAATAAACTGTGGTACATCCAGACAATGGAATATTTTAAAAGTGCTAAAAAAGAAATGAGCCATCAAACCATGAGAAGACACAAAAGAACCTTAAATGCATATTACTAAGTAAATAAAAGAATCCAATCTGAAAAGGGTACATACTATACAACTGAACTCTATGACACTCTGGAAAAGACACAACTTGGGGACAATGAAAAGATAATGGTTGCCAGGGTTTGTGGGGAGGGAGGGAGGAATGAGCAGAAAACAGGATTTTTAGGACAGTGGAACTATTTCGTAGGATAGTACAGTGGTGCACATGTTGTTATATATTTGTCAAAACCCTTAGAATGTGCAACACCGAGAGAAAACCCTAATGGAACATGTGAAATCTGGGTGATGGTGATATGACATTGCAGGTGCATCAGTTGTAACAAATGTCCCACTCGAATGATGGATGTTGAGAGTGGGGTGGCTGTGTGTGCAAGGGCGGGTGGGGGCTTGTGGGAAATCTCTGTATGTTCTGCTCAATTTTGCTGTGAGCTTAAAAATTCTCTTTAAAGAAGAGTGTATTTACCAGTAAACATATATATATATCTATATATACGTCTATATATATTTAACTTAGAGCCTCTGGCAGGGGACAGCAACCAAGGATCCACGTGTCTGGTTGGCTCTAGGAGGCCTGACCTTCAGAGTTAGACTTGGGGGTTCCCCTGGGAATACACAGTGGGCAGCCACCTTTCCAAAGATGGGATGACCAGGCCAGGTTTTGGTACCTCTTCTCTCCCCCTCACCCTGCTTCACAGGATAAGGGAATGGACAGATGAACAGATAAACCAAGAAGAGACACCACATTCTCTGGCGGAGGAGCCCTACAAAGTGCAGTAAATTACTGGGATCATATGAATGATGAAGCCCAGAAATTGCCCAGGGAAGGAAGTTAGCAAACTTAAGAGTCCTTTGGCCCAATTTTAACAGACAAGGTAAAAAGAATAGTTGGTGTAACATCTGAAGTTTGGAAACACATGCTTTGTTTACACCCCGCAGCATCCTCAGGCCTATCAAAATGAGAGGATGCCCACTGCGAGCCAGCCGCTCTCTTGGCAAGCCGGCTGGCCACAAAGAGGCTCAGTCGTAATCGGGTGGACACATACACTCTCCCCTTTTTATTGGTGGCTTGAGACTTGGTGAGTTGGTCTCTAAATCTAAACTGCAAGCACAGAGCCTATGTTTGGGACCATGATCTGTTTGCCACAGGCACACTGGTCCTCGCTCGATTTACCGGCTGCTCTGCCTCCGCCCTTTGAATCATAACCTATTTGAAGGGTTCTGGGGGTGACTTTGCTGTGCCTCAATGATTTATAGAAATTTCAAGATTCAAGGTTTTCACCTTTGATGCACAGTTCTCCTTTTCCTTGGAAAATGGACTGGGAACAAACTAAACTGACATAGTATCCAAGCATTATTCATTTTTGAACCTTTTAAACATGTGCCCAGTCAGTTCATCATGCTTTAGGATGCGTTCTTTCTTAATAGGCTCCTTGGCTCTTTGTTCAAATCAACCTCGGAGAGGCTTTCTCCTCAGTTCCGTGCACCTTCCTTCATTGAAACAAAGTGTTTACATCCTGCCTGGTTGAATTTTTTTTCCAGGACGACCCTCAGCCCGATGGCTATAGACTTCTCTTGGGCTCTGACATTGGTTTACCAGGTTTGACTAGAAATACACATGTTCCAGCCATGGGCACAGAGAGGACATAATTGATGATCAAGTTAGAGTTTTATTGCATATATAAGAAAGACAAATGCACAAAAAGGACTGGAAGCAGCGGCTCCTGCCATGAGCGCTGAATTTGATTTATAATTAACGCAGCTCAAGGGCATGGGGTTCTGTGGGATCCTGAGAAGAAGGGCTCTGAAGTGCAAGGGGGACACGTCTATGTAATCTGTACTCACGCTGTTTTTTCACCCAGTGCCCTGCTTCTTGGCACTGGCTGAATCTCCATCTCCTATCACACATCTCCTGCTCCTTGGTGGAGAGAGGGGGTGAGCAGGTGAGAGAAAGCGCAGGAGAAGGAGTATGAAGGTGGAAGGACAAGACTGACATCTCGGGAAAGTCCCTTTTATAATATAAAGTGCACGCAATTCAGGTCGTACCCACAGTACAGATACCAGGAACCCAAGTGGATATGCCAGGGATACCCTCTCTGTGGATCTTTGGGTCCTGGGGTTTTGGAATTATTGCCAGTGATTATCAGTCAATATGTGCCATGAACTTTGTCATCATTTATAGATTGAATAAATGATATATGTCATTTATTTGTGCTACTGCTTTTAACATATAACAAAATAGAAATTTATTTTTAAATGCTAATAAGTTCATGTGAATGTATTATTCTTCTGTTTTTTCATCTGTCCTTAATATACCATAATAAAAGTAATAATAGTACCATCATGTGAACATCTGGAAGAAAAGAAGATTTTTTGTTTCTCAAATTTTGTAAAAATAGGAGTAGATAAATTCTGACATCTTAGAAGGACCAAATGTTTTGCTGGATAAGTGGTACTATAACTTTCCCAAATACAATAGATATTTTATCCACACAATATACACTTTCATTAGATGGATTTGGTTTATTCACAAACATGTGCAACTAGGAATTAACCTATTTTATTTCTTTGAAAGTTAGTTGTTAATCATCCATAGGTATGTTTTTAAAAATTAAAACATAAACATGCCTTTCCTTTTAGAAAAACAGTATATATGTATAGTATACAATATAGTATACAAGTAAATTATCTACATATACATAAATATATAAGTATATGCAAAGGAGAGAGATAAATTTCACAGTTCTACCACTCAAGATAATTGCTATCAATATCTAGGTGTGTATCCTTCTAGAACTTTTAAAATAGACACGTTTATATATATTATTTAAAAAACCCAGTATCTCGTTTTAGGCTGTGTTTATAACCTGTTGTCTTTTCTGTTTACCAACTTAGGATTATTGTCTTTCCATGGGAAGACGTGTTGTTGAAGCTTGGAATTCTCTACTAACTCATTTTCAAAGGAATCTGTGATTGAGGTAAATCCAGTTTTCTAGAGAGAAAGAAGAAATGTCTTTTGAAGTCATGCCTGAGAAGTATGATCAGCGAATGTTACTGCACAGATTTTTTTCCATCACAACTTCCTCCCATCTAAATAATTATGATTTCTTCCCTTATGCCACTTGTTCTTCCATGCTTTTTACTCATTGTCTGTGATTAAAGCCTCTTTAATTAGGAGCTAGAGAATTCACTCTCTAATTGAGGACTCATTTAAAATTCATGGGCCTGGACTTATGATTCTGGTCTTTCACTGCTTGGGTCCATGTACTAGGGTGCCTATAGCAATACACGGCTTCCTATTTCTAAGGTTCTTTCAATTCTATTTAAAAAAGACCCTAAGGAGTACATAGACATCAAATAGCACTCTAGTATTTGGAAGATTTTAGTTTAAATGAGATAGAAGCGTGCAAACTAAATTTTTGTTAATAAAAACATAAGCTTGCAAATTATACATTCTGTAATATTTCCTTGGGCTATACAACTGCGGGAAGGGCAAACTATATCTTTATAGAATAAATCATAGACTGGAAGAGTAATGAAAAAAACTGAGAGGAGTGTAACAAAATAATTAAAGGCTTAGAAAATAATATCCATGGAGCAACTAACAGAATCGTATTCATCGCCTTTGGTGAAATGGCTGTCAGTGATTACAAACCGTGATTACAATGGAAGACATGTTCTATATTGGGGAGTGACAAGCTGTTAACCGATGCAGACAAATCACAAAACAAGACCTAAAAGCCTTAAAAGAAATACTTATCTAATATCCCCAAATGGGAATTTCCTTTTTTTCTTTTCTTTTTTTTTTTTTTTTTGAGACGGAGTCTTGCTCTGTCACCCAGGCTGGAGTGCAGTGGCGCGATCTCGGCTCACTGCAAGCTCCGTCTCCCAGGTTCATGCCATTCTCCTGCCTCAGCCTCCCAAGTGTCTGGGATTACAGGTGCACAGCACCACGCCCGGCTAATTTTTTGTATTTTTAGTAGAGACAGGGTTTCACCATGTTAGCCAGGATGGTCTCGATCTCCTGACCTCGTGATCCGCCCGCCTCGGCCTCCCAAAGTGCTGGGATTACAGGTGTGAGCCACCGCACCAGGCCTAAATGGGGATTTTCAAAAAGCCAAAGTCAGTTATGAGAAAGGCAGTGAATCTGAATGAAAAATACATTGGAAGTCAGAAGGTCTGAGTTCTCTGTGGACACTGCCACTGCCTCACTTGTGATCTTCATGCATCCTGTTGCCTCCGTGGATGAGCATTTACTCATCTTTATAGTGAAATAGCGGACTAAGAGATCACCACTACTCCATCAGCATGACGTGCATCGTCATGGTGAGATCCTTCCTACCCAGTATGGCAGGGTCTCTGCCAGTTGCTTTCTCCAGCATATTTCTTTCTATTCCTTCTTAGAAACAGATCCTGATACTTTCAGCTGGGCATTTATCCTGGAATAAAAGACAACACTTCTGAGTTTTCTTGTGGTATAGTGTGGTCATGTAGCTATGGTCTGGTAAGTGAGATGGAAGCAGACAAGTTGCATAGGACTCTTCGGAAGGTGACTTAAAGGGAGCTTACTCAGCTTCAGGGGTGCCTTTTTGTCTTACTTTTTCTCTGTTAGGCCCAAGAGTCAGGTGTCCTGGCTTAAGCTGCTGAAGCCACCTTGGACCATGAGTGACCTTGAGAATGGAAGCCACTGTCTAGATGTTGGGACAAAGACAATGGCCTGGGTCTCCCTGATGACACCGCAGAGTCACTGTATGTGTCCTGGAGTACCTGCTGTCTGCTTCTTTTTCATGAGAGATAAGTACATTTTTATCTTCTTTAGGCCACTGGTATTTTTTTTTCCTGTTAAACACAGCTATATCCAATCCTAACTGGTTCAACCTATAAAATGTGATTATTTCTTGTTTTAAGATAACTATAGCTACCAATTATTTTGCACGTAGTAGCTGCCAGACACTGTACTAAGTGTTTTATGGGTGTCATCTTATCTAATTTGCACAACAAGAATACCTACAAGGTAGGTATTATTATCTGTAATTTACAAATGAGAAAATGGAGGCTTAGAAAGCTTACATAGTATCTACAGGGTCAGATTGAAAAAAGCAGGGTTCTAAACCAGGTTGGGTTGACCCCAAAACTTGTTCTAATCTTAATCACTGTTATCAGTGTAATGCAGTTATTATCCTCTGTGGGTAAAAGATGCTATTCCTGATTCACTCATGGCAATATGAAATATACAAGGAGCACAGTGTTGGCTAATATTTCTAGAGACTCTTACAGAATTGTCAAGATGTAGACAACTTTATGTCCAATGTGCTCCCTGAACAAGACTGACAACAAAGACCTGGCTTGCCTTCTGTATCACAGATGATAACTATCCCCACACCTTACCTAGGTTGAGTAAGCTGGTAAGAGATTTATAAGACATGAGAGATTTATAAGAGATTTGCAAACAAAAACAACACTAATTGCAAAACTGATGGTGGGGATTAAATAGGAGGATATATGTAAAATTCATAGAAGAAAATCAGGTACACAGTAAATGCTTAATAAATGGTACCTGATGGCACTATTATTTAAGGGATCCACAGTGAGATTGTGAAAATTTTCAGGAGTCAGAAATATTAGGTTCAACCACAACCTCTGCAACTTGCTAGTTATGTGAACATTGTTCAGTCATTTAACTTTTTGGCTTCTAATTTTCTGAGGAATACATTATTTATATAACAGAATTGTAATTGGAGATAAAGACTTTCCAGTCCCTATCCCAGTGCCTGACGCATTTTAGAATCCCAGCCCATGAAATTCTTGTCACTATTATTCTCACAGAATTCTAATGAACATACTACCAACAGTGATTTTCTCCTTGGCCCATTAACCACACGGAAGGGAGTATTCACTGTGGGGTGCCTCTGCAGCTGAGGGCCCCTGGCGCGTGGTTTCATCAGAGGCAGACAGCTGCGTGAGTCACTGTGGTGGGCAGTGTGCTGGGCCGCCCTGCCGGTTCTGCCAGAGTGCTGTGGAATTCCAGTTTGTCTTCTCCAGTTTTAGTCTCTGCACGTGCGTTGGTCTCCTTTCTGCCCCTACAGTGTGGCCAAGGCCATTCCAGCCTCAGGAGGGCAAGAGGAGGCCTATTGGATGCGTCCTGAAAACACAGGCCATCACTGTGGGTGAGATCTACCAGGACAGATGCCATTCTGCAAAGGGGGTACTTCCCATGAGAATCCATCCACGTTTTTCTCTTATTCTTTCTCTTGGAAGATTTTCACTCTTTTCACAACCTTGTTTCATAGAAATCAAACAATAAAACAGCACAGAAGGAAAACAAGGGTCTTCTTATATAAATACCATTTATTTAATTCTGGCACTCATGATTTATTTATATCAGAAAGTCATCTTAAATTTTTAGGAGCTCACAACATTCAAAGCCTCACGCAAAGTTCTAAACTAGTAGAGACGTCTCTGCATCTCCCACTACTTTCTTCTCCATGTCAAGTTTCACTTTAGGTTAGAACAGTCATATATACGGGTTGATGGGTGCAGCAAACCACCATGGCACATGTACAACTATATAACAAACCTGCACATTCTGCACATGTATCCCAGAACTTAAAGTAAAATAAAAATAAAAATAAAAAAATCACAACATTGGAAAGCAAAAAAAAAAAAAAAAAAAAAAAAGCCATATATAAACTTTTTCATCTTAAAATCCCCCATTTTACTCCTAACTGTCAAGGAAAAACAGATGGTTCTAAACTCCTCCTTCTAGGCTCCTAGTGGTAAAGCAATTTGCAGGGTAACCGTGGAAGAAAGGTGCCTGCCCTCTCTAAGCTGACATGGCCCTGCTCCCTCCCTCAGTCTGTGACCTCGGGAGGGGACTGCTTTGCCTGTGAGTGGGAGGGAGCTACTGTGTCAGTAGATCCCAACAGACCATCTGCAGTCATTTTCCCAGGTGGCAGGAGAAACACAGAGCCAGACGTTACACTGCTTTTCAAAGAGGTAAGCCCTTTCTTTTTTTTTAACTGCTATTTAAAACTCCAAACAGAAATGAAGCTGTGGATGCATGCAAGAAAGAAGTCTAAGCAAAAATAACTCTTCAAAAAGGAAGCAGGTTTTTTGGAGAGGGTGTGTGTGTGTGTGTGGCGGGGCGGGGGCGAGTCCCTAAACTGTGGTTTTGAAATTAAGGTCCATGTTCTGTGATAATAAGCTATGTATCAATGAGAAAGGCTGAGATTATGACAACAGAAAAGGGAGTAAAGGATTTGGCAGTTTAATCGCGTTTCTATTCTTTTTAATATCTGCATCTTCTTTGAAGGCAAATATCAAGTTCTGTTTGGCTTTTGTGGAAAGTCATTTCTGAAGACCTGCCTTACTTGACTGTTTCTCCCTCTGTGGCTCTTCTGTTACCAACGTCCTAGATTTGTCTCTGCTGCCCTGGCGAGGATGGCAGCACAAACAGCAGTGGCGTCAGCAGTGACTGAGGCAGCGCCAAGACTCCAGGGCCCTTCGGGTTCAAGCTGTGCCCCTCACGCAGTTCAGCACCTGCTAGCACTTCCAAGTGTGTGATTGTCACGCTTCTCTGATTACTCCTTTGGGCTCCCATAGCAATTTGTACATTACTGTGGAATTGATCAAATTGCTTTATAACTAGCTGTTTATGTGTCTTTAATCTGTGCCATTTTGGATGGCAGGAGATGCTCTTTCGGTAATTTTTTTGTCTGCACTGACTGGAATACTGCTTGGTGCATAGTAGGTATTCAACAGTTTTTAATCGAAGGAATGAAAGCTCTCTAAACCACAGCAGTCATTTGTAGACAAAGACTCTTAGAGTGTAATCTGATTTAACATCTGATTTTTGGAAAATAGTTACTGAGAGCATTCCGACAATAATAGAGTGCAATACCCTGCCTTTAATAAAGGATATTTTACTCCTTTAGTGTGACATATAGATGTTTGTTAGGCCCAGAGATTAACTTCCTTTATGACATGGCTGAGCTGGCCCAGCGGTCCATGTCAGGATGTGGTGCCCTGGTTTACTCTAGATTCATAGCAAATCATTTTTCCGCTATGAAACCTCTTTCAGATGATCTTTGGAGCCATATCATATGTGCAGAGTCAAAAAACGGGCTGGATACAGTGTTCCACTTCCAGGGAGCATCTCTAGCTTGAGCCCAGACCACCAACCCCCAGCAAAGCCCTAATCCATACAGTTAAATCCTTGGTAGTGACTTTCTCAGTTTCCACCTCTGGATCTTTAAGGAAGCAGCACTTCCTGAATGTGGCATTGCTTTGTGAAGACAGTGACTGAGTACATTAGGGGTGCTCCTTGCTACTGCTGGTGAGCCGGGCACCCAGAGAGAGTCTACCGCTTGCTGCATGAGCCCAGCCTGTGCTTTGTCCACCAAGCTGGTCTAAGCGGACTCACAGAAGGCATAGGTGTTGTGGAAGCTCTGATGGCTGCCCCATCTCTCCTTTAGGACAGAAGCACTTACTCCACCAGCTTCTTGGAATGTTGGCAGCTGAAGGGGTGGCAAGCCTTTGCTGTAATTACACCACAATTCAACTCCTTTGTCTACCCAATCCCACTTCCTTCAGTTCTCCATGGGTATTGATCTGGAGAGAAACTCTCAAACTTACTTCTTGCAAATTTAACCTCAGCTCCGTTTCTTGGAGAACCCCACCTAAGGCAGGTGGCAACTCTAACCCTCCTGCGTACCTAAACTTACTGATAGATTTAGGGAATAAAAGAGGGAGACAGAGAATGAAGCTGATATCATCTAGAGTCATGACAACTAGTTCTGCAGACTCATGTTCATCCGGGGCACTGACTCTCCCAGTTAGCAGGAGGACTCTAACACCAGCTTTTGCCCAAATCCTAGCCTCTTTTAAGCTACAATCATTTAGTCACGACCACAGGGAACTTCTCGGACTGAGGTCTATAAAGCATTCATAAAAATTCAGATCTTCAGGAATCACAACAGGATAGTAAAAAGGCAAAACTTTTACCTTTAAGGAAACTCAGATTTAAATTCTTGCTCTTGCAATTATGAGATAATAACACCAGGTTGCTTATTTTGTCATCCCAATGTTCAGTGTCGTCTGTGAATGATAACAAAAGTCACCTCAAATAACTCTTTTGAGGTTTAAAATTATGCAAAACTTAAAATACAATCCGTGATATATAAGAACACACTGGATTTTTTAAATTAAGAGATTCTAAGGTGGGGTGCTGTGGCTCACGCCTGTAATCCCAGCACTTTGGGAGGCCAAGGCGGGTGGATCACCTGAGGTGAGGAGTTTAAGACCAGCCTGGCCAACATGGAGAAACCCCATCTCTACTAAAAACACACAAATTAGCCAGGCACAGTGGCATGTGCCTGTAATCCCAGCTACACGGGAGGCTGAGGCAGGAGAATAGCTTGAATCCGGGAGGCAGAGGTTGCAGTGAGCTGAGATCACACCACTGCACTCCAGCCTGGGCGACAGAGCCAGACTCTGTCTCAGAAAAAAAAAAAAAAAAAAGAGATTCGAACTCCTGGTTTACTACTTAGCCCTTGTTTGAAGACTGTGCAACAGGCTTAATAACTCCCATTTCAAATTATTTAATTTTCAGAATTTTTTTATGGTAGAAAACTCTTCATTCTAGCTTACCAAATGCCTTCCGTAATAGCTTCTGCTCCTTTCTGCTTCATGGCTATCCATGCTTTCTATGATGTTCTACTAACTCACTGAATATTTTTTTAAATTTAGAGTTATGAAGACTTATTCCAATCCTTAGTGAATTAACCAAACTCTGAAGAGACTATTTTCATCTCTGTTCAATGGGTTCTGTCTGATCTAGGAAAAAAAAAAAAAAGTTTTCTGATGGAACTCATCAAGACCAGCCTTTATCCCCGGCTTCCCTGGCTCCGAATGTTGTGTTGCTTTTAAAGCAGTCAAACACATGAAAGCCAGACTTTTCTCAGAGCTCTAGAACTTCCTTCGTGGTACTCAGGGCTGTCCCGGAGCTTCCTTCGTGGGGAGCTTCCTTCGTGGTTTTCAAGGCTCCCGGGGCTTCCTTCGTGGTTCTCAGGGCCGTCCCGCGACTTCCTTCGTGGGGAGCTTCCTTCGTGGGGAGCTTCCTTCGTGGTACTCAGGGCCGTCCCGGGACTTCCTTCGTGGGGAGCTTCCTTCGTGGTTCTCAGGGCCGTCCCGGGGCTTCCTTCGTGGGGAGCTTCCTTCGTGGTTCTCAGGGCCATCCCGGGGCTTCCTTCGTGGTTCTCAGGGCTGTCCCGGGGCTTCCTTCGTGGTTCTCAAGACCGTCCTGGGCACACGGTTTCTGTGTTCGGACACCCAGTGCCTGAACTCAGCATCTGACGCAGTTCCTTGGTTTCCAAGTGAGCAAATGCTTTCTCTTTGCTCTTGGGCAGGAGTCGGTTGAGGTCACAGCCTTCTCCGTTCCCGTCAGGACCGCATTCCCAGGTTTTCTCCATTTCTCTTTAAAGGAAAGTCGTCCAAGCTGCTTCCCGACCCGGAGTGTTAAGCAGCGGCAGACACTGGCCCTCTCTGGGGTCGCCGTGCGGAACGGCGTCTTCCTCCCCTGCACGGTGACAGCGCAGACTTGCTTGCTCCCATTCCCAGCAGGCACCTTTTCGCTTTTAAAGGTCCCACATATGTGACTTATAAGGCATTGAAAGAGTAATATGTGTGCCAGGACCTTTCAGGTGAAGTGGCAAATATGAGGGCGACCTTCGGCAGAACTCTGCAGTTTTTATGTGTTTACATAAACGAATACAATATCTATATTAGCTCCTGCATAGCGCGGGGAAAGGTGAGGGAAGAGGAGGGGAGAGGTGGTGGCTATGGAAACGGAGCGAGAGCTTCCTGGGAGGCCCCAGCGCAGGCGGGCTGCAGGCAGGCGGGCTCCCACGCACAGCTCAGGCCTCTCGGCCGTTCTCTGTTCTTGCACTTGGCTGTGCAAGCAGTACGCATCTTTTCTCACTGCCAGTGAGCATGTAGAAAGCTGGCTTAGTCTCCATCCTAGGGCCCCATCTGAATTTGTGTGTGTGTGTGTGTGTGTGTGTGTGTGTGTGTGTCACAAACTGAAGTGGGGAAAACATTTGTTGGAGTTCGTTTTTCTCACAAGGTCAGTGTGTACCCATTACCCACGGGGAGAAGGACAATTTGAGCACACGACCACATTGAACGAGAAGACGAAAGACGTGGCCGGGCGCGATGGCTCATGCCTGTAATCCCAGCACTATGGGAGGCTGAGGCAGGAGGATCACAAGGTCGAGAGATGGAGACCATCCTGGCCAACATGATGAAACCCCGTCTCTACTAAAAGCACAAAAATTATCTGGGTATGGTGGCGCGAGCCTGTAGTCCCAGCTACTCGGGAGGCTGAGGTAGGAGAATCACTTGAACCTGGAAGGCGGAGGGTACAGTGAGCCAAGATAGCTCCACTGCACTCCAGCCTGGGCTACAGAGCCAGACTCCATTTCTGAAAAAAAAAAAAAGAAAAACGAAAACAAAAGACATAATGTCATAATGATGATGGATCATTCCAGTAATTAAAATTATTTTAGAAAAGCATTTATTTCTTTTAAATTAAAATATGCCCAGAAGCTTATATTTTATATGTATATTCAAATAACTTTTTGGTTATTCAGTCTTCTTTATTTTAAAACACTTGTGAGCTGACTTTTCTATTTATACTGGAGGATGTTCTATATCCCACAACAATAATTGCGAATGCCATATAAATACTTTAAAATTACAAGAGTATCTCTTACTAGCTAACCTACAGTTCCTTTAGTACAATAGCTGGGGAAAAGAGTAGGATTCTAGGGAAAACAGCTCTTGGTCTTAACTTCTTTATGTTCTGCAGCTTTATTATCATTGAAATTCTCCAAATTAAAATGCAAAAGCTCAGCTTCTTGGCTGGGCTGCTTACTTAACCTTGATAAAATATAAGGGTCTGTTTCATTAATCAGAAACACACCAGACACAGTGCATAAATTTTATCTTCCACTTTGTCCTTTGTATTTCAGAATGATAATAATAATAAAAAAAATCTTGGGTTTGGCAGGACAATCATGTTCTCTTTGTTTCTATCATGTTTCTGTGTAAAATAGATTTCTCAGACAGACTAAATGCCTTAAGGGGTAAAAATTCCTATGATCCTGTTCTCTGGAAATCTTTAAAAATAGAATAAACTTTCCTTTGTCTGGGTGTGGTTTAAGCACAGGCCATGTTTGGCAGGATTGTTTAACTGACCTGCTGATGTTGCTTTAAGCTGCATGATCACTTAGATGAATTTTCCCTTAATCCTTGCCAGATTTAATTTATCACAACAATACTTGTTTCATAGATGTAGTAAAACAAAAGTCGGGTGCAATCTTCTTTTTCTTTGTAAAGTAATACAACAGTTTATTTCTCAGATTGGAGAAAGTAAAATTAAATCCGGAACACGTATGATGTGTTTTCCTTCCTCAGATGTCTCCTGAAGGATAGTGAAATGTGATAAATAGCATACCATTTAAGACAGTATCTTTTCAGACAACTGGACCAAATCAGCAAAACAGAACCATGTATTCCATCAGGACCGCCTTCACGTTGTGCCTGTGCATCTGAGGCTGGGCGTCTGGACAGAGGGAGGAGACTGACCACGCGGAAGTGCGCTGGTGGGCGCTGGTGGGACAGCCAGTGGGACGGGGTGGAGAAGTGGTTTCACAGGTGTGCTTACCCCGTGTCAGTACGGCCCCCGTCGTGCATGCGTCATTCTATCCTCTTCCCAGACGTGCCGTCCTGTCCCCCTGCCTGGAGTGATGTGTTATGAAAGTCTTCACTTTCCTAAGAAGCCCCAAAGAAAAGCATAAGGTTGTCATTCAGCGCATCAGTCACTAGCACGCACACACCCATGCACACACAGAGAGAAGGCGTAACAATGGGTCAGGTTTTTAAAACCAGATTTCATGTATAGTTAAATTCAAAATCGTATTTTCAGGCATTCACCAATTCTTTTTTCTCTTAAGAGAGACTCCAAAGTTTCTTTTTAACAGTTAAGCTTTATTGGGGTATTGTTCATTTACCTGAAAATACACTCGTTATTGGCGTCTAAATCAATGCTTTTTAGTGAATTTATAGAATTATATAACCATCACTACCATCCAATTTTATAATGTTTCCATCACTCCAGGAAGTTCCCTGGGCCCATTTGCAGTCAATTTCCTCTCCTATCCTCAGTCCCAGGCAAGCACTAACTGCTTTCTGCTCTATACTTTCTCTAAACATTTTACATAAAAATCAAATCATACAGTATAAGGTCTTTGTGAATGTATTGTTTCCTTAGCATAATGGTTTGAGGTTCATCTGTGTTGAAGCGTGTGTCAGTGGTTTGTGCCTTTTTATTGCCTAGTAGTATTCCAATATATGAGTATATAGTT
Source organism: Symphalangus syndactylus (assembly GCF_028878055.3). NCBI lineage: Eukaryota > Metazoa > Chordata > Mammalia > Primates > Hylobatidae > Symphalangus > Symphalangus syndactylus. The sequence goes on from NC_072426.2 coordinate 160,279,287, forward strand.
TTTTTCCCAAAATAATTTTCTGGTTGATAGACATTTGGCTTGTTTCTACTTTTGGCTATTATGTATATGCTATTTGTGAATACACACATACAGGTCTTTGAGTAAACATAGGTTCTCATTTCTTTTGGGTAGCTAGGTACTCAAGAATGGAATTCCTGTGTCATACGCTGTTTGTGTTTAACTTCTTTTTAAGAAACAGATATTGTTTTCCAAAACAACTATATCACTTGACATCTCATCAGCAATGTATGAGAGTTTCAGTTTCTCCACATCCTTGCTAACATTTGTTATTGTCTGAAATTTTTTTCTTTCTTTTTTTTTTTTTTTGAGACACAGTTTCACTCTGTTGCCCAGGCCAGAGTGCAGTGGCTCAGTCTTGGCTCACTGCAACGTCTGCCTCCTGGGTTCAAGCAACTCTCCTGCCTCAGCCTCCTGAGTAGCTGGGATTACAGGTGCTCGCCACCACACCTGGCTAACTTTTGTATTTTTAGTAGAGATGGGGTTTCACCATGTTGGCCAGACTGGTCTCAAACTCCTGACCTCAAGTGATCTGCCCACCTTGGGCTTTCAAAGTGCTGAGGTTACAGGTGTGAGCCACAGCGCCCGGCCCATTGTCTGAATTTTTATTATCATCATCCTAGAGGGAATTAAGTGGATGTAATTGGATTTACAATCACGCAATGATTTTTCATGTTGAGCATCTTTTCTTTCTTTTTTTTTTTTTTTTTTTTTGAGATGGAGTCTCGCTCTGTCACTCAGGCTGGAGTGCAGTGGCTAGATCTTGGCTCACTGCGACCTCTGCCTCCTGGGTTCAAGCGATTCTCCTGCCTCAGCCTCCTAAGTAGCTGGGACTGCAGGCATGCACCACCATGCCAGGTTAATTTTTGTGTCTTTAGTAGAGATGGGGTTTCGCCATGTTGGCCAGGATGGTCTTGAACTCCTGACCTCAAGTGATCCACCCATCTCGGCCTCCCAAAGTGCTGGGGTTACAGGCGCGAGCCACCCGCCTGGCCATTGAGCATCTTTTCATGTACTAATTGTGCATTTGGGTATCATCTTTGGATAAATGTCTATTCAAATTATTTGCCTATTTTAATTTTTATTTTTTATTTTAAAATTGATACATAATAGATGTACATGTTTTGGGGGATACATATAATATTTTGATACATCTAAATAAACCATAGAAAGATCAAGCCATATAACATATAAAAATCAAGTCAGCGTTCTTTACCTATTTTTAATTTTTTAAAACATTATTGAGTTGTAGAAGTTCTTAATATATCCTGGATACAAATTTTTTATGAGATACATATTTTAAAATATTTTCCATTAGTCCGTGGCTTGTCTTTTAATTTTAATGATGTCTCTTGAAAAGCAAAAGTTTTAAAATTTTCGTGAAGCCCAATTTATCAGTTTTTCCTTTATAGATTATGATTTTTAGGGTCACATCTAAGAAATCTTTGCCTGACCCAATGTCACAGATATTTTCTCTTATCTTGCCACAAGAATTTTTATAGTTTCAGCTCTCATATTTGGGACAGGGATCCATTTTGAGTTGATTTCTAGTGTGAGATGGTATAAGATAAGAATGTAAGATTGTTACTATTTTTGCATATGAATATCCAATTGTTCTAGAACTATTTTTTGAAAAAATTATCATTTGTCCACTGAATTATTTTGTCTCTGTGTCAAAAATCAATTGAACATAACTATAAGGGTTTGATTCTGGACTTTCTATTCAGCTCCACTGATCTATGTGTCTATCTTTGGGCCGGTCATTTTTGCCTTGATTACTGTAGCTTGATAGCAAGTTTTGAGACTGAGAAGTGAAAGTTCTCCTACTTTGTTGTTCTTTTGTGAGTGAAGCCAAATCATTATATTAGTACTACTCCTCTCACTATAAGCAATGGTTTAATTTCCACTCCTGGAAAAAAAATTATGAGAAAGGGTATCATCTGCAAAAGTGTTTGGGTCTTTTTATTGCCTCCTGTATAAGTTAGCTGTTGCTATGTAAAAAATCACCTCAAAACTAGTGGCTTAAAAGAACAACCATTGATTTAGATCCCAACTCCGTGGGTCAGCAATTTGGGATGTGCTTAGCCAAGCAATTCTCTCCGCCTCAGTCACGTGGCTGAGGTCCGTGCCCAGTCACCCTGGCAGCCCTGCTCCTGGGGTTGACTGGATGTCAGCCGGGCCACGGGGTCGCTGGGCCATGTGTTTCACATTGCCGTCAGACGAGCCTGAGCTTGTTTCCGTGGCAGCAGGGTGCCAAGAACAGCAAGAGGGAAGACTTTCCCCGTCTCTGTGTCTCTTCTGCTAAGGTCCTTTTGGTGAAAGCAAGTGATGAGGCCAAGACCAGGGTCAACTTGGGAGGGCCTTCCAAAGGCGAATACAGGAACACATGAACTCACTGAAGGCATCGCTGGGATCCATCTACCACTGCTTTTAGCAACTTGCAGGAGCTGCTTTGAGAGAACCAGGTTTCTGGGAATGAGCCAAACCAAAGTTTAAACCAAAGTTTAACAAACCCACCACTTCAAAGTGGTACTCAGTTTTGGTGGTTGGTACTTAGTTCGGCGCAGATTGCCCATACATAAATCCCTGCGTCTCTACTGATGGCTAGCCCTAGCCGTCAAGGACATGGGAAAATAAAATGGTTTCTTACCATTTTCCTGAGGATCACAAAACTTAGAGGAAACCAGAAGCCCCAAAAATATATCCTCAATAAAAACCAGTCTGGGACCCCCAACTCCATCCTATCCTCAATAAAACCAATCTGGGACCCCCAACTCCATCCCTTCCTAACTAACATGATTCACCTTTAGAATGAGACGATCTTAGGGATTTTAGGAGTTCATGGAGGCTCAATATGGCTGCTGTACCTTAGAGCGACATGGAAGGGGCGGTGCCCTCACCATGGCTATGACTAGGCAGCAGGACATTCCTGGCATGAAGAAGCACTGCTCATCTGTAAATAACTCAACCACACAAACTAGGTTTTTCCTGGAAAAAAAATACAAGCAGGTGCTAGGTTTTTAATGAGAGACAAAGCTCTATTTCCAAATTCACAATCTTCATACTTACTTCATTATTGCCTTTTCACCATGTGATGTGGGTCACACACAATGAACAATTGGCAATTGTTCATACTTTTGTATGTTCTAGCAATGAGTGCCAGAAATATTCCTTTCTTTTAGTAGATCTTTTTAATAAAAAATCTATAGTAAGTAATGCTTTATTTTGAACTAAATCATTTCAATAGGCAAGGTGACAGAATTGTGGTTGAAATCTGTACCATCAAATTGACAATCAAATGTCTATTTTTTTGTTGTGAGCTTTGTCTCACATCATTTTGTCATGTGCTGCCACTGCTGTAATGAAAATACCTGGACTATTTAAGCAGATGAGTGGGTGTGGAAGTAGAAGAGAGGAAGGAAGCAGAGCTGTCTGGGCACTGCCCTGTAAGTACAGTTGACCTGGTCTGGAGGGCAGTGCTGTGGTGAGCAGTCCTAGTTCCTTAGCCCAGAACTTAGGGATTAAAAAGACTCTGGGCCAGCCAGGAACGCCAACCACCATTTACATATAAATTGGGAAAAATCACTGAGCAAATAGTTTAACAAACACAATTCATTTGTAAATTGGGGTTAATCTGACATGTTTATTTCAGAATATATAGATAAGAGTTGGATTTATATGAAAACTGACAGACTTTTTAGCTAAACTAAGCAATTAATTCAATTCCATACAGAGAGTACAATAGGCTTCTTGTTTTTTTCTTTGATCTGACAAGTGTGTTAGTTGAGATGATTATTTTGCAGCATTATGTTGGGATCATGGATAAGGAATTGGACCGGAGGAATTTAAGTTATTGCAAGTCCAAATTACTTCAGGCACCAAGCAAGAGACTAGTTTCTCTTTCTTTTCTTTTCTTCCTTTCTTTCTTTCTTTCTTTCTTTTTCTTTTTTCTTTCCTTCCTTCCTTCCTCTCCTCCTCTCCTCCTCTCTTTCTTTTCTTTTTCCTTTCTTTCTTTCTCTTTCTTTCTTTTCTTTCTCTTTCTTCCTTTCTCTCTTCCTTCCTTCCTTCCTCTCCTCCTCTCTTTTTTTCCTTCCTCTCCTCCTACCTACCTACCTACCTACCTACTTCCCTTCCTTCCTTCCTTCCTTCCTCCTTATAAATTTAAGGTGTACAAGTGCAGTTTTGTTCCATGGATATATTACACAGTAGTAAAGTCTTGGCTTTTAACGTAACCATCACCTGAATAGTAGACCTTGTAGCCATTAAGTGATTTCTCATCTTTTTGGGGTGGGGGGCAAGGTCTCCCTCTGTCTCCCAGGCTGGAGTGCAGTGGTATTATCGTAGCTCACTGCAGCCTTGAACTCCTGAGCTCAAGCGACCCTCCCACCTCAGGCTTCCGAATAGCTAAGACTATAGGTGTGTGCCACTGCACCCGGCTAATTTTTATTATTTATTTATTTATTTTTTTGATAGAGGCTGGGTCTCTCTATATTGCCCCAGTCTGATCTTGAACTCCTGGGATCAGGTGATCCTCCCACATCAGCCTTCCAAAGTGTTGAGATTATAGGCGTGAGCCACTGTGCCTGGTCTTTGCAGCTGCCATTATATAAAGGAGCTTCTGAGAAATATGGTGGTGTCCTTGGTCAGAGACAGGCGTAGCAGCGGCCTTCTGGAATGTTGTTTTACGTGAAGCACCTGCGGGCTTCAGGTTCTGTTTCAATTTGTGGATGAAGCAAGAAAGCTGCTGCCTGACAAGGATGAGTTGCTTCGTTAATTAAATTAGCAGTGGAAATTTTACTGGCTTTAATTAGTGTAAAATAAGCCGAAGAAATAAAGATAGTGATTAAAGCATGCTAATCTGATTAGAATCACAGTATGCATGGTTATAGGCTACTTGATATTACAGAATCATAGACTAGAGCCAGGAAGAGGCAGAGTCCTGTTTTAAAGAAGAGGATGGTTGCAGATGGCACAAAAACTTGGAGCTGCTGCGGGATTGCTAAATTGCTTGGGGAGGATTATGTGTGATAAACGCCATGAAAATCACGGGGCATTGTTGAAAGAGCCCTGTTCCTAGGAGGAAGGGCTTTCTGACCATCCACAGTGAAAGGAGCTGAATCCAACCTCATTGCTTTTCCCTAGCAGAGGAAGACTTTACCAGCCGAGTTTCAGCCTCTCAAAATTTCAAACATATGGAAAATCGACAGATTAGAAAGATTCTAAGATGTTTGTACTTTCTCTATCCTGACCCATACAATGAAAGCAGTGTTCATTTAAGACAGTGAGACAGAGGATATTCAAGTGTCTGCTGTATGAGAGAAATGCTGTCTTATTAAATTCAATGCAGTACAAATCACATCTTTAAATTATTGCATAAATCCTTTCCAGTGCTCAGTTCCTTGGTCTAAGTTAGCATAGAACTAATTTTAGCTTCTGAGTGTAGTTACATGGAAACTGTCTATTTTACTTCCACCAGTTCCCAGTCTTCTCTCATTTCCCGGTTTGTAAAATTTCCATTTGCCCCGAAGTCTGAATGTTAAAACAGGTAGTCTGTCTTTGTCATTTTCTGTGTGTATATGCAGTGTATTATTTATGAGACTGTTATAATACTTAGGTATTCATAAACCAATAGAAACATAACAAAGTTTGCTATTAAAACGAAAACCAAAGTTTTCAGAAGACACAAATTCTGAATTAAATAAAAACAGTAGCTTATATTGACTTAGGTTTCTAGCGTTTGGCATTGACTATTTTAAATTTTTATTTCTTCAGTATGGGTTTATTGTAAGAATAGATTTTCCTTCAGTTTTGCAAATGATGAGATGTAAGGAGACATTCACTTTGGGGCCAGTATTATAACAGAAGGTTATGGCTGTTTCAAATCAAATTAGTCAGAAAATAGACATTTTATTGTCAATTTGATGGTATAGATTTCAGCCACAATTCTGTCACCTTGCCTATTGAAATGATTTAGTTCAAAATAAGGCATTACTTACTATAGATTTTTTATTGTAAAAATCTACTAAGAGAAAAGAACTTTTTGGCACTCATTGCTAGAATATAAAAAAGTGTGAATGATTGCTAAAATAAAGCAGGATAGAATTTATTCATTCAGTTGTTTATATGGATCTAAAACATTAATTATAAATCACAATACAGTTTATGCCCCTCACAAGATACTATGTGAAGTTCAATTTCAGTAGAAGTGCCACGTATGTGGCAACAGAAATAGACTTTTTTCAGCCAACGAGTAGTTGTTGAGTAGCCCAGAAGATGCATTATTTGTCCTGTGTGTTTGTTTTTTATAGGAATATATATGATCCTGTAAATAGATAGACTATTTGTCTGTCTTAGATTTTTAAGAGACATGTTAATAATGCTGCTTGAATATATAGACACTAACTAGGTAGAACACGAAGTCTGTCTTTAAGTTCAGACTCTTTCTCTTCCTCCCTCTGTCCTCAACCTGAAAGCCACTGAAAGCCACTAGGTGGGCTGAGCCAGGCATCTGCGAGGTGGGACCAGTGGCACAGTGCGGGTGCAGCTGCCTGAACAGACCCAGATGGCCTCTGTGCAGGCTGTGGGGCTGTTGAAGCCCTGAGGGCAAGCAGGGTTTTTGCACAGAGAGAGGCCGGCAGGATGCCTATGGATGTTCCATGGATGGGTGTTGAGTTGGAGCAGGTGAAGGGCCCTCCTTGCAGGAGGCAGGGGCTTGGGGTACAGTGATGGGCATGGAAGGCTGACTGAAGAGGGGAAGTCCGTAGGTTGGGAAGGGATGACTGTGACCTGGCCTGGAAAGGGGTACTGGAACCTAAGAGAGAGGACAAGGTTGTTTGAGTGAGGGTGTTGGTGGAGTGACCCTCCATGGGGTATGAACCTGAGAATGGGGTGAGGAGGGCATCTTGGGTGGAACAAAGATGATGGCATGGCAGCCTTGCATGGACATTGGAGTGCAAGCAATGGGACGAGGCACCGGCACTGGGAGCACAGTGGACAGGCCAGAAAGGGTGAAGAGAGCATCCTAGTGAAGACGGGGGGTGGGGATGAATTACACACTGGGGCAGTGAAGATAAAGAGAGCCAGGTTTGTCACTGTTGGAAATAGGAAAAGGGAGAAAACTAGAGTGAGCCCTGTGGTATTAGATGGGAATTGCAGGTGTTGGTTTAAACTCATGGTTTTCAGTATAGAACTATAGATAGATACCTATGGAAATAACTATTGCTGAAGATGCATGTGTGGGTAAGTATATATGTGGAGTGTGTGCATGCATTTACATGCAGAGATTCACCAGCTCTGTCCGATGAGAGGGTCTGAGAGTGGTGACATAGGCACTCACACTTAGTCCATTTAGCATCCACATATTGGTATCCAAAATCCAGGCACCAGTCTAAGAACCAAGACCCCTAGGAGAAATGGTTATTCTAGGGATGGATCAGGGACCTTACAAAAGAAACACGAGGTACCTCATTGTGCTAAAAATAAGGAAGTACTCAAAGAATGATGAGGACGTTTTGAAAGGATGTAGAAACCAAGTAGCCAAATTGGGGACAATTTTAGCGTCAAAACAAATGAGAAGAAACCTTTTCCTTACTGTAGAAGACTAGCTGACTAATGTATAAGGAAGGAGAAAATCATTTGTCAGCCATCACAATAATAATCAGGCAAGAAACATCAATGAATGCTAAAACTAGTGGCAGGAAGTTTGATGAGGAATGGGATACTGTCTCAAAGTATCTCCACAAAGGGATAAAGAGTAACTTTACATCTAAGAAACCTGACAGACATTAACTTAATCAAGTGGTCAAGGTGAAAATTACCAAATAGGACAAATCAAAAGTATATAACACCTGTTTGGGTACCATGAAAACACAGCATCATATTTGTAATATTTCTGCCCCAAATGCATAACCTGAATGCAATCATGAGGAAACATTAGACAAGCCAGAGTGAAGGCAATTCTTTAAAGTAACTGGCCTGTAATTCTCCAAAGTGTCAATGTCATGGAAGCCAAGGAAACCAGCAATGCCAAGGAGGCATTGTTGGAGATGGAAGATTAAAGAGACAGAGTCACCTAGCAGAGTCCTGGAGTGCACCCTTTGCTGAAATGCATATTCTTGACCGATTGGTGAAACGCAAGTGGTGTAAGTGAATCAGAGGGTAGTAATACATTAATACTAAGTTCTCTCGTTTGATTATTGCACTGGGGCTTTAGAGGAAAAAAATGTTTCTTTTGTAGGAGATGCCTTCTAAAATATTTATGGGTAATGTTGCAATGGAACAGCAAAACTGATAGTGAAAGTTAGAAACCATTTCAAGAGAGAAAAGAAAAAACATCAGGAGTCCAAAACATCTGTTTTCTAGAGCTGGCTCTGCTGTGAGCTGGCTATTTGAAGTAGGACAAATCACTTCATCTCTTTATGTCTCCATTTCTTCATCTCTTAATGAGGGATTTGGACTAAATTTCCTTAAATCCCCCTGTAGATCCAATACCATTGTTTTTCAGATATCAAAACACTGGACAAGAATAGGATAAGTGGTAAAAAGCTTTCTGGAAGATGAAATCTTGTGGTTGCATTTTATGAGAACTGAGATTCCTTGTGGTGCCAGGCAGAGGATAAGAAGGTACAGGAAACAAAAATACTCCAACCAAAGAATCTGGGGAAAGCAATGCAGTGGGAGGAGACCAAAGGGTTGGATTCCATCGGGAGAGTTCTTGGTTCATCAGTCCACCCCTTTCCTCCCTCCTTCTCTTTCTTCTGTCCTTCCCCTTTCTCTTCCTTTCTCCTTTCTTACCATCTTCCCTTCCTCCCTTTCTTCTTTCCTTTCCCTCTCCCTCCCTGTCTTCTTCCTCTTTTCTTTCCATCCTTCTTTTCTTTCTTTCTCCTTCCCTCTTTCCCTCCCTTCTTCCTCCTTTCCTGCCATCCTCCTTTTTCCCTCCCTCTTTTCCTTTCTCCCTTTTTCCTTCCTTCCTTCCTTCCTTCCTTCCTTCCTTCCTTCCTTCCTTCCTTTCCTCCTTCCTTCCCTCCTTCTTCCCTCCCTCCTTCCCTTCCTTCCTCCCTTCCTCCTTTCCTTTCTTCTTCCCTTTTTCTTTCTTTCTCCCTCCCTCCGTCTCTCACTTCTTTCCTTCCTCTCTCTCTCCCTCTCTCCTTTTCTTTTTTCTCTTTCTTTCTCCTTCCCTCCTTCCCTCCCTCCTTCGTCCTTTCCTACCATTGTCCCTTTTTCTCTGTATTTTTCTCTCTCTCCCTTCTCCTTCTTCCTTTCCTTCCATCCTTCTTTTCTCTCTTTCTTCTTCCTTTTTCCCTCCCTCCTTCCTCCTTTTTTGTTTCCGATGGTCCTCCCTTTCTTTCTTCCTTCTTTGGTCCCTTCCTTTTCTCTTTCTTTCTCCTTCCTTCTTTCCCTCCCTCCTTCCTCCTTTCCTACCGTCCACTCTTTTTCTCCTCCTCCCTCATTTCCTTCTTACCTTTATCTAGCAAATGTTCCTTGAGCATTTCCCACATTTATGGCACTTGGTGAAACCCTGGGGAGTACAGGCAAAAACAAACAAACAAAAAACCCTATATCTTCTACCCTCAAATTGCCAACATTCTAGTAAAAGGAGAAAGGCACATAGACAAGAACAACAAATGGTTAAACACTAGTGCGCTTCAACGGTTTTGTAGCTACGTCTGTTGTTCTCATCGCCACTTTGATTAACCTCTTTGTCCACACACCCCCAACACATTCCTTCCCCTCATCTGATTATTTTATAGACTACATGACATGTTCCCTTTTTTCCACTGATAGCTATACATTTTATCAAGGGAAGAAAATGTTTCAGTAGAGCGGGCAGTCCTCTAGAGGCTATCTGCCTGATGACTCCAGAAACAAAGTGGACTTTATCTCTTTGATTTTTCACTCCCAAAGTAACCCCACTCTTCCTCTCCTGTCACAGGGAAAATTGCAGTTTGACAATTTTTTTATAGATGGATAATTTTACTAGGGTAAAATTATGAATTACAATATGAATTGAGTTCTTAAGGATGTAAACTATATTTTCAAGTTGGTGAAATGATAACACATATTGATTGATATAATATTGTTATACTAATGCCAATGAATTTATATGTATGCAAGAGAATATCACCAAGGAAGTTAATCTTTAAAATCCATATTATTTTCTTTATGGGTAGTTTTGGAAGACACATGGAAAATTATATTGCTTGAATAAAATGTTTTTTTTTCACATTTTTATTTTTTTATTTTTTATTTTTATTATACTTTTAGGGTACATATGCACAATGTGCAGGTTAGTTACATATGTATACATGTGCCATGATGGTGTGCTGCACCCATTAACTCATCATTTAACATTAGGTATCTCTCCTAATGCTATCCCTCCCCCCTCCCCCCACCCCACAACAGGCCCGGGTGTGTGGTGTTCCCCTTCCTGTGTCCATGTGTTCTCGTTGTTCAGTTCCCACCTATGAGTGAGAACATGTGGTGTTTGGTTTTTTGTCTTTGTGATAGTTTGCTGAGAATGATGGTTTCCAGCTTTATCCATGTCCCTACAAAGGACATGAACTCATCATTTTTTATGGCTGCATAGTATTCCATGGTGTGTATGTGCCACATTTTCTTAATCCAGTCTATCATTGTCAGACATTTGGCTTGGTTCCAAGTCTTTGCTATTGTGAATAGTGCCGCAATAAACATATGTGTGCATGTGTCTGTATAGCAGCATGATTTATAATCCTTTGGGTATATACCCAGTAATGGAATGGCTGGGCCAAATGGTATTTCTAGTTCTAGATCCCTGAGGAATTGCCACACTGACTTCCACAATTGTTGAACTAGTTTACAGTCCCACTAGCAGTATAAAAGTGTTCCTATTTCTCCACATCCTCTCCAGCACCTGTTGTTTCCTGACTTTTTAATGATGGCCATTCTAACTGGTGTGAGACGGTATCTCACTGTGGTTTTGATTTGCATTTCTCTGATGGCCAATGATGATGAGCATTTTTTCAAGTGTCTTTTGGCTGCATAAATGTCTTCTTTTGAGAAGTGTCTGTTCATATACTTTGCCCACTTTTTGATGGGGTTGTTTGATAGGCATGGGCAAGGACTTCATGTCTAAAACACCAAAAGCAATGGCAACAAAAGCCAAAATTGGCAAATGGGATCTAATTAAACTAAAGAGCTTCTGCACAGCAAAAGAAACTACCATCAGAGTGAACAGGCAACCTACAGAATGGGAGAACATTTTTGCAATCTACTCATTTGACAAAGGGCTAATATCCAGAATCTACAATGAACTCAAACAAATTTACAAGAAAGAATAAAATATGTTTTTAAATTAATTTCCAAATAAATTTTCCCCAATGTCCATCCTCATGTATTAAGCCTACATGAAGAGGACTAAAGCAGCCATTAAGTAGTGGTTCAATGGGTCTCTGTTTAAAGTGTGTGCTACTGTTCCAACTAATAATGTGTCTATTGTCTTGGAAAATGCTAATTGTTAAATTGATTGTGATATTCCTGTTCCAGCACTCCAGTTAAACACTGCGCAATGTGCCATGTGGTGAGGGAAAATAGATTGTTGTTTGATGCACTGTGATAGCCGATCCACATCTATCTCAATTACGAAAGCCTGTTTCAGTGCCATGATTGTTTTGGTTTTCTAAATGTGAATAGCTCAGACCAGAGAAAGACCCTGCAAGATTTTAAATTAAGCCTATTCTTTAGTGAAGTTGCCTAAATTAGTAGAGGCTAAGGGAGGAAACTACCCTTTACACGTGTACTGTGGCTTCTGAGGGATTTTTTTACACGTGTATTGTGGATTCTGAAGGGCTGGGAAAGCTAGTGCAGTGCGTGGAAGGGCATGACGTGCTAAGGGAGGAAACTACACTTTACATGTGTATTGTGGACTCTGAGGGGCTAGGAAAGCTGGTGCAGTGCGTGGAAGGGCATGACGCGCTGGGCATTGGGTGCTGGGTTCTGCTCCTGCTCTGGTGCTCCCTGCCTTTATGATATTGGCAAGTTACTCTTTGGGATGTCATCTAAGAAGGAAGGATTTGGACAAAACAAAAAAGCTTCTCAGTCTCTTCTTTTTTTTTTTTTTTTTTTTGAGACGGAGTCTCGCTCTGTTGCCCAGGCTGGAGTGCAGTGGCACGATCTCAGCTCACTGCAAGCTCTGCCTCCCGGGTTCACGCCATTCTCCTGCTTCCGCCTCCCGAGTAGCTGGGACTACAAGTGCCCGCCACCGCGCCCGGCTAATTTTTTGTATTTTTTTTTTTTTTTTTTTTTTTTTTTTTTTTTTTTTTTAGTAGAGACGGGGTTTCACCGTGTTAGCCAGGATGGTCTCCATCTCCTGACCTCGTGATCCGCCCACCTCGGCTTCCCAAAGTGCTGGGATTACAGGCTTGAGCCACCGCACCCGGCCTGCTTCTCAGTCTCTTCTATCTATTAAGAATATGAAATACCACTTTGTTGAATTTCACGGTTGGTACTTAAGAATGGGGCAAGCTGACCAATAGCCTCCAATCAGTCTTATATCCAGTGGTTACCAAGACCCTTTAACGTGCCAAGAACTGCGCCTACACCAACAGTATGGAGGTTAGTTAACTAATTAATACCACATGTGTCATCAGGTGTTTATAATCTAGCCTAATCTTGGGAGACTAAGATAAAATACCAAAGCAAGGTTAACATAAGTGCCATAATACAACTCAATGTAATTCAAGATCCTAGATTTGATGCTGAATCAGAGAAAATATTGCTATAAAGAACATGATTGGGGCTGGGCACGGTGGCTCACGCCTGTAATCCAGGACTTTGGGAGGCTGAGGCAGGTGGATCACCTGAGGCCAAAAGTTCAAGACTGACCTGAACAACATGACGAAACCCCGTCTCTACTAAAAACACAAAATTGGCCGGGCTTGGTGGTGCATGCCTGTAATCCAGCTACTCAGGAGGCTGAGGAAGGAGAATCCGTTGAACCTGGGAGGCGGAGTTTGCAGTGAGCTGAGATCTCACTATTGCACTGCAGCCTGGGCAACCAGAGCAAAACACTGTCTCAGAAATTAAAAAAAAAAAAAAAAAAAGAACATGGTTGGAAAAACTGTATTGTATTCATGCCAAACTTACCAAATATGATCATTGTATTGTGCTTATTTAGGAGAATATTCTTCTCTTAGAAAAACATGCTAAAATATTTGGGGTCATGGTATCTGAGGCTTACTCTCAAATGACTCAGCCCATATATATATATATATATATACATATATATACATATATATGTATATATATATATATATATCAAATGTAAAAAAAGTTAACAATTAGTGGAAGTAGTATATGGGTATTTTATGATTTTTACAGTTTCTCTGAAGGTTTGAAACTTTTCAAATTAAAATAGAAAATATAGTAAGTAGGATAGTAGTGTATATACAGTACTACAAGAATGTAAGGTAATTATATTCAAGATAATTTATCTAATTTTATATGTCTGAGGCCCCACATATAAGCTGTATTGGTGTCAAGCGCCCACAGATTCTGAAAAGCGGCACTGGCCACACACCTCCACAGGAGAGATAAGAGGTGGCCCAGACCAGATTCAGTTCATTAGCTCCTTGCAACCCATGGGAGACAAGAGGTAAGATTATTCTGAGGCACAGAATGGTTAGGTAACTTGTCCAGAGTCACATAGCCAGTAGCAGAGCCAAGGAGTGGAAAATCACACTTTGCCCAGTGCACTTTCTCTGTTTAACTGCTCCTCTATGCGTCCTGAATAATGATGTGTTGAACTCAGTTTGAATGTTTATGCTAGATTGTTTTGATTTTTTTCTACTTTTTAAAGTTACATTTGGAATAAAAATGTCCATAGAAACCCAAATATATTTGGATAATTAGTAGTGAAATAGCCAAATTGAAACTTTGCTGATCTGATTACTTCTGCTGCCATAATTATTGTGATTTGTCCTTCGTAATGATTATAAATGCTTTGTCTGGTCAATGATTTTGAAGATTCTCAGGGCAATCAGATCTATTATGCTGCAACTTGGATGGCTAAACAAATTTTAAGTTTTAGAACACATAAAACACACATCTTAAAAGAAACAAAACCCACTCATGCATGATGAGTAGGTCTGAGGTTAAAAAATGAAAAAAATGATGTTGAACAAACCTTCTCCAAGTCCTCCTCCAGGTGGCTTTTCTCATGGGAGCAACGTCACAAGAAAGACAGCAGATCCACCTGAGGCATGACGAGACAGTTCCTTTTGAGATTAGGGCAATATATGTGTTTTAGAAGATATTCAAAATGAAATCATAAATATTATCTTTCTAAGAAAGATAAGGGACAGTCACTGAGTTAGACAAAAATATTTTGGGAAGAAAATTGTGAAAACTGAAGTATCTTTATAAAAATTTTGTAAAATGTGAGTGTTTTGTTATTAGAAGAAAGAGGAAACTGCATAGGTGGAGAGAAGCTGGGCTCTCCACGTGAAGTAATGGTGCTCTTCTGGATTCTGCAGTTTCTGGTAAACCAGTCTTGGGTTTTTCCTCTCATATTTACTTCTTTTCACTGTGAAGATTCAGCCTTCACAGCAGAACCTGACAGGTTGTGCTCTGTTAATCTGGCCTTCTGGGAGGCTGTCTGCAGTTGAATAATAGCAACGACTCTGTGAGCTCAGGCTGCCCTCTGCTCTCATTCATCTCAGGCAAATGGCAGCAGAGAATGCATGTGAGCCATTCAGAACATTTCACAAACAACTTACACTCCGAGTCTTGAATAATGCTACTTTTTTTAAAGTTTTATTATGTTCATCATGAAGCTTAAAAAAGTCTTTTGCATTTGAGAGGAAAAATTATAATGTGAAAAATGTCCAGTTCTGCATCTCAATTATTTAAATGGTAATCCAAAGAAGCTCCTTCTCAGAAGCAATATTATTTTACACATGCCCTGTCAGAGGCCATTGTGCATTGTCCCAATCAAAAATCTTGAAGGGATTAGTGTAGCGAAGAGTTGTGCAATTAACTTTCTATTTGATATATTCATTTTGATATTTATAATGTTTGCTTCACTTTCTAATTGTGTGTGTGAGTGTGTGTGTATGTGTGTGTGTGTGTGTGTGTGTGTGTGTGTGTGTTTTAAGACGGAGTTTTTGTTCTTGTTGCCCAGGCTGGAGTGCAATGGCGTGCTCTCGGCTCATTGCAACCTCTGCCTCCCAGGTTCAAGTGATTCTCCTGCCTCAGCCTCCCAAGTAGCTGGGATTACAAGCACCTGCCACCATGCCCGGCTAATGTTTTTGTATTTTTAGTAGAGACGGCCTTTCACCATGTTGCCCAGGCTGGTCTTGAACTCCTGACCTCAGGTGTCTACATGCCTCGGCCTCCCAAAGTGCTGGAATTACAGACATGAGCTACTGCGCCCGGCCTCACTTTCTAATCGTTACTTCTCAGTTGTGAGGCGTGTTAGGACCTCCACAGAGACGTAGAGGGAAAACGGGTACAGACGGAATCGGGGCTAATGGTATTCTCCTTGTGGAGTGCCGTCTGTACCTGGGGAAGGCTGATGTTTTGTACAACAGTGTCCGGGAGTGGTGGAAACCTTAGAGACAACTGTGGTAGTGTTGCTGTCCCAGAGGTTAACCTGTTGAGTAGGACATGGAAGCAGAAAGTCACTAGACAGACACGAAGATGTGGTTAGAGAATGTTACCTTCTTAATTTCGGGCAGATCTGCCATGAAGTGAGGCCCCATCTGGCCGTGGGAGGGTGGAGGGAATATATCCAGCCCTTGAGGATGGAGGTTTGTAAATGCTTACTGGATGTGGGGTCAAGATAAACAGGCTACATTTCAGGGTAAAATTCCAGTCCCAGTGGCAGAAATATGTTCTCTTGGGAATACAAGGAAAAGGCTAGTCCTCAGGACAAAAAGGGTGTGACCGGGCATTACTTTAAGCATAAGCGGGCACTGGATTATAGATACTGGGTTCAGAAGAGGAAATAAATCCCCTTGTCCTCCGCGGTCGTCCTGGGATGCACTGTCAGCTGGGACTCGATCAGGGGTTTGGTTAGACTAGATGTTCAGGTCGAGGATGCTGGGTACCGGGCAGAGCAGCAGCAGGCAGGAGCTGATACATGGTAAGATTTCAAGGGTCAATGAACTACCTATTTCTGTCTCAGCCCCCAGAGCCTCACACAGCATTAGCACAAAGTGGATGCTCCAAATGGGTACTGAGTTGACATCAGTGAATCGTACAGCATGTTTTCCTAAGTATACCTAAGGAAATAGTGCAAATCCATGTCTAGAATGCCCATATTGCCTGTTCAGGATGGTTATAGGATCTACTCAAACTCAAGACCTTATTTCTTCTCCTAGTTTTGAGAATGGCCTTTGAAAATATTTTCTTTTAGTGTTCCACTGAATGCACTCAAATAATAACATTAATTTACTTTAAAATTGAATTAAACCCCATACACATTTCTCTACACCTGTAGATTGGTTATCAAGAATAAAATTGTGGTGAAGTTTGCCACACTGAAATATTAGCATTACAGAAACAATATCCGCCACGTTCAGAGTTAGACACTGCTCTTATTATTGAAATGAGATATTTTTCATGTATACAAATGATGTTACTGAAAACGATTGGAAGACGTGCTCCTTGAACATTAATAGGAAGATTTGTCCCATGGAACACATGTTCCCTCAACTCCTCTGCCTTGTGAATGCTGCCTGTGCTTACAGATAGTGATGAATTGTGTCATTAAGGGATAGTATGTTTCTTTCCACTTGCCCACATACAATGATTCACAATTCATTATAACCAAGAATATGTATCTTCCATGGTATTCCATGTTTTTTCTTGCATAAGGGCTCTGTTAACTAGAATTTCATTTGTAAAATTTGCACTTTCTAAAAATTTCTTAGTAATTATGAAGTTTAACCCATTCTTATCGCATATTTGAAAATCAAAATTCAGTGAACTGGGGTAACTTTGCCTGAGGTCAAACAGTTGCTATTGTGTGGGTCCTGAGATTCTATTTTTCAAATCGATTTTTTTCACATTTTATATCATCTACCTCCGATTTGCAAACCATGGATAAAATATTTTTTGACAACATATAAATTACTCTTTATAAGTATAATTTAAGATAAATATAATAACTTAATAAGTATAATTTATATTAGAAATAGAAATATACATACATAAAATAAATATTACTCTACAGGTGTAGAGTAATTTATAAACCCTAAGGCAATATAATTTATAAAACCCTAAGGCAATATAATTCCTTGAGGCATCATTAATGATATAAACTTGAATTCAATTCACATGACAATGATGACCATTATAACATACCTTTCGAAGAGATGCCTGAACAGGGCCAATTGCTGGCTGTGTTGTCACACAAAATACGGCTTTAAATAAAGCTAACCTGAGCTTTCAGAATATTTGAGTATGCTAATATAATGTCTCCAAAGGAAAACTATATATATTTGACAAAATATATTTTTTCTATAAAATGTATTGTAGATAATATGTATATCCGAAACAAATAGATGTGCACGATCCCTACCATGTACTTTTCCCCTTTTTGACTGTTTAGTTATCTAAGTCCACTGTCGATTTATATAACAACACCCAACTATCTGAAATACTCTGCAACAAGATAAGTCTCAATGAAATTAAATACTGAAACGAAATATTTTTAAAAAGTAGCCAAATAGCCAGATGTCTTCTTAATTTCCACATTTGTGGCATTCTGTGGAGAAATTCTCCAGATAAATGTTTACAATGTTGAATCCTCACATGAAGGTAACTTTGATGTAGACACTTCCTGTATTAGTCCATATAAGAAACTGAAAGATTAATGCCACCACTCCAGAAATACTGATTTAATCAACATTTCTATTAAATGAAATTGATTAAAACTGGTCTTCTTTCTCATGACCTCATCTCGTACGATGTAACTGCATTAACATGTGTAGGGGCATAGTGTTCGCAGTGCTGTCTTCAGATCAATATCGTCAATTACTTAGTGACCATTAAGCTCACTATTAATTTAATACCAACAAATAGAAGAGATATAATTATCAAGCATTATCAATATGTACCTAGGGCCACAGAGTCATCAATTAATAGGTCTCTGTTTCTCTGTCATTTTCCTTTGGAGACATTATATTAACATACTCAAATATTCTGAAAACTCAAGTTACCTTTATTTAAAACTACATTTTGTGTGACAACACAGTCAGCAATTGGCCCTGTTCAGTCATCTCTTCGAAGGTATGTTAAAATGGTCATAATTGTCATGTGAATTGAATTCAAGTTTATGTCCTTAATAATGCCTCAAGGAATTATATTGCCTTAGGGTTTTATAAATTACTCTTATAAAGATAAGAAGAAATTAGCTGAAAATAATTGAGCCTATACTATGGCATACTAAACAATATCTAGCTTATCAGATGGTTAATTTGTGCATATAAAATGAATATAGAATTATGTATGAGGTTAATTCAACTATCTGTGTCTGTAGCCATAATCTACATATTCTAGCTCTTGTTCACATATCATATCCAGTACATATTTGTTGAGCACCTACTTGACTCCAGGCACATTGCTGGGACAGGGAATATGACATGAATGAGACAGAAGAGGCGTCTGCCCTCAAAGGTCCTGTTCAGCGAGAGGCGTGTTGCTGACTCCAGTTCCTGCTCCCTTGGCAGGCGTTATTCATCAATGGAGACATTCTTCCCCAGAGCTTGGGTCTCGTCAACTTTTGTGCTCTTTGACGGGTCCAAGAATGAATCGAAACTAGCCTGGGAATTAAAATAATTTGCCATCCCTGGGTGTATATTTATGCGTATATGTAGTGGCTAATAAATTGGATGTTTCAACCTAGACACCCAGGCACAATTGATAACAATAATCAAAGTAAAGTTTGACTCAGACTACAAACAGAAGATTATTACAAATCTGAACTTTTAACTTCAAAACTGGTTGCATGACTTTTGGGTCTCTTTGCAGGATTCCTTCACCAAAGATCAAAATGCAAAAGGTGGAGGAAGACTGGAAAGGAAGTTGTGAGGAATGCAGAGAGGATGTGGAGAGGAATGAAGGGTGATGTTCCGCTTAGGGGGTCATAGCACCTCCACCCAAGGCCACTGCGGGGGGCTTTCAAGGATGCCTTGGCAAATTTGCAGGTAAAGGGCCACAGGGCACTGATGCCGCAATCATGCCTGAGGAAACCGCAGGGGCTTATGCGGAAGAGAGCTCTGTACCCATGCAGGTTAACAGGAGGGTGACTACTCAGGTCAGAGATCATCATACTGGTTCCACTTAAAAATGAATTGTGGCCAGGTACAGTGGCCCATGCCTCGAATCCCAACACTTTGGGAGGCACAAGCAGGATGACTGCTTGAGGCCAGGAGTTTAAGACCAGCCTGGGCAACATAGGAAGACTCCACTTCTTGAAAAAATATAAAAATAAGCCCAGCATGGTGGCGTGCACCTGTAGTCTCAATTACTTGGGAGGCCGAGGCAGGAGGATCACTGGAGCCCAGGAGAGCAAGGCTACAGTGAGCCACAATCATGCCTCTGCACTCCAGCCTGGATGACAGAGTGAGACTGTATCTCTAAAAAGTAACTAAATCAAACTAGTAAAAATGAATCTTGCCTAAGGAGTTTTGCTTCCAGGGTAAGGGAAGCCCTGTGGTCACAGGCTGGCAGGATCATCATGAACAGAAGCTGGAATTGGATTGGAAGCTTCAGGCTCAAGGAAAGGCACTGCCCATGGCACAGGAGTTGCAATTGTGAGGCTTAGTAGAGGCGCCTTTTTTTTTTTTTTTTTTTTTTTTTTTATTATACTTTAGGGTTTTAGGGTACATGTGCACAATGTGCAGGTTTGTTACATATGTATCCATGTGCCATGTTGATTTCCTGCACCCATTAACTCGTCATTTAGCATTAGGTGTATCTCCTAATGCTGTCCCTCCCCCCTCCCCCCACCCCACAACAGTCCCCCGAGCGTGATGTTCCCCTTCCTGTGTCCATGAGTTCTCATTGTTCAATTCCCACCTATGAGTGAGAACATGCGGTGTTTGGTTTTTTGTCCTTGCGATAGTTTACTGAGAATGATGTTTTCCAGTTTCATCCATGAAAATGGCCATACTGCCCAAGGTAATTTATAGATTCAATGCCATCCCCATCAAGCTACCAATGACTTTCTTCACAGAATTGGAAAAAACTACTTTAAAGTTCATATGGAACCAAAAAAGAGCCCGCATCGCCAAGTCAATCCTAAGCCAAAAGAACAAAGCTGGAGGCATCACACTACCTGACTTTAAACTATACTACAAGGCTACAGTAACCAAAACAGCATGGTACTGGTACCACAACAGAGACATAGATCAATGGAACAGAACAGAGCCCTCAGAAATGATGCCGCATAGCTACAACTATCTGATCTTTGACAAACCTGACAAAAACAAGAAATGGGGAAAGGATTCCCTATTTAATAAATGGTGCTGGGAAAACTGGCTAGCCATATGTAGAAAGCTGCAACTGGATCCCTTCCTTACACCTTATACAAAAATTAATTCAAGATGGATTAAAGACTTATATGTTAGACCTAAAACCATTAAAATCCTACAAGAAAACCTAGGCAATACCATTCAGGACATAGGCGTGGGCAAGGACTTCATGTCTAAAACACCAAAAGCAATGGCAACAAAAGCCAAAATCGACAAATGGGATCTCATTAAACTAAAGAGCTTCTGCACAGCAAAAGAAACTATCATCAGAGTGAACAGGCAACCTACACAATGGGAGAAAATTTTTGCAACCTACTCATCTGACAAAGGGCTAATATCCAGAATCTACAATGAACTCAAACAAATTTACAAGAAAAAAACAAACAACCCCATCAAAAAGTGGGCAGAGGACATGAACAGACACTTCTCAAAAGAAGACATTTATGCAGCCAAAAAACACATGAAGAAATGCTCCTCATCACTGGCCATCAGAGAAATGCAAATCAAAACCACAGTGAGATACCATCTCACACCAGTTAGAATGGCCATCATTAAAAAATCAGAGGCGCCTTTAAATAACTCACAAAGCGTCTGTGCAAGAAAGTCAGCTCTTAAACCTCTGCAAGGTCTGGAAAGCAGGGTATCTACTTGGGACCGTCAGGATTGTGTAAGAAGCACAAACAGTCGTCCGGCCACTTTGATATCCAACCTTCCCCAACCCAGCTGATGGAAGCAGGAAGGACACTTCCCCCTACTCCTCCGAAGTACAGGCTGAGGGCAGGGACTAAGATTTAACTTCAAATCAAGTTAGCGCTTTCTAATATCATCTGGAAGAGGAAATTTTACATTACTGGAGATCGTATTTGCTGCTTGAAGTTTTCATGGGCCTTTCTATTATCTAAGAGCGATCCAAAAAGTAGTGGAAATTGTCTGCATTGGCACTCAAGGGCAGGGACTGGACTGCAAGTATTGAACGGGTTTCATGGGACAGTGGGAAGCAAAAATAGAAGTGCTTATAGCATTCATTCATTCATATTAGCGTGCACTTATTGAAGACTCACTATGTGCTGGGCACTGTTCTAGGTACTGGATATTTGCCTATGGGAAAAAAAAATATGTAGAAACATCCCCAGATTCACAGAATGTTATAGCAGGGAGTGTGTGTTCAACGTCCTGAAGTTAACGTTCACACACAAATGGATAGATGGTAGATGACGGAGTGAGTAACTCACACACTCTATTCATTTCTCTATTACCTCTAAAGTTTTGATGGAAGCCTAGGCTGGTGGAACTATGGGAAATGTCATTCTGGTTCTCTCTGTAGATTATAAGTGAGGTTGTCCTCTTATCTATGTCCTATGCTGGTCTTCACTTAAATTGTCAGATTCTTGTATCATGATTTCTAAGTAAATTGCAGAACTTTCACAAAGTTCCATTTTAAAAATACTGCTCTTCCAGAACAATTTGCAATTGCAAAAATATGGAACCAACCTAAATGTCCACCAACCAACAAGTGGATAAAGAAAATGTAGCATTTATACGTCATGGAATACTACTTAGCCATAAAAAGAAATGAAATAATGGCATTCGCAGCAACTTAGATGGGGCTGGAGGCCATTATTCTAAGTGAAGTAACTCAGGAATAGAAAACCAAATATAGTGTGTTCTCACTTATAAGTGGGAGCTAAGCTGTGAGGATGCAAAGGCATAAGAATGATGTAATGGGCTTTAGGGACTTGGAGGGAAGGGTGGGAGTGGGCTAGAAATAAGAGACTAAACATTGTGCAAGGTGTACACACTGCTTGGGTGATGGGTACACCAAATCTCAGAAATCACCACTAAAGAACTTTGCCATATAACCAAACACTACCTCTCCTCCAAACGCTATTGAAATAAAAATTCTAAAAACAGAAAAACACCCTAAAAAGGTTTCAAAATCCTTTCTCTTTACTGTGCACTAATTGGCATAGTAACTGGCACTCCCTATCCAAACACTAGGTCAAACTCTGAAAGTTAGTTTTGTCACTTTTCTATAGATACATACTTCTTAAATAAAAATGTAATTTATAAAATAAAATAAAATACTGCTTTTCTTCAATTATGTGTATAACCAAACTGTAGTTTTCCTAATTTACTTTTGAATATGTTTTGCTACAAGTTTCTGCTTAAAATTGTTTCTGCAGGGTTTATTACATAAACATGTGCATTTTCTTGCTCTTTCATAGACAAGACCATTGAGAAGATATTTGGACCCTGGTGGCAGTTTTTTATGTGTTTCTCAGCAGGGATGAATTAGCACAATTTGTGTTACATGCAATACAAGCAGGTTCTGGGTGGGTAATTTGCTTTGATCACTTTCTTTCCCCCGCCTCTCCTGCTCCCCGCAAATACTCATACACAGCCTGCCTTGCAGGTCCTATTAGCACAGAAATGGAAAAAAGAGCTCTGACTTGTGGGAAAATGTTCCTGTGGAATGCTCTACGACCACATGAAAGCTCTGAACTCTAGTGTGTAGCTGTCTTTCTGAAAAATTTGCCATAAAATTACTTTATCTTCATTTATGTGTGGCAGAACAAATGCAAAACTAAAGGAATCCAAATTTTAAAGCAGGAAAATTTAGTAGAAGGAAAGTGAAAGCATTTTTTGTTTAAACATTAAAATAATGACTGATTGACAGTTAAAATGATACACTTATAAAATATAGAAAACTTAAAATTCTGCTGCTAGGTATTTGCTTATTAAAAACTTTAAAAGGATCATGTCTGTCTTATACTCATAATATTGTTGCTGTCACTCAGTTTCAATTCCATAAGCTTCATTCTGCTGATGTTCTTTATACTGATATTTGAAATGCGTGTTGTTTTAGCTCTTACGTGTAAGATAAGAGTCCTTCAATGTTTTAGTTTATGCAATTGAGCCATTATTAAAAAACAATTTGATTGAACATCGTTTATTACATATTCAACCACTTTTACTTCAGAATATTGATAGCTAACCTCTGACTATCAATTTAAGCCAGTTCGTCAAAATGCTATTGCTTTCTTACGACAGACCAGATACAGTACTAGTTTTTGTGTTAGCTAAAAAATAGTACTGCCTCTGAGAAGCTTGTCATCCAACATGTTGTGAGGAAAGAGAGATGTAAATTTTTAATTTACACTTTTATAATGCATAGTGTATACATTTGTAACTTCAGTAAAATGTGTAAGGTCTGTGGCAAACATGGACAGATTGTTACTTTTCCTAGTTTCTAATCTATATCCAATTTCTATTAATCACAGAGCACTTGGACATGAGACAAGAGGCTATGATAAAAGGTATGCATAAAAATGATGGTGGGGTATTAGAAGGATTGTAAATGCTGATGGTACACACGTGGACTGTGAAGTGAAGATGTGAATCTTCAGGAAATACGCATTAATAAACAACATGTATTAAAATACTGATTAAAAGCATCTGATTAATCCAATAGTAAATGCTCTAGAGGCATTAAATTGAAACTCTCAAAGAATTATTATCTTCTTGAATCTTGTTAATTTCTTAAACACTTCAAATATATTATTTACTACTTGTTAGTTTTTAAAATCACAAGAGTAATGTTATTTGCACGTTTATATATATATATACATCTAAAGCCAAACTAATAAAATAATAAATCTTTTCTTCTTCCAACAATCTGTCCCCTCTTCCGGACCTTACTTGATTGTTAACGATGATGCAGAAGTAATTCTCAGGAGAGACGGCCATAGCACAGTGCCTGGTTTCAAAGTGCGTGTTCAGAAAAAATTCCCTTTGCTCGCCACTTGGAGCTAGGATTCTGAGAATCACTCACATCAAACACATATTTCAGGAAAAGAGAGTATGTCAGCCAGCCACGATAGAAGATACTTAGGTAGTGAAGGGAGTCCACGCTCTCAAAGCCAAAGCACTCAGGAAAATAGAAACTTATCTGTTCCGGGGCCAGGAAATTTAAAAACAAAAAAATATCCACAGAACTTGGCTTCATGTAAGCATCAACATTATATAAAAGACAATAATACATGTCATGAGTTTCAGGAGTAAAATTAAGAGAGTTTTGATTGGATGAGCCCACAGCGACTGAAATTCACTGACCCTGGGCTTTTGAAGGCCGGAAGGATTTCCTGTCCACAGAGCATAAGTAAATGGGAAATTCGCAGTTGTGTATGTGAGCCAGCATTTCAACAGAAATCATATTAAATTAGGCATGGCTACTCTACTACATATTGCCATATCTTTGTCTCACCTTCCGTTTTCTATTTCTTTCTTCCCTCCAGGTAAACAAGATAGAATCGGGGAATCTTAAGAGACGTGTGTGTGTGCATGGAGGTGAGGTCACAGGCAGAGAAGGCGGTGGAGTGTCAGACTGGGTGTGAGAGTCCCGGTGAGAGTCCGAGGAGCCCGTAGAGACGATGGGAAGGTGGAATTACACTCCTTTTACACATCACATTTCACACTCGTTTTCGAGTTCTAATTTTTAGGAGCTCCATGGCATCTTTTGTATATGATTATAATTTGCTGCTCAGAACCATTAAGATAAATATTTTGAGGCATGTTCTGCGTGTAGCTTTTTTTGTGAATTTTCATTCTTATGCAGAGATTTCTACAATTGCCAGCTGGTTGGCTATCTGTGCATCTCTCAGTCTTTGTTGTCACTTTCCCAATGACAGGAAAATCTGATGCTATGTGACAGCCTGTTATTCTGATCTTCCTTCATCCTTTCTTTACAAGATATTTCCTAATATAATTAATCTAAAGTTGAACACACTCTATGGAACAGTTCCTAATGGTTTTAGACAAGGTGTATCATATCAATTCCATACCTCTTCTTATCTGAACCTAATATATTTTCTTTAAGCCTCCTGTCAGCAGTTCCTTATTTTAGATAATATTTGGGTAAAAATCTATAAGAATGAAATGTGGAAATCATTATAGAGATTAAGGCCTTTACCGTAGGCCATAGTGGGTTGGGGGTTTGGGTATTCCAGGATAATTCTACAGGTAGAATTCTGTTAGATGGCATCAAATATGTTGCAAATAAAACACTACCCTTAGAGATATGCCAGCTTTATATAGAAAAGTGGCTAATTTATGTGGAGATCCAGTTCTGTCTCTAATTTCAGTAAATTTAGACAGAGAATCTGTAGTGTATACACACAAATAAGCTTGCTGTTGGAACACTGTTCTAATAGTGAGACTATCTGGAAATATCTTTGGAACATATAAACATTAATTCCTTCTAGAGAAAATGTTCATTTTCCATGTCTATTTAATTCCTTTTTTTTAAAAAAAAACATTTTTAGGCCTTCTGAACATGTGAGATGTTAGCTAAAAGTTTAAACTATGTTCTAGGGTATTTGGAAGTTACTTGCCTTTAAAACACCATAACCACTTCAAAAGAGGTATTTGTCTCATTTGTAAATCTGTGATGTAAATTCTGAAGTTTCACAAATTGACAACGATGGTTATTACAGTATTAACATCGCTATACACCTCTTTGGTTAATTTACAAGCTTAATTAATCATGCTTCATTTTCTTTTGGGCTCTCATAGCAGCTTCTCTTATTTTTGAATGAAATGACTTCTGAAAGAGAACATCCTCTGAGGACACACTAATTCTCCCACCTTTACAGAAATTCCTTCTCAAGAAGAGGCAGATTTGCTCAGCACTGAAGCCACACCCCAGAAGTCTGGGGCTCCGTGTGGAGGGTGAATGCTGACCAGAGCCTGGGGACTGCAGCTTTTAAAGCCTGTTTCTGCTGCTCGCTGCGGGGCCTGCAGGGCTGAGCTTCATCTTTTTGTGCTTCATTTCACTGTCAGTGGAAAGAGCATAATATTTTTATCCCCAGTGTCTTGTAAGTCATTTATTTTTCAATTTCTATAATGAACTCTTTGTTCATATTGAAGCAAACCTGTATTATTAATAAATGATCCCGTCACAATGAAACACTCCTCTGGCTCTGCAGAGAGCCAAGGGACAGTTCTGTCCCGTCACCAGCGCTCCCCTTTCTTCACTGGATGAGCCTTACTTACACTGTCCCTGAAAAGTCAGTATGCAGAGGATTTGCTGACTCAGTCTGAAAGGACAAAGTCCCAGAGTTTCGATCTACCCGTTTGAAACAGTCATTCTCTAGTCCTTAGTAGAAATAACGCCTGGGAGCGTTTAGGGAAGAATAAAATCTTCATTTTGCTGAGAGCCAGAAGTGTTATCTATAATACCTGTCTTATTATTCAATAAGCCATCCGGAGCCACAGGAGACTGGAAGTAACTCACTGGCTCCCAGATGTTCTCACAGCCATGTCTTCACTGCCTGCGAACAACTCAGGAAATGAAGCTTTCTTCTGTTGCTGTTCGTTCATACAGAACAAGATGAGACACAAGCCTGCTTAATTAGAGTATGAATTTTTGAGAATGTCTGGTCACTTTGTTCTTTCTCTTGTTTCCATCTAGTGTTGCCACTCTAATTAGGGAATGGCAGTGCTAAAAATACAGATGTTAACACCAAATCAGTCCATCCTAATTATCACTCACAGACCAAACATTTTTTAGGCAGGCAAAAACTGTCATGAGAACTAAAATTTGATTTGGAGACTATTTCACTTATACAGTTTCTTCACATGATGACCAGCCTTCTTTCTTTAGTAATAGTTATTACTATGGCCATTGCTGTTAATTCTGTGACTTATCACTTCCCATATAGACCCAAGCACTGAGCTAAGTATTTCACAGGCATTATCTCATGGAAGGCACTCAACAACGCTATCAGCTGGCCGTTGTTATCATCCTCATTTTATAGGTGAGGGGTTAAAGAACACTTCCAAGATCTCATCGCTGGTCATTGGTAGCAACAGGGTTTAAAACCAGGTTTGTCCAACTTCAGAACTGTGATCTCTCTCTCATTTGCAACCGTGTCTGCTAAGTAACATGATACAGAATTGGTTAAATACTTTCCATATGAATGTCTACAGGTTTAGGATTTAAATCATTCTATAAAATGGATTTTCGATATAATAAAAATGACCAATGTATTCTGTAAATTGCATTGCCTAAGTGTGGGAAGAAGGGCTGGAAGCAACGCAGTCATCAATTCCGTGGGAAAGGATGGACGTGAGAGATGCAGCCGGCCAACATAGTCTGTTATTAATTTCGAATACCCAAGTATTAGTCAGATATTATTTGTGTTTCTCAAAAGTGTCATCTAATTTTTATTATTTTTTAAGTAATTTTTAAATTTTCATTTAAGTAATGCATACATATAGTAAATACTTCAACACTAAAAAACAAAGGACATAAAACGGGAAATGCCTGCCTTCCCTCTGTCCTGCCTCCCCTACTCTCTGGTTTTCTGTCCAAAGTCAAACACATTCAATTCCTTCAGCTCACTCCACCGGGAGTAAGCCTCCATATTGCTAAATAATATGCTCATTAGTCTATTGTCTGACTTTTTAATTGCTGACATTATTTTTATCTTTATTTTAAAGTATAATATGAATATAATTATCTCATAGTTTTGACAACGTCAGCATAATACAATATAGTTCATAGTATTCTAGAAAGTTAGGCACATACTCTTGTAGTTTTTAAATATGTAAATTTCTTCTCTCTTCTGTCTCTGCAAGGCCTATCTCTAATTTCTCTAGTGGTGGGGTTTGTTCTCACTCAGTGTGGAGACCTGGGTCTCTTTTTTTTTTTTGGGATGGAGTCTCACTCTGTCTCCCAGGCTAGAGTGCAATGGCGTGATCTCGGCTCACTACAAACTCCGCTTGTGGGTTCAGGTGATTCTCCTGCCTCAGCCTCCCGAGTAGCTGGGATTACAGGTGCCCACCACAACACCCAGCTAATTTTTATATTTTTAGTAGGATGGGGTTTCGCCATGTTGGCCAGGCTGGTCTTGAACTCCTGACCTCAAGTGGTCCACCCACCTCAGCCTTCAAATTTCTGGGATTACAGGCGTGAGCCACTGCACCCAGGTAAGATCTGTGTCTCTTACTGTATGCTTAATTGTGTTCTGTTTCGCTTTTGCGTCTCTTTCTGCATTCCAGATTTTCTTTCAATGACTCACACTTTTGCTATAAACTTCCTTTCAAGAACAAGGCAGGCGACACCGCAGAGGAGCTCGATTTGTGAGGAGCACCCTTGTTATTTGGTGGAGTTGCGACGGCACAATTGGGTTTAATTTAGCTTTTCCACTGGGCACCTCCAAATGTCAGTGGTCTCAACAAGAGAAAGTTGAGGATCTCACAGTTCTGTTTCTGTACTTCACTGAATCCCCCATTTGATACCTATTGCTCACCCCAGCTCTCCACTATGTGCTGTGTGCCCAAGTCTACAGCATCTGTTCATCCACAAAACAGCTTCCAGCATCCTGAGGTGGTGGGGGGTGTGGTTGAGGAGAAGGTCATCGGTTTTGCTGGTGAGGGGCAGGAGTTGACCACTCTAATCATAGGCATCCAAGCGAGTCCTGTGGATGAAGTCCCACACTTCAAGCCTGCCTCCTGCCACATCCAGCACCTCCAGCTCCAGAGCATCTTGGGGTTCCAGGGCACCTCCAGCTCCAGAGCATCTTGGGGTTCCAGGGGCACCTCCAGCTCCGGAGCATCTTGGGGTTCCAGGGGCACCTCCAGCTCCGGAGCATCTTGGGGTTCCAGGGCACCTCCAGCTCCGGAGCATCTTGGGGTTCCAGGGGCACCTCCAGTTCCGGAGCATCTTGGGGTTCCAGGGGCACCTCCAGCTCCGGAGCATCTTGGGGTTCCAGGGGCACCTCCAGCTCCGGAGCATCTTGGGGTTCCAGGGCACCTCCAGCTCTGGAGCATCTTGGGGTTCCAGGGGCACCTCCAGTTCCGGAGCATCTTGGGGTTCCAGGGGCACCTCCAGCTCCGGAGCATCTTGGGGTTCCAGGGGCACCTCCAGCTCCGGAGCATCTTGGGGTTCCAGGGCACCTCCAGCTCCGGAGCATCTTGGGGTTCCAGGGCACCTCCAGCTCCGGAGCATCTTGGGGTTCCAGGGGCACCTCCAGTTCCGGAGCATCTTGGGGTTCCAGGGGCACCTCCAGCTCCGGAGCATCTTGGGGTTCCAGGGGCACCTCTAGCTCCGGAGCATCTTGGGGTTCCAGGGCACCTCCAGCTCCGGAGCATCTTGGGGTTCCAGGGCACCTCCAGCTCCGGAGCATCTTGGGGTTCCAGGGCACCTCCAGGTCCGGAGCATCTTGGGGTTCCAGGGGCACCTCCAGCTCTGGAGCATCTTGGGGTTCTAGGGCACCTCCAGCTCTGGAGCATCTTGGGGTTCCAGGGGCACCTCCAGTTCCAGAGCATCTTGGGGTTCCAGGGGCACCTCCAGCTCCGGAGCATCTTGGGGTTCCAGGGGCACCTCCAGCTCTGGAGCATCTTGGGGTTCTAGGGCACCTCCAGCTCTGGAGCATCTTGGGGTTCCAGGGGCACCTCCAGTTCCAGAGCATCTTGGGGTTCCAAGGACACCTCCAGCTCCGGAGCATCTTGGGGTTCCAGGGGCACCTCCAGCTCTGGAGCATCTTGGGGTTCTAGCGCACCTCCAGCTCTGGAGCATCTTGGGGTTCCAGGGGCACCTCCAGTTCCAGAGCATCTTGGGGTTCCAGGGGCACCTCCAGCTCCGGAGCATCTTGGGGTTCCAGGGGCACCTCCAGCTCTGGAGCATCTTGGGGTTCCAGGGCACCTCCAGCTCTGGAGCATCTTGGAGTTCCGGGGCACCCAGCTCCTGCTTCACTGGATTTGCCGATTCAGGTCATGGGATGTAACTGACCCTGCTCTGCTTCAGCTGCTCTTTGTCCTCCAAATATTTGGGTTTTCTATCTGCACTTTTCTCTTTTCTGGTTGTCTTTGCTCTAGGTGTTAACAACTTTTACATTTTATTATTTTCATTTAAAAACTTTTGAAGATAGAAGAGATTTGTGTGAGAGAGTAGACTTTGTTTTTTAACAAGAAGCAAATTTATCCATTATTTATTTATTTATTTATTTGGTTAGGAGACTTTAATACACATTTTAACTCATTACAGATCATCACTTAGGATGTGAAAAGTTTTGTGGGACTTACAGGGAATTTTTATGCTCCATTAACTGAACAATTCAAATATATAACATCAAGCCCTATAAATCGCATGGCTTTTCAAGTAGCCATAAGATATTTATATAATGTTTCCATACTCTGGAACACAGAAAAAACTTCCATAATATATTCCGAAACAGAAATAGCATACACTGCTCCTCTAAACATGATGAAAACAAATACAATCTATAACCAAAAGAAAAAAATTACCTAAATTCTTATTATTGGTATGAACGACAATGAAAGAAATAGTAAGAAACATAGAGAAAATACAATAATTATTGGAGTATCTTTGGGTGAACTAATGCAAATGTAAAAGTGGATAAAATGGATGATTTTCATGAAAAACATAAATTAGAATAATAGAATAAATATATTCAATTTTGACCAAATTCAAACACTACAAATAAAAGCTCTTTTCCACTAAAATCAAGTCCAGTTTCCCTCTTTTTAATAATAAAATATGACTAATTTAACGTTTTCTTCAATGATTTATAGACTATATGTAATATTTAATTCCTAATATTTTTATAATAAATTGTGGTTCATGTTTCTTTAGTGGGATGGCTGCCGGTTGTAGAGCCCTCAGCGTCATATGGGAAGTTGTTAGAAATAAATTCTTGGGGCTCTACCCATGACCTACTACTGAATCAGAAACTCTGGGACAGGGGGTCGGAAATCTGATGCACTTTTGCCCGGGCACGGTGGATCACGCCTGTAATCCCAGCACATTGGAGGCTGAGGAGGGCGGGTCACTTGAGGTCAGGAATTCGAGACCAGCCTGGTCAGCATGGTGGAACCCCGTCTCTACTAAAGAGACGGGGCTATTTCTTAAGCTGTGTGCCACTGGGAAAATAACTTGTGCTCTCTGGTCCTCAATTTTCTTATCAGTAAAACAGGGATTAGAGTGTGTGATCAGCTGGCCCCCTAGGCTTCTGAACATTAGTGATGAAATGCAGAAACAAGTTAGAGTACAGTGATGCCTCCAGAAATTGGTTCTACCAAGTGATAGAAATGCCAGAGCCTGCAACGTTCTCCCTCCTGTCTTCCTTTGGATGACCTCAAGGCAACAAAGACTAGCCCTGTCTTTTCCTCCCTGTTCTACCGTCTCTGTCGGTCACTGCTCTTGGGCTGCGTTTCATCAGACCTTGTCAAGAAAATGGAGACCAGGGAAGCCGTCCTACTGGGTGGAGCTTCTCTGTTGGAGGAGTGACCCGATCCTAGGATGGCTGTGTTGTGGTGCCCTATTAGGAAGAAGGGATGTGTCTGGAAGCACTAGTCCGGACAAAACAATAGCCTCTCTCTTCCAGCCAATTCTCAGCATCCTCTGCAGGGCGAGCTTGTCTCCCAGCTGCGCCATGATGGCTAAAAGTATGGGGGGCAGACAACACAGCCTCAGGCACAACCACCTGGCACCAATTTGAAAACCCCAGGGTTGTCTGGGGGAAATGCTGTGATATTTCCCATTAGGCGACAGGCAGCTTAACATTCACAATTTGATTGAGAAAAATGGAGCTATTTTATAGTCCAGTAGGCTCCAAATTGTTATTCTACTGAGATCTTTATTGCTTGGCCTTTCTTAATTTAATAAGCAATCTGTATCTCTCATACTGAAGACAAATAGATTCTATAAGTGAAGATCTAAAATCTGAAGTGTTAATAACAGAGCTAAAAATATAGTTTTGTTTATTTTTCTCCATGTCAGATTCTGTTTTCTGTGCAAACAAACCAATATGTTCTTGCTCTGAGGGACATACTTGAAATGACAGAATCATGGGGTCTCCATTCATGGCACTGCCATAGTAACAGATTGGGACCACGATGATTTAACATTACCAGGAGTTACTGTTGGAACAGGTCAACACAACGTGACACCTCTGCTGCACATCCCACACGCGCTTGGTCCCAAGACGTTGCTTCTACTTTGGAAAAATCACTTTTCCAAAATAACATTTAATTTAAAAAATCTGTCCCAGTAAACAACTTTACACTGAACAATATCTGCATTAATAAGAGTGAAGGCCCTGAAGACAACTCTTTGGCATTCTTTTCTTTGACAAGGTCTCTGGGAACCATGCCAGGAAAATATAATAAAATTTACCAGCCCAAAAGTTGTGTCCTTTCTTCCCTTCTCTGTGTATCCATTGTCTATGCCATGCTTCTTTTCCATCTTTATTTTCTTACTAGAAATTTGAGAGCCTTGCTTCAGTTTATTTGAAAACAGCCTTATATTTGCAGTGTTCTGCTTCTGTTTCAATGATAGGAGACCATAATCTCTTTGTACAAGCATCATCTTCTCTTTCAAGTTGATTCCACACATTTTCATTGATCTGTGTTTCCCAGGTGCTGATGCAAACCCTTCATCAATACACTTCACAGCGCTCTTGTCCATACTCCGGTTTGCATGGTCTCTTCCTCTCTCTGAATCATAAGTTACGAGGAGACAGGGCCATTTCCAAAATCAATTCCTGGCAGAAGAGAAAGTGCCTCCATGCATCAGGAAACCATTTCAAAGGTTAACGGTTGATCCAAGGGCATTAATTAAACTTCTTTCATAAATAAAGACTCACTGCTGTCAAACGGTGGAGTGCATGAAGAGACAATTCCAAGGCTATACCTTCCCTCACAAAAAAGAAATGCAGCTCTTTGCAGACAAAGCCTATTAAGCATATTCGCTTTCAGATTGTTAGACAGAACAAATGAGAGGGAGAGGCAGAGGCAGTGGAGGAGCCCCTCATTGAAGGAACAAAGAACGCCTTCTGTACTCTTTGCCATTGTGATCTTGTCTCAGGAAAATTCAAAGAGGCTGAAGATGGGGATAATTAAGCAAATGATTGATACCAAATCAAAGATGACTTTTTAGGTTCATTTGATATCAATTTCCTTTAGGGAGAGTATCTGTTTATTCCTTTTAGCGCGTCTCCCCACGTAAGAATTAAAAATGACAGAGCCTTTGTTAAACAGTTTAAAAGAATTAGAGAATTTTCTTTCCTAGGCTTTGACTGAAGAGATTCTTTGCCAATTAATAAAAGAGGAAAAGTGGAAAAATTATAGAATGAGCTCTCACAGTCACTTTAGTTATGGAATTTTCCTATTTGGGTTGGCTGTCAGGTCTTAACAAAATATTGTCAAGGGAAAGAAAACCAACAGCCTGACTTTTGTTGTCACACGGGTACTAAGCCATATTGAGAGGAAGTGCAGGCTGTAGAAAACCGTAAGGGAATGTCAGGCAAACAGAGACTCACAGCCGTTTACCCACTTCCGAGACATATTTCTAAGAAGTTAAGTGAGAACCATGTCATAGATGACGTAGAATGTGCATGATGCAGAAAAATACAGGAGCTTAAAATATATTTAATACAAATGGAAAAGATGTTTCATTTAAGTGATACATATTTTTGTCTTGAAATTATTCAATCTAATTTTAGGTGCAGATCTGAGAGCTGTTGAATTTTCCAAAGCATAATTGACAGTCAGGATAAAGTGCAGTCAATCCCCAAGCTTCAGACTTTCCGTCTTCATTTGGAACTCTTTCCAGGCATCCATTTTCAGTGTCTATCCGTTTTCCACATTCTCCCTGGACCTGTCTTCTCCCTCTCTCAGTGGCTCATACCCCTTGAAGAGACAGCTGGTTTGGAGAGCAAAACAGAAGCAGCAAGCGTAATGGTTAGTTTCAAGGCGGATGGTGCCGGGGCCACCAGGCCTGAATGTGAGCTAAGGGAGGACAGGGAAGGGGATGAACCCTGGTCAGGTCGGTGATGGCATCTCACAGAATTCGGGCTCAGAGGCAGGGCTAGGGGCTGAGGTGCAGAGGAGTCAGGAGGAGACAGGATGCAGCATCTGGGACTCAGCAACTTGCTTTTTTTTCCACCCTGAATATATGTTTTCTGATTGAGATGAGATTGGTTTAAAGGGCCAGAACTAGGGTGGACTGAACGTTTTGCTATGTTTAATCACACACCATCCAATTCTTCTCCTCAGTACAAGACGACATTAGGAGTATATGCAGGGCACGATACTACAGTAGTGGGAAGCAGCTCTTTGGAGACTAATAAGGGAAATCAAAACTCAGGGAGAAAGTGAGGCTGCGGGCTGCGCAGGTTGCCAGTGTTCCCAA
Organism: Symphalangus syndactylus; assembly: GCF_028878055.3. Taxonomy (NCBI): domain Eukaryota; kingdom Metazoa; phylum Chordata; class Mammalia; order Primates; family Hylobatidae; genus Symphalangus; species Symphalangus syndactylus. Next base: position 160,314,036 of record NC_072426.2, read on the forward strand.
GCCAGAGCGAGGCTGGGACTCACCAAACAAAAGCAACGTGTTGTAGAGACTCAGAGGTCAGATGAGGGGTCTGAGGATCCAGAGCTGGAATACATAAAAATAAAAGTCTCAGAAAATAGATGAATCCTGACGATTGTGATCAAGAGAAGAAGGAAGACACGAATACATAATATTGTGAATGAAAAGGGGCCCACACTACACACAGAAGTAAAAAAGATGATGAAAACTATACCAAGAACTATGTTATTGAAATAAACAAGTTGTAGGGAAAATATTGCTTGTAGAGATGATTTAAAGAGAAATAAAAAGCTCAAATTGTTCTATAACTATTAAAGAAATTAAATTAGTTCTTCAAATCTTCCTTCAAATAAAACAGCAGAAACAGATGGCTATATAGATGAGTTCTCTCAAGTGTTCAAAATAAAGAGTATTCTTTTTTTGCTTTTCACAAACTCTTTTAATGGTTAGAGCAGAGAGAGTGTCTGGCCTGTTCTACAAGAGAAGCAGAAACCCTGATATAAAAAAGCCAAAGAAGGCACATCAAAGAAAAAAAATTGCAGGTCAATTTCACTCATGCAAAAATCCTTGAAGAAAATAAAATGCAATGTGTGTTAAAACAAGAGAATACACCAAGACAAAGTTGGATTTATCTTAGGTATGCAAAGATGATTTGATATTAAAAAATAAATGTAGTTCATACTAATAAATATTTAGACTGAATAAAATTCACATTGAAAATAGCATAGTAGAATTGCAGAGAAAGCTTGCAATACAAAGCCTATTTAAACCTGCTCATCTTGGATTTTTCCAAGACTTACTTGAATACTGAACTCATTAAAACTTATCCTAAGAATAACTTAAAAACATATTTGCTCTTAAGTATTTAAAAGGGGCAACAAACAATGTATGAGTCTCTCAAGATTGATTCTACATATTGAATTTCTCTTTTAGAATAGTGTGCTGCGGTATACTGGAAGTGACTCTGAGACAGGGTCCATGAGCTATGATTTGTAGCCTTCATGCTGCCACTAATAAGCTAAGTGACCTTTCTACTTATCTGTATTCTAGCTTTCTAAAATTCAAAATGAAGAAATGTGGTCATACAATCTGTATAATTGCTTTTCCCTCCTCAGAGTTTTGAGTTTTTCTAGGTTAGAGATATACAATTTTTTACACTAACAATTTATGCATGGTTTTGTGTTTTTGTACTTTAATAAATCTGCCAAATAAGAGATCTTCTACCATTTTGATAAATTTGTGTGGCATCACTTGTCTAACAAAATTTAGTTTCAACACTTTTAAGCCTCTACCAGCCATGATCCGGAGTCCAAGAGGACCTGGAAGGCAGTGCATTCTGAGCATGCGACACTCTGGCAAGGTCATTCTGCTGTGTCTACCTTCACACGCAGGTTTTGACACTAGGGTCGTTAGGACAGTGCTTTTTTGATGCAGTACACATTTTGAAATGCACACTAATTTCATGATAAAACATAACACACCATCAGCCCTTTCATTCATAATTATCACCGATTTCTGTATGTAACATACAGCCTCCTTTGAACCTGCATCTTGAGCTCTAAACTCTTCTGAGCCATGCTCTGTCCCTCAGGATCAAAATGCGTTACAGCTAGAAAACTTCCTAACAAAGAGTGGACGCTGAATAAGTGATTCTTAAAGGATTGAGGGGATGTCATTAGAATTTTACATTCTATACTGACTTCCCACACTCACTTTTGAGGAAAGAACTCTTTTTATGATTTTTTCAATTGTGGTGTCCCTAGGGCTCAAAACAGAATGAATTAATAAAGTATTAATGCAGCCAATAAGTGAATAACAAAGGCTGTTCAATCTAACACAAAGGACATTTATTAAACACATACTATGTGTTACCATATGATGTATATATGCATTTTAGATAAAATCATGAACATAGGGATAATGTAAAGGATAAAAGTAATTGAGGACATAGGAAAATAGGAAGTATTTATAAGGAAATAAAACAGACAGCTTCTAAAGTGGCTTCAATGATTTTACCTCTTGGTATTCATGCCATTGTGAAATTTCCTCCCCTTGTACATAAGCTGAACCAATGGACTTTCTTCTAAAGAATAGAATAAGTAAATCAATAAATGGGATTCACCGCATAAACAGAATTAAAAACAAAAGCCATATGATCATCTCAATAGATGTAGAAAAAAGAATTTGATAAAATGCAACATCCTTTCATGATAAAAAGCCTTAAACTAAGCATGAAAGAAACAGAACTCAAAATAATAAGGACCATCTACGATGAACCCACAGCGAACATCATACTGAGTGGACAAAAGCTGGAAGCATTCACCTAGAGAACCAGAACAAGACAAGGATGCGCCCTCTCACCACTCCATTCAACATAGTACTGGAAGAGCTAGCCAGAGCAATCAGGCAAGAGAAAGAAATAAAAGGCATCCAAACAGGTAAAAAGAAAGTTAAATTATCTCTTTTTGCTGATGATATGAGTCTATATTCAGAAAACCCTAAAGATTATACCCAAAGATGCCTTGACCTGAAAAATGACTTCAGTAAAGTTTCAAGACACAAAATCAATGTACAAAAATAGTAGCACTTCTTTTTTTTATGTCTTTTTTTTTTTGTCTTCAACTTTATTTTAAGTTCCAGGGCACAGATGCAGGATGTTCAGGTTTGTTACAAAGCTAAATGTGTGCCACAGTGTTTCCTAGACAGATCAATCCATCACCTAGGTATTAAGCCAAGTATCCATTAGCTATTCTTCCTGATGCTCTCCCTCCCCTCATGCATCAACAGGCCCCAGAGTGTGGACATATGTTCCCCTGATGTGTCCATGTGTTCTCATTGTGCAGCTCCCACTTATAAGAGAGAACATGTGGCATTTGTTTTTCTGTTCCTGAGATAGTTTGCTGAGGATAATGGCTCCTAATTCCATCCATGTCTCTGCAAAGGACATGATCTCATTCCTTTTTATGACTGCATAGTATTCCATGGTGTATATGTACCACATTTTCTTTATTTAGTATATCATTGAAGGGCATCTGGGTTGATTCCATGTCTTTGCTATTGTGAATAGTGCTGCAATGAACTTGCATGTGCATGTATCTTTATAATAGAATGATTTATAGTCCTTTGGTTATATACCCAGTAATGGGATTGCTGGGTCAAATGGTATTTCTGCTTCTAGATCTTTGAGGAATCGCCACACTGTCTTCCACAATGGTTGAACTAATTTACATTTCAACCAACAGTGTAAAAGCATTCCTATTTCTCTGCAACCTCATCAGCATCTGTTGTTTCTTGACTTTTTAATCACCATTCTGACCGGCACAAGTAGCATTTCCATACACCAAAAATGTTCAAGCTGAGAACCAAATGCTGAAAGATATTGTAGATGACACAAACAAAGGGAAAAATATTCCATGCTCATGGATTGGAAGAATCATTGTTGTTAAAATGTCCAAACTGACTAAAGCAATCTACAGATTCAATGCAATTCTTATCAAACACCAACATCATTCTTTGCATAATTAGAAAAAAATGATTCTGAAATGTATATGGAACCAAAAAACAGCCCAAATAAACAAAGGAATTTTAAGCAAAAAGAACAAAGCCAGAGGCATCACATTGCTGGACTTCAAACTATACTACAAGGCTATACTAACCCAAACAGCATGGTACTGGTACAGAAATAGATACATAAATCAGTGCAACAGAATAGAGAACCTAGAAATAAAGTAACACACCTACAACTAAAGGATCTTTGACAAAGTAGACAAAAATGAACAGTGGAAAAAGGACACCCTATTCAATAAATGGTGCTGGGAAAACTGGCCAGCCATATGCTGAAGAAGGAAACTGTACTCCCACCTCTCAGCACATACAAAAATTAACTCAAAATGAAATAAAGACTTAAATGTAAGACCTCAAACTATAAAAATCCTGGGAGGAAACCTAGTAAATATTCTTCCGGACACTGATCTAGGCAAAAAATTTATGACTAAACCCTCAAAGGCAAACACAACATAAAAAGTAATTTACAAGTGAGACCTAATTAAACTAAAGAGATTCGGCATAGCAAAAGAATCCATGCACAGAGTAAATATACAATCTACAGAGTGTGAGAAAACATTTGTAAACTATGCATCTGACAAATGACTAGTATGCAGAATCTATAAGGAACTTACAGATTTGTTAACAAATCAACAAGAAAAAACAAACAACCTCATTAAAAAGTGGTCAAAGGACATGAACAGAAATTTCTCAAAAGAAGATATAAAAGTGGCCAACAAATATTTGAAAAAATGCTCAACATCACTAATCATCAAAGAAATGCAAACCAAAACACAATGAGGTATCTCATGCCAGTCAGATTGGCTATTACTAATAAGCCAAAAAAAAACAGATGTTGGTGAGGTTGCAAAGAAAAAGGAAGGCTTATACATTGTTGGTGGGAATGTAAACTAGTTCAGCCTCTGTGGAAAGCAGTTTGGAGGTTTCTCAAAGACAAAATATCGAATTACCATTGACCCAGCAATCCCATTACTGGGTATATACCCCGCCCCCCGCTGCCCCCCACCAAAATAAATCATTCAACCAAAAAGACACGTGTACTCCTATGTTTATCTCAGTACTATTCACAATAGCAAAGAGATAAAATCAACCTAGATGCCTGTCAAAAGTAAATTGGGGGCTGGATGTCCGTGGCTCACGCCTGTAATCCCAGCACTTTGGGAGGCCGAGGCAGGTGGATCACTTGAGGTCAGGAGTTTGAGACCAGCCTGGCCAACATAGTAAAAACTTGTCTCTACTAAAAGTACAAAAATTAGCCGAGTGTGGTGGCACATGTCTGTAATCCCAGCTACTTGGGAGGCTGAGGCAGGAGAATCGCTTGAACCCAGGAAGCAGAGGTTGCAGTGAGTCGAGATCGCGCCACTGTACTCCAGCCTGGGTGACACAGAGAGACTCTGTCTCAAAAAAAAAAAAATTAATTAAAATAAATTGGATAAATAGATGCAGTACATATACACCATGGAATACTACAGGGCCATAAAAAAGAACAAAATTATGTCCTTTGCAACAATATGGATGCAACTGGAGGCCATTATCCTGTGTTAATTAATGCAGAAACAGAAAACCCAATACCACATGTTCTCTTTTATAAGTGGGAGCTAAATGAACTCTTGGTACAAACAGACACAAGACAAGAACAATAAACACTGGAGGTTCCACAAAGCGGCAGAGAGACAGAGGGGCAAGGGTGGAAAAACTACCCCTTGGGTCCTGTGTTCACTATTTGGGTGACAGGCTCAGTTGAAGCCTGAACCTCAGTATCAAGCACTGTATCCACATTAAAAACCTACACATGTACCCGCTGAATCTGAAAAAAAGGAAGACTCCTTTTTAGTGGCGGGATGGGATGTTGGAATGTCAAGCCAAGATCAGGATGCACAAAGGCAGCGATTTGCACCCAGCCTACTCTGCAGTGCTTTTCACTCGCGTGTTCAGTCTGCCATGTTGAGAGCTGCCCCAGGGAAAGGCCCATTAGGCAAGGACCTGAGGGAGACCCTTGCCCAAAAATCAGAAACTTGAGACCCCAGCCCAATAGTTTGAGAAACACTGAATCCTGACAATGACCCCATGAATGAGCTTGGAAATGAATCCTCCCTATGTCAAGGCTACAGATGAGAACACGGACCTGATCGAAATCTGACTGTGATCTTGTGACATACCTTAGGCAGAGGCCCCGGGCTGAGCTGCACCCACAGAAACTGTGAGATAATAAATGGTGGTTACTTTGAAGCCGTCATGTTTTGAGTAATTTGTTATGCTGCAATAGACAATGAATACTGTCAGGAATAAAATAAGCACATCAAAACGTATATTGGTATTGTGTGGTGGGTACACAGTTGCTAGAAGCAAGTCCAAATCTCACCTCTAGGTCTGGCTTTCTCTAAAGAGGTAAAGCAAAGAGAGACACTGCCATGCCCAAGAAACACTGTCCCTAAGATAGATGCAACTGAACCGTTGAGGAGAATCAGGGCTTTTCTTTGTTTTGGAGCTGGAAGAGATGTTTCCCATTAGTTTTCTTAAAGTGATCCCGGGTGGTGGATTAGGTGATGTCTTTAACACCATCACAAGAATAAATAAATGCATATCCAGGACTCACTCTCAATGGATAACATCTCTCAGTATTAGTCATTGCCAGAATAAAGCTTGAGTGTTTTACAATAGGCTACAAAAACTATAAACATACATCATTCTAATGGTCAAACTTGACTTTAAGGTAAAATTTAGAAGAGCAGAGAGGCATATGGATGAATGGATGAATTCTAACCCTATTCTTAATAAGAATTGGTGAGTTTAACCTTCAAGGCTGTAACCGAAGGCAAAACTCAGAAGTAAAGATATTTTGTGTTGCAATTTGAAAAGAGCTCCATACATTTTAAAATCAAAATCATTTTATTAAATTAAGTACAATATTCGATGCTCAGTTCGCACACCAATCTAGACAAGATGCCACAACAGGAAGTAATTTTAGAAAGTGGGGAAGAGGTGAGCATCCCCATTCTCCAGCCCAGGGCTCCAACCAGCGTCAACAACTAGTGATGTCCTGTCTGTCACTGAACTACAGGCAGGCCCACAGACCTCTAGCGAAGGTGTGGAGTCTGTGGTTTCAGTTGTAGTGAGTTCTCTCCTTGCAACTGCTCATCGTATCCCAAAACTGGGAAATGACTATAAGATGTTCAGAAATGAATACTACTAGGTTATTTTTTTTTACCTACCTGAAGCATATGTGCCCTCAGGACAATTTTTACTTCTTCCAACCCAAATGACCTTGAAACAGGAATATTTATTTCACGTGCTACTAATGACACGGTAATAACTATTCAATTAAAAATAGTGTTATGAAATCTCTCTTTTCCTTTTAAATCCCTTTAATTTTCTGCAAATGTGATTTTTTTTTTTTTTCTGTCATACCTGTCTCATTGACATAGCTGATCTCCTGGAGTAGTTCAGAAACAAACTTTCTGTTTACACAGCCTATCAGGAGCACAAAACCTCATTTTCTGCCCTGACTTTTCCCTGATATGACCAAAGGGAACACGAAGTTGTGGGGATCTGTGGAGAGCGATTTGTCAGCCTTTTCTTATTTACTTGGACTGTGAGATATAAATTGAATTTGGGGCTCTCTCTTCAAGAATAAGTTATTTGTTATCAAATAAGATAACATTAGTGGATCGGACATGGGTAAGTTGTTTCTCTTATAACCTCGTTAGGTGTGTGAGGGTGCTCTGAGTTCTAGAATAATGGTTTGCTTTTCTGTGTATACTTGGCTTTCATTTCTATCTCATTTGAACACCCTTGGTCTGCTGGACAATGAATGTCTTTCCACCTAAAATGGAACAGACGGAAGACAGCAGAAGTACTTATTACAGCCATTTTAACAGACACGGCAGGTTTTCACATGGTTGCCTCAGCTATTGGGATTATTACTACTTGAACATACAGTCTATGAGAACTGATTAACAATGTCACGGCTGCTAGATTGCTTGGTGAACTCACTTGACCTTAGTGGTAACTGTGGCACGATGGTGCTTGAGAAATCATCAAAACTTAGAAGAAAAATGAGAAGATAATAGTTAAAATATGAATTGGCAAATGCTAATATAAATCAGCTGCTATTCAAATTCCTTAGTTGACTTGTTCCGTATTTAGGTAGTGACTCTGTCAGATGTGGAAATATTGAGGTATCCGACATTACCTCCAATGTGGAAAAGCATCCACACATATGGAACAAAGAATTGCCCCAAATAACAAAAATGCAGCTGCAATTACAGAACAAACACGTTGCCTCCTATATCTCAGCACAGTTGTTTCTGTTTTATGGTACTTATTTATGTAGTGACTAATCTGGGATATTCAGTAATTTGCAGTGGTGCCCTTCATCATTAGTGCGAGTTAACAAAATGGTTCTGTTGTCCTTAGTAATTAATTTGGTAGGAAATGAGGAAGATACAACACATTCTGAGGGCTGCTCAATACCTTTATCTTCCTTTACTGTCTGTTAGCTAAATATGGAATTTTAATTTCCTCTCTAATTATCGAAGAGTATTGTGCTAAATGGGCATGTCCCTGAGGCCCAGTTGCTTAGGTTTACTCTCTAGATTTTCCCCTCACTTTTTGGAAATGTATTATTATGAACTTGCAAGTCGTTCACAAACATTTCTGCGGTAAAAAGTTAAACACTAACCAACATGAAACAGCTCCAGAGTGTGTTGAGCCTGCTGCTGGCCCCTTCACTGATATCATTTCGTTTGTTCCTCCAGGTAACCCTTCAAGGGTGGCAATGAAGGGATGTGGTTTGCAAGAAGAAAACCGGCTTTTTGAAGCTTCTTCCTCAACATCCTGTTATCTAGGTGGATAAACTGAGATTCAAACTTAGTTTGGTTCTGAAGCCCACAGTCTGGCTGGTCTGGCTCTAGAGCCCACAGTCGCTGTGGAAAGGTAACGTTACTGTACTTATCCTGAATTGGTTTAGCTTTGGCATCTCATCAGTGCTGCTTCTCAGTTACTGCCTGTCATATGGTGCCTAACAGTTTTCTGATTTTTACCTTGGCAGGAAAGATTGGAGATATGCAAACTTGCATGCCTTTATTTCCTCTAGACTTTGCCGATTCTATGGAAACCAAAACTATTTTTTATATCAAAGTCAATTAGCATTTTTCAGAACAAGTAGAACACCTGAAATTTAAGTTAAAACTGTAGCTACCATTTGTGTCTGCATTCACATCATTCTAACAATCTAGATGATGACTTGCCATAGTTAAATATCTACATTGCCAACATGATAATGATGATGACAGTAACAACAGCAGCTGCACTTTACTCATTGAGAAATACATTCTAGGCTGGGTAGTTAATGATTATCGAAGTTTTTCAAATGAGAAAAACATGGTATAGCACAGTTAAGAAATTTGCTCAGGGTCTTACAGCTAGTAAGTGGCAGTGTTAAACCAGTATTTTAAAATTTGCCCATAATTGGTTAACATTTTTCTGTTTTCTTGGTATTAGTAATATGTATAGATTGAGTATCCTTTGAAATGTTTGGAATCAGAAGTGTTTTGGATTTTTTTATTTTGGAACATTTTGCATATACATAATAAGATATCTAGGGGATGGGATCCAAGTCCAAACATGATATTGATTTAAGTTTTAAATACACCTTGAAAACACAGACTGAAAGTAATTTTAAACAATATTTTAAATAATGTTGTGCATGAAACAAAGTTGGTGTACATTGAGCCATCAGAAAGCAAAAATGCCACGACCTGAGCCACCCATGTGGATAATCTGTGGTTGTTCGGCATCACCATCATTCATGACTGAATTTATATGCTACCTATAAGCAATTTTGTGTATGCTTATTCACACGTAGGTACTTCACAGTCACAAATATGACATACCGTTAATATAGTGAAAAAACAATGTGTGCAGGCTAGCTAAGCAGCACAGGAGCATCACCAGATACCTGTATCAGCTGCTAACCAACAGCAACAACAAACAATGGCAGGTGTCCGTTTTTCAGCTACAATGCTGTGTTTGATTAAGCACACCGTACAGTAACCCCCTTGGGAACTGTGAATAAATGGTGTGTTGTGCACTTGTGTTTTGACTGCTACCCATCACATGAGGTCAGGTGTGAAATTCTCGCTTGTGGTGTGATGTTGGCATGAATTTTGGAGCATTCTGAATTTTAGATTTTCTGATTAGGAATGCTTAATCTGTAGTATTCTGTTCTAATGTTGGCCTTTGGTGTTGCAATTATTGGGTTAAGATTTTGTTTGGTCTATCAAAAATTGTAATGACGACTACTGAAATGATTTTGAAATCAGTAGTTATTCTTTGTAAAAAGAGGATTTTGAAGATCCAATATCTTTTATCAAACATCTCACCAATAAGTTAAGAAGATCTAAATCTTGCCCCCCCACCCCCCCACACACACATGCCCTTATGCTTTAAAATCTATCTTTCCCAATGTGGTTCCCACTGCACATCTTGAGGGGATCTTCTCTGGATTTCCATGTAAGCATTGTTCAGAAAATGCTTTTCAGGTAGAGCTTTGTCCTCCAGAAATTCCATAGACTAGCAGGTTGTAGGTACCATTCACGTGGATAACCAGCTCTGAGGGCAATGATATGAATTTAGATTAAAACAAATGAAAATACCATCTGTTTTGTGGTTAGGCTATTAATCTCACTATAATGGTAGATCATCTATAGTAATCCATGTTTGGCTTTGGAAGGATAACCCTGATCAACCCAAGTATTAAATAATGACAAGCCCCTAAATAGCGAAAGCTTAATCCAAATTGCCAATTACCGTTCCAAAACTTTGAAAAGAGAACTTTATAGAAAAGCTTATTTAATATGGCTAAAAAGAATGTTTTTGGTAAAGAAGGTGCTCTTATCCAGTAGTTTTCAAGAACTTCAAGTACATATTTCAATTTATACATTTCATTCATGCATTATACAAATACAGAAAGTAAAAATTGTAAAGTGAAATCTATTCTTCCGGCATTCCTCATGAATTCTTCTGTGACACCGCCTTCCTGGATTTTCACATTCCCACACAGAGACCATTGGTTCATCCAAACTTTTGCCTTGGCTTAAATCTAAGAACATAATTTGTTTTTGTTTCTGTTTTTTTTTTTTTAGTTCTCATCTTAGCATGTTAGGGAAACTGTGGGGTTTCTCTAGAAAAGTTACAAATAAGAGATAAGCCTCTTATTTTCCAAATTCCTCAAGGTGTGATACAAACTTGATCGGAGCAAACACTTCCCTGTCAATGCAATGGATTCCCCATATAACTCCCGTGGACTGTGTGTGAGGCCCTTGTCGAGAGATGATCCAGTCAGAAGTCAGAAAAAAGAAAGGCATGTGAATGGTATTTCTTTGCCAATTTGTATTCACCGCCTCTAAACTATGTATTCTTATTTTCCGCTGGAAGAATGAAAGGGGAGGGAATAAATGTAGGAAGAAAGGAAACTGCGAAAATGGGGAGGAAAAGAACAGAGAAGAGAAGAGAGTGGAATGGAAACAGAAACAGGACATTTCTGAAGGGTTTTATCCACTCTCGGCTAAGGTGAAGTAGAAGCTAATTAGGCTATGGGGAGACCCAGAGCGCCCCCTTTTCTTTTAGCAAACCCCCATGAGCTTATGGCTTTTCTCCAGCTGGGCAGGTTTTCTGATCTGCCCGAAGTGCTCTTGAAATGTGTCTCTTGGAGGACTCTGGAGCGCGTCTCTATCTGAAAACCCTCATAACTGTGATGGTGACAAACATCCCTTGCAGGACCCTAAGATATGGTAGAAAATTTAGAGTTTTGTGATTCACATACTGCAGAATAGATACCTATTGATCTTTTTTTTTCCTTCTAAGAAAATGTTCCTTTGATACACTCTGGCTGAAGAATTGGAAAATATGGGTTTTATTTTGTTTCGATTTGATTTGGTTTTTCCAAAGGAGAGCTAATCGGTGAATTCCACTGGAGATGGGTGGTTGTTTAGCCAAGTGTAATGTTCCATAAATTATCTGGGCCTTGAACTATTGCCATGTATGATACATGAGTGATACATACAACCCAAAAATGATTTATTCTTTATTTTCCCACCCAGTTTCAGAGGGAGAAAATAACCAGGAGCCAGGAAATAGTAATAATAAACTTCACTATACCTTAAAAACCAATGTTATTCTCATTTTCATTAAAGGACATTAAAGCTTATGAAAATAATCCACATATTGATGCTATTCATCGTCTTCCTCATCACAAATTAAAAATGATGCTAATTAAAAAGATATTCATATATGTAAAGCTGTTATTTTTGGTCTTTTTAAAAGAGCTCATACCATATATATGTACATATGTTTGTTCAGCTTTATTGAGGCATAATTGCCAAACATTGTATGTATTTAATGTATACAACATGATATTTTGATATATGTATAGATTGTGAAATAATTACACAATCAAGCCAACTAACATACTCATCACCTCACATAGTTGCCCTTTTTTGGTGTAGTGAGAACACTTGAGAGCTACTTTCTTAGCAATGTAAGTGTACGATACATTATTACTAACTCTAGTGACCATGCTATACAGTAGATCTCCAGAATTATATATGTGATAACTCAAAGTACGTATCTTTGTCTTAGCCTTTTTTTTTTTAGTGGTTGAAAAGAAATAATCAAAAGTTAGTTTTTTCCTGCCTTTTAAAATTTACTGTTTTTAATGCAGCACAAATACAATATTTGATAAATGTTACTTTTATATATGTGATTTCTGGCATGTGAAAATAATCTCTTGTTAGCTGTTTTTAAATGTCTTTTTTCTTGATGCTAGTTGAGATTTAAAGGAGAATTTAAATGTAAAAAATCTAGAACAGTTATTTCAAGAAGTGTCTCCAGCCTCTTAAGCCATTATTTACTGAGGAATTGCCAGCAGCAGCAGCTATTGAATGCGAAGCAAGAGGCTGATCTATGTTTATGTTTTATAATCCCCCTTTGACACCTGTCTAATTCCTAGTGTGAAAATAATGTTTGGCTCTTTATTAGCTAATTTGAATCTACTTTGTTGTTTATATAAAATAAATTCTCCTAGGAGTTTATAATCCAGGAAATGTTCTTGATACTTTGAAACTCTTTTGGGGAGGCATATGGTTACTTCATCGAGGACTGCACTTCTTCAAAGGAGAATGTTACCAAGTTCGCTGCTCTACAAGTGCTAGGGAAAGCATGGAGGCACACTCAGTGAAATGACAGGAAACATACAATACCTGTGGGATTTTACTTTAATCCCAGATTTTCCTAAAACAGTTGTTATAACCACCTTGAAAATAAATCGTTTAACATTCTTTCCCCTATTCATGAAGTAGGGTACAATATTATTTAATTTATAGCACAAGAATTTTGTGATACCTGACAATATTGATAATATGAATTAGGAAGAAAATAAAAACTCTGGCTTATGTCTTAGACCTTCAAAAGTTAGAATTTATGGAAAATTAAGTAGCAAATTAATTTGTAGCTTGTTTTATTTCTTTGTTTTTATTACATGGGGATTTGTGGTTACAAAATAATTATAAACTTTTAGAGCTGGAAATATCTTCGAAATAATCTATTTTACAAATGAGGAAATTAAAATCAAAATACGTGCAATGACGTGCCCACATCTGCACAGCTATGGAAAGTTGTCTTCCTGCCGAATGTATCCTTTCTTAGCTTTCAGGGAAGATCGAAAATCATAATTATGCACCCTGCCTCCTCTGGGCAAATCCCACTCCCCTCTTACTTATGACTTGGAGTTTGGCAAAAACTTCCATGTTCCAACAGGACCTTGCCTCTCTGGCAGTAGTAGATTGACTAGGGATATTGATGGCGCAGTAATTCCAGGGATGATCAAGAGAGCCAACACTATTGAGTGCTTCCCATAAGCCATAGTCTTTGAAGTCCTTAACACGTGTGAGTTTGTTTAACCCTCACGACGATATGCTTTGGGATAGATACCACTATCATCTCTATTTTCCAAATGAAGAGCCTGAATTAGAAGTAAGTACTTTACTGAAGACCACACATCTGGTAGGGGCAGGGCTGTAATTCAGTGTGGCTCCAGAATCTATGCACTACATAGTAGGCGTACAGTTAGGACAATCTGAGGACAATTATTGGCCCAGAGTTGGGCAGAGGACATAAGCCAGGCCAACAGGAGCTATTTCCTGGAATTTTTCAAACAGAATCTAGAGAATAAGGTGAAGTATGTTTCTGATGGGCAGGGTGAGAGATGTCGACCACAATTCTGTCAGGCCATGTTTCCTGCTAGGCTGAGGAAGCTCGTCAGACAGGATGAAGCTAACACATGTGAGGAGTAGAGATTGATGAAGGCGAGAGTGTCGTGGGATGGGCACTTGGCTGCACACCTGCTGTTCCCTGCAAAGCTTTTAGTCGATTAAGTTTTTCTCCCTTTTCTTTTTTATATGTAAATCAAAGGAGATTGTCTAATTTAAAAAATTATTGATAAGAGCGAATCCCTGCTTTGCTCTTACTATGAATTAGGCATGGTTATAAGTGCTTTTTATTTTATTTATATCACTTCATCCTTAACATAATCTAACGCAATAGGTTCTACTTTGAATTCCCATTTTATAAAGGAGAAAACAGGGGCATAGAGAAGTCACTTGCCCAAAGGTATATGGTTAATACCATGACTACCTGCTGTAGTCAAACTAGAATACCGGTCTGTTTGACTCCGAACTTGGTTCTTAGCCCCATGCCCCATATTCCCCACATGACCTAGGACCCACTGCATGGAGATCTCCATTAACAGTGAAAAACAAAAATCATTCCCAAGTGATTCAAAAATACTACCAGACACAGTTTTTATGTCTCCTCTATGGGGCTGATAAGATCTAGGAGTGACAGTTTGCTGATGATATTACCACAGTAAATACTTGTAATATCAATAGTGATCACATGTATTTTAAACGTTAGCCATTTATTAATAATAATGATGGTGACTATTTTTTCTAAAGTGCAATGCACTGTAAAAAATTTAAGAAAATAAATGATTCTGATTTATTTTCCTCAAATTAGGTAAGAACATGTTTATGGATAAGAAAATGATAACTTAGAAACAATCAAAACTTGAAATAACTATTAAATAAATTGGACATGGGTTTCACTGAAATAACAGTTCTGGAAGTTCAACCTAGGCTTTTAACTCTCAGTCACATATGCTTTCTCACAAGCCACTGGAAAAGTGTCATGCAAATACAAATTAGTCTCATCCTAAAAGGCAAAGTAAACAGCAAAACATGTACCCAGTGAACGTAATGAGCAGTCACACTTAAGCTCAGGCTTAAGCTATGGGAAAACTCTTTTCATCCTTTAGCAATAAATCCTGTTTTGACTGAATTATAGTGTTTGGATAATTGATCTAATTCTCTTCACATGTGCATTTATTATTAGTGTTCTATATGGTCTAGCTAAACCCCAGTGATTCATGAAGAGCAGTCATAAGCACAGAAATAAGTCTCCAAGATGTACTTCCAAAGCACAGGCCAAGCATTTGAATAAGCTGCAGCCTGCCTGTACCATTAATCCTGCATGCTGCTTTGCAAGTGTGTTCTATTGGATTATGTTCAAGGCCGTTTCTCCATGTGTTCAACTAGACAGCAAACTCTTTAAAAGATGGAACTCAAAGGAGTATCATGAAGGAAAACACGCAACGTTGCAAAGTGCTTAGCTCTTTATAACTCTTCTCTTGCTTTTATTCATTCAACAAGTATTCACTGACCACCTCCTTGGTGCCAGGCCTGAGGCTCTGGAGATATAAGCAGTGAGCAAGAAGTGGACATGGGCCCCATCCCAACAGAGCTTACATTCTCAGGGAGGGAAGCAGCCCATAAGCACACTAGCAAGCAAACAAGTAAGTAAGTATGCAACCGTAATTAGTGCTCGGAGGGAAACTGTGGCATGCAGTGCCCGAGATCCGTCCTTGGAGAGGAGATGTGGAGGCTGAAGCTTGAATGGTGAGACAAGCTGGCCTTATGAGGATCTGGGCAGGAGTGTTCTGGGTCCTGGAGCAGTTGGGGCAAAAGCACTGTGGTTGATAAGCACTTGCTCCATTTAAGGAGCAGAAAGGACATGAAGTCCTTGCCCATGCCTATGTCCTGAATGGTATTGCCTAGGTTTTCTTGTAGGATTTTAATGGTTTTAGGTCTAACATATAAGTCTTTAATCCATCTTGAATTAATTTTTGTATAAGGTGTAAGGAAGGGATCCAGTTGCAGCTTTCTACATATGGCTAGCCAGTTTTCCCAGCACCATTTATTAAATAGGGAATCCTTTCCCCATTTCTTGTTTTTGTCAGGTTTGTCAAAGATCAGATAGTTGTAGCTATGCGGCATCATTTCTGAGGGCTCTGTTCTGTTCCATTGATCTATGTCTCTGTTGTGGTACCAGTACCATGCTGTTTTGGTTACTGTAGCCTTGTAGTATAGTTTAAAGTCAGGTAGTGTGATGCCTCCAGCTTTGTTCTTTTGGCTTAGGATTGACTTGGCGATGCGGGCTCTTTTTTGGTTCCATATGAACTTTAAAGTAGTTCTTTCCAATTCTGTGAAGAAAGTCATTGGTAGCTTGATGGGGATGGCATTGAATCTATAAATTACCTTGGGCAGTATGGCCATTTTCACAATATTGATTCTTCCAACCCATGAGCATGGAATGTTCTTCCATTTGTTTGTATCCTCTTTTATTTCATTGAGCAGTGGTTTGTAGTTCTCCTTGAAGAGGTCCTTCACATCCTTTGTAAGTTGGATTCCTAGGTATTTTATTCTCTTTGAAGCAATTGTGAATGGGAGTTCACTCATGATTTGGCTCTCTGTTTGTCTATTATTGGTGTACAAGAATGCTTGTGATTTTTGTACATTAATTTTGTATCCTGAGACTTTGCTGAAGTTGCTAATCAGCTTAAGGAGATTTTGGGCTGAGACAATGGGGTTTTCTAGATATACAATCATGTCATCTGCAAACAGGGACAATTTGACTTCCTCTTTTCCTAATTGAATACCCTTTATTTCCTTCTCCTGCCTGATTGCTCTGGCCAGAACTTCCAGCACTATGTTGAACAGGAGCGGTGAGAGAGGGCATCCCTGTCTTGTGCCAGTTTTCAGAGGGAATGCTTCCAGTTTTTGCCCATTCAGTATGATATTGGCTGTGGGTTTGTTGTAGATAGCTCTTATTATTTTGAGATACGTCCCATCAATACCTAATTTATTGAGAGTTTTTAGCATGAAGGGTTGTTGAATTTTGTCAAAGGCCTTTTCTGCATCTATTGAGATAATCATGTGGTTTTTGTCTTTGGTTCTGTTTATATGATGAGTTCGTGTCCTTTCTAGGGACATGGATGAAACTGGAAAACATCATTCTCAGTAAACTATCGCAAGGACAAAAAACCAAACACCGCATGTTCTCACTCATAGGTGGGAATTGAACAATGAGAACTCATGGACACAGGAAGGGGAACATCACACTCCGGGGACTGTTGTGGGGTGGGGGGAGGGGGGAGGGACAGCATTAGGAGATACACCTAATGCTAAATGACGAGTTAATGGGTGCAGGAAATCAACATGGCACATGGATACATATGTAACAAACCTGCACATTGTGCACATGTACCCTAAAACCCTAAAGTATAATAAAAATTTAAAAAAAAAAAAAAAAAAAAAGAAGCAGAAAGGATGTCCATGTGGCTGTGGAACCAACCGCAAGTGAGCTTGAAGAAGAGTGGGAAAAATGGGAATGGAAAGGTAGAAGAGTTTTAGAAAGGGGCCACGTGGTTTATGTCCTAAATCAGAGGTAGACACACTTTCTCTCTAAAGAGCCAGAGAGTAGATGTTTTGGACTTGGTGGACTGCATGGTCGCCATGGTGACTACTCAGTTCTGCAGCTGTGATGCAAAAGCAGCCACAGGCGACGTGGAAATGAACGGGCATGGTGGCTGCGAACACAGCCTTATTTATTGGAACAATAAACTGGGAATTTTATTTTTAAATTTTATTATTAAATCTCTTTAAAAGATAACCCGGCCTTTATGGAAATACGATGATGATATGATAACCGCGAAGAGTCCACATCCGCTGTGCAGTTCAGGCAGAGTTCTCAGTGCGGGGTCAAGTTCAAAGAAACGCCAACCCCACACCACGATGTCCTTATCAAGTTGTTGTAAATCTGTGTGGAGGCACCTCAAAAAAATACCAAGAAAGGCTCCCGTTCATAATAAGCAAGCCTTCCTGAAAGTTCATTGCTTTCAAACACCCAAACCTCCCTTGCCACTTTCTCAATGTCATTTTCACCAGCAAAATACCTAACTTGGTCAAACCCAACTGTCTGTGTATTAATCGTGGCTGGAGAACAATGGACGCCCTGGCTGGCTGCATTCTGTCTAAAACCATCCATAAGTATCCAGTGGCAGTTTACATGACCCTACAATCCAGGCATCTTCGCCTATACTGTTTAACTTGCTCACTTTTTGAAACAATTTTCTGCCCTTTTTATTCAGATATTTCCAATGGTTTAAAATTTCAGTGAATTATCTTGTCACATATGTAATTGAGAGAATAGAAGTTCTCAGAATGAAACTTTCTCTTTGTTCACCATCAAATCTGTCTAAATACTTCTATTTCTACCCACACACTTTGTCTTCTTTTCTGTGATGGTGGATGAAGATCCCTGGCTCTGATCAAAGGCAGTTCCTCACTGGTGCTCTGTATTTTGCCCTTCTCCACTTCTAGGGACTTTTACCTAGCAAATAATGCTCCATTTTCTGCATCTCGGTTTCCCATCCTCTTCTGAATTATTATCGTCAGCTTGTTCTATACATTCCTGGCTGAAGAAAACTCTCCCTTGAGCACACTGACCCATGTCTTCCTATAGCTACTGGCCCATTTCTCCAATTCTTTACTTCGCAGTTTCTTTACAACCCACAGTGTCTGAGCTTCCATAACCACCACTCCACTGAAACTGTTCTTGTCCAGGTCACCAGTGGTACCAAAGATGCCAAAGGCCCCTGTGGTGTTGGTCAATCCAAGGATCATTTCTCTCTCCTGGTCATACTTTGCCTCTCAGATGCATTTGACATCAATTCTATTCCAAAGATTCTTTTCCACCACATTGCAATTCTATGCTTTTCTTTTCTGTACTTCACTGATCACTGCATTTTTCTAAGTCAAATTTTTGTCTCCTCTTTTTGTGCTGAGCACCTAAATATTTGGGTCTCAGAGTTTAGTTCTAGGTCCTGTAGTCTTCAGTATCCAAACCCTCTCCCTAGGATAGCTCATCCAATATGGAGCTCTTAATACTATGTATATGCTAATGATGTTAATATTTATACCCTCAGCCTAACCCATTCAAACTCATGTGGCTGCCTGCCTATTTGACACTGTTGTTTAGATGTCTAATAGACAGCTCAGTTAACTTGCGCAAAAGGAAACTCTTGTTGATTTTTTTAAATCCCTAAATTGATTACTCCTCCTATCTTTCTATCCACCCAGTTATTAAAGACTAAAATCTAGAAACCATCCTTGATCTCTTTTACCCTCAGATTCCACATCTAACCCAACGTTGAGTCTTGCTAATTCTATCACCAAGATGTATCTGATATTGGTCTACTTTTCATCTCTATGGCAACCTCCATACACCATGTCATCATCATCACCACATGGAATGCAAAAGCTTCCTAATCAGTGCCTTGTTTCCACTCTGGCTCCCATTAATCTGTTTTATCATCTATTTTGTTTTTACAAGCTAGGATAATGCTTTTAAATAGCCTGAAGCAGATCACATTATGTTATTTCTGTGCTCAAAATCTTTCAACGGCTTCTAGTGCCCTTTGATTCAAAGGAATCAGATAGAAATCCTTCATCAGAGCATACAGGACCCTGTTTTCTCTCCATCTTTGTCTTTACTATTGACAGTCTTGGTCACTGCAATCCAACTAGTAGGTACTAGTTGACTTGGATCATTTCCGTATCACCTTCCTGCCAAGGCATCCACAGACCACGCGATTTAAAGTAATTCAATCCTAGTCAAGTTTTAATATTATTATTCTGAATTATTTTAATATTATTAATAAGACTTCTGTATTATCTTAATATTATTTTTCTGTATTATAGACTTCTAGTCTTTAGTCGTATCTGAAATTATTTTGTTTACACAAGTACACAAGAGTGGAGACCTCATCTGTTTAGGTCCTCTGTGGTATTCCAGCACCTAGAACTATGTCTAGAACAGGATAGAGACTCAGTAAATGTTAGATCAATGTATGATCCCTTTTACTTTCCTGGATTCTCCAACTCTGCATCTCTTACCTTTACATTTAACTTGCACATTAAAGGCCCAAGAACTGGTTGAGCAGAGACAGACTTCTCCTCTGCACACAGAAGGTAAAACATGGTCATGATTGTATTAATATTTTACTCTAGTAATTAATAAAGCCATCATTTATGGAGTTTTTTCATGTGCTTTTATCCACTCTCTATCCTGTCAACCACCTTCGAACGTGTATTACTGGAAATCTAGTTTTTGCTGTATGTTTTCCCCTTCGTAAGGGGGCCACTCTTTCCTGATTCTGTGCAGCTCTCTGGCACCTCCAGGTCTGGTGGAATTGATCTTGCTTCCCAGGACCAAAGGCTGGACCCACGAGCTGGACAGTCAGGGTCCGCCTTCTCCCTGGAAACCATTAATTGGTTCAGGGATGGTCACATGATCCAAATATCACTAATTGTTTCTCTTTGGAAAGCTTGTTGGAAACAGCAGGGAAGTTGCAATCTTTTTTTCTGACAGGTTCAGATTTAAATAGGACCTCACATATTACAGCCTCTGCCTGGAAATGAAGCTCATCCCGGGAAAAGAGGCAAGAGTGATGGAGAGCGGGTGTGAGCCATGGAGAGCGGGCATGAGTGATGGAGAGCACCCTTGTCTGAGCTCACGGACACTGCCTGAGTGAACGCATGCTTGCTATCTTCAGCACTTTTCATGAAGCTGTGGTAATAAGCCTTTTTGTACCTAAACTAATTTGAATTGCATTCCACAAACCCTTGACTAATTCAATTACTATTCTTATTTTATAATTGGGGAAAATGAAAAGTGTCTTAAAGTTAAGACACTTGCTAGGAAGGAAATATTTGAGCAAGCCTTTCTTTGGTAAATAGGATAGGTCTAATACGGACCAGCATTTTAATTATTTTGATGATATTTAAATTTTTTACACTTTAAAAACATTTTATTAGATTTTCTTCTCTTAGTATATATACAAAATTCATGCAGGAAAAAACCACATTACATTAAGATAATTCTTTGGATTATATATATTTTTTCTCAAAGCTCATTATTTAGTCACTGGAATGAAGTTCATTAAATTAAGAATTGACAGAAATTGGGAATTATGTAAAATTATACAGGTGTCAAGAGAAGGATTAATGAAATTTAGTAGTTGATGCTCACAATTAAAGTAAATGTGCAAAATTTGTTACTTTACCATGAGAGAGTATTATATTTCAGGAAAGTGAAACAGAAATGTATCTCCTCTGTATTGGCTGCATTCTAAATTACAAAGATTGAACATGAAAGACAAATGGACTTATGGGTTAATAAAAAAGAAAAGTACTCCCATTCTCACTTTACACTATTGGTAGATATTCGAGTGTACAAATAAGCAAAAGGAACATTAGTTAATTCAGAAATGAGAGCGAACAAACGGAAATATTCTGTGATTGATGGGAGAGGCTGATAGAATTCACAGATTATTGGAATACTAATTGCACCACATTGGCAGCCTTGTCAAATACCATTTTGCTTTTTATAGATGATTATACTGTTCACTCACTCAATCAAATCAGAAAACTTGGTCATCTCAGATTCCCCACTCCTTCTGTTCACCTTCCCTGTCATCACCATTTCAAATTGGCTCTCTTGTCTTAGAGTCTATGTCTCTAAGGCCACCTTGGCTGCACGCTGCCCTGGTGCAGTGTCTCGTGCTTATCCAATCTCAGGGTCTCATCTGTGTGCATCAGGCTCTGCCTATTACAGTCCAGCCTCCATAAAGCCGCGAAGGGTTATTTAAAATAACACACTGAATTGCACCACATTTATGCTTAATACTCTTGAAATCTCTGTTACCTGAAGAATAAAGTTCAAAAATAGGGTCCTTAGAGAAGTATTTATTTGTTAGGCACTATAGGTGGAGATGAGGGTACAAGGAGAAATGAGATATGGGCCTTCCTGTAAGGAATTTGCATAAGGTTGTGTGATTGGGAGGGTGGGGTGATATCAAAAAGCATTCATCTTCATAGAACATGGAAAGCTGATTACAGATAAGGACCGGGACAATGAAGCTCAAAGGGACAGAACTGAGCATCGCCTCTGTTTTCAGAAAGGCTTCCTGGAGGAAAGATGCCAAGTTGAGGCTCAAAAAGTCATCTAGGCTCAGAAGAGAAAGAAGCGTAGATTATTATCCAGGCAGTTATAAAAGCAGGAGAAAAGGTACCTAAAATTTCTCAATAACGGCAAACAGTTCAGTATTATGAAAACATAAACAATGATGTAAGAAGCTGAAGCTCAGAGCGATGGAGAAGGAAGTAGGAGTGAAGGGTTCCTGAAGCCCTTTAACCTCTGCTGATCGAGTACCTGCTGAGGATACAGAATAAACCAGAAAAGAAGCTCACCCAGCTTCTCCGGAGTTAGCAATCTATAGTTTAAGAGCCAAATACATAAAAGTAGTGCAAGTTCTGATAAATACTATGAAGGAAAATGTAAGTTATTGGTATACAAAGTGAGAGGATAGAGCTACTTTAAATGTGATGGCCAGGGATGGGCTCTCTGGGCGGGTCTCATTTGAAAATGAGAAGAAACTAGCACATGCAAAAATTGGAGAAGGTTCTATTGCAAGGGTCCTATGCTAAGAAAGAGCTTGACTTCTTGAAGAACCAAAGGAAGACCATTGTGCCTATAAAAGCAAGTGGGGGTGGGGGAAGCAGCTAGAAATGAGATTGATGAGCTAATGAAGGACCATCCTCGCAAGGCCCTGGAGATTGTGGTAAATTATATGGATTTCGTTTCAAGTTCAGTGAGAAACCTTTCAATGATCTTAAACAAGCAAGCATACACCATGGTATGGAGTTTGTATATCTTGAGTAATGGGGAATCAATAATAGGTTTTAATCAGGGAAGTTCATAATCACATCTAATTTGATTCACTGTAGAGGTTGGATGAAGAGTGTTATAAATGTGAAATAAGAGTGGGGTAAAATGTATTGATTGGGAGGACGTTGTAGTTATGCAGGCAACAGATGTTGAGCTGGTATTTGTACAGAGAAAAGGATACAATTAAAAAACATTTTAGTCTGGGTGCAGTGGCTCATGCCTGTAATCCCAGCACTTTGGGAGGCTGAGGCGGGCAGATCACCTGAGGTCGAGAGTTTGAGACCAGCCTGACCAACATGGAGAAACCTGTTTCTACTAAAAAAATACAAAATTTCCTGGGCATGGTGGCACATGCCTGTAATTCCAGCTACTCAGGAGGCTGAAGCAGGAGAATCATTTGAACCTGGGAGGTGGAGGTTGCAGTGAGCCTAGATCGCACCATTGCACTCCAGCCTGGGCAGCAAGGGTGAAACTCCATCTCAAAAAAAAAAGAAAAGCAAAAAAAAATGTTAGAGATAAAATCACCAAATGTTGTGATTAGTTATCTGAAAGAGTGAATCTAATAAAAGAGAGAAAGTAGTTTAGAATGAGTTGTTTTTTATGACATGGTGAATAATAATACCATGAGCCGGTATTAGATAATACAAGAAAAGGGCAGATTTGGAGGAGATCATTACACTATCCTTTGAATTTTGAGAGTTTGAGATATTATGGAATAGGCAAGTGGTTACGGATAGATGGAAGTTGGATATAGAAATCTAAAATTCAGAGAAGAGCAAGCTAGAGAGACAGATGTCAAAGATATCATCATATATATATTTGGCAGTTCAAACCATGAGTGAATATGAAATTACTCATGAAAAGAATATAGAAAGAGAAGAAAAGTAGAACAATAGCTGAATTTTGAAGGACATCAACATTAAATGGCAGATAGAGGAGGGCCTGCATTCTGAGACAGAGAATGAGAAGTAAACGAGGGAAGTGAACGCATGTGAAGCCAAGGAAGTGGAAAGGACCCAGAAGGAGAACATGCATGACACGCAAATGCAACAGGAGATCCACTGAGATAAGGATGCAAAAGGGTCCCAGAGAATTGGCAATAATAGGGTCAGTAATGTTTGTCAGAGCAGGGAGAATATAATGGTGGGACAGAATCGGGATTGCAGTGGGATTAGGCAGGAGGAAGGGAGATGAAGTAATTCTAGGAACATGGATCAGTCTTCATGAAGGGAAGGGTAGAAAAGAAAGAGCATGGTGGCTGGTGAGGGGCACCCATGTGTTTAGTTCTTTTAATTATGAAAGACATTTCAAGCTTTTTTTAGACTAAAGGGAAAACACGAGAAAAAAGGAGAGACTGATGATAAAGGAGATAATTCATTAAGTATGATCCCAGAGAACAAGCAAAGAGCTTGGAATCAGGGTCCCTGAGGAGAGTAGCAGAGAACACCGATCTGGAAGTAGGGTCAACCTTGAGGGACTGACAGGTCAGCTCTTCAGCACAGAGCCAGGAGTACTCACACTCTGCCCCAGTCTGTCTTAAAGCTTCTTCCCACCACTCTCTTCTCCATGGATTCTCAGTCCTTTCCACATCTACACGTTCTGCTTTAACCACCAGAGAGCCAAGTCTCCAAGGAACACCATACACTTTCATCCTTGTGTTATGCCATGGTCTCCATCTTCTTCCCTTTTAACTCCCCTCCTCAAATCTACTCTCTTGCCATAATTCTTAGTCCCTTTGGGCTGCATAACAAGATATCTGAGACTGGGTAATTAATGAAGAATGTAGATTTATTGTCTATAGCTCTGGTGGCTGGGAAATCCAAGATCAAAGCACCAGCAGATACAGTGTCTGATGTGGGCCTGTTCCTCAGAAATGGCATCATCTTGCAGTGTCCTTCCAGGGTGGAAGAGGTAAGGATGCCCCCACCAAGGAGGGAACTAATCTCATTTGTGAGGTTGGGGCCTTCATGACTTAATCTCTTCCAAATGGCACACCTCTTAATACCATTGTATCAAGTATTAGGTTACAACATATGGACTTTGGGGGCCACCAGCATTCGGACCATACCACCTAACTTTGGCCTAACATACATCCCTCCACCCAAAGTTAACATGGGGAAATATTTTCATTACACTCCAGATCTTACAAAAATGTTTTCTCCTACTAGTCGTCTAGATGCACATAAAAAAACAGTACTTCCTTTCCCACGTTCCCACGGATGTATTTGAAACCTAGCTAGAATGGGACCTCTGTGAGGCCAGGAGTCGTGCTCTATTTCTCTCTCAATCTTTGGTGTCTGGTGCAATGCCTGGCACATGCCCGATCAGGACGCATATCTACAGCCTTCCTGTTAAAGATGGAAGCCTTGATGTCTCCCCTTAAAATTATTCCTCTAATAACTTACATACCTTCTGTAGCTCAGAAACTTAAAAAGCATGCTTAGTAATATGCAGAACCCCTTGTAACTCTACTTGATGGATTCTCTCCTCTTTTGTGTCTTCCTATTACCTCATAACATGAAGCTGAATAACAGCCGTGTGTGTGTAATTAATAAAATATGCAAATATTTTGTATCATTATCTTCAGCTTGCAAATCAGAATGAAAAATTGTTATATTTAATGTGTTTGGTTGTGCAGCTTTCTTCAAATGCCTCTCCTCTCCATGACCCTTACTGTGAAAATTAATTGGGTATCTCCTCTGACTGCTCCATTCATTCATCAAACATTTATTGCCAGGCACACAGATAACAGTAAGAACAGATCTTCCTTCCAAGGAATGCACAGTCTAATAGACAGCAGCAGGAAATAATGACAAAATTGTTTTCTTTTAGTAGAATTTTTATCTACAGAGCAAAGAATTACAACTCCAGATCATTGCCCTGGAATTTCTTTGTTGGAGATCATCCCCAGATGGTTGGGACTCTGTCTGAAGGTTTCCTGATTCTATCTTTGGTTGCTGTGTACAAGGCATGTGAGGTGGTCTTAGGTGAACTATCCTGGATGGGAGCTGATGCCTTCCTCTGCTTCCGCAGAGTATTCTAGGTGCAGGGTGAGAGAATAGGCCTGCATTTTCCAGCACTCAACAATCCTGCAAGGGATGAAGTGAGGTTCCTGCTCCTGTACCTACTACTTTCCTTGTTTTTCTCGGAGTGAATGGAATACTAACCTAATTGGCTCAGAAGAAGAAGACTGCAGCAGAAGACTGGCTACATTTACTTACTAAATAAGTAAGTCTCATTGGCTTCCTACTTCACGGGGGGGGCTTGGAAAGAAAGCCAGCAGGTATCGGTCCTTGCTCTCTTCTTTTCTTTAGATGTGAATGCTGGCTGCTTTCATTTTATGGTCTTCTTGTGGTAAGATTCGTTCTTGGGAGAAGGTTTAGATTATTAGGTCTAGTCTAAGCAACCTCTTCCAGTTTGATTTACAAATAGCTAGAATTTGGGGTCTAGCCCAATTAATAATGAACTGGTATTTGGATTTACCTTTCATCTGTATCCCTTGGGCATTCCATTAGAGAAGGGTGGCTGTGCCAAGACAAGATTCGGGTGTCCCTTAGAATTCTGCACAAAACAACATCTTACTGCTTTTGAAGCCACTCTTTAAAGCCTTAAATGCTTTCCTATCAATGGGACCAACAACAAAAATATACACTGGTTATAGTTCTATATACATTGATGTAATTATAATTGATGCATAATTGATATAATTATAGAACCAAAAATACTAGACTGACATACAATTCATTAATTTTTTCATGTGTCAAATTATTTCATGTTACATGTGACTGATTTAATGATGATTAGTAATTTTTATGGGATTCTTTCTCCTACCCCATTGCAAGAGACTAACAAGCATGACCCAACTGAATGGAGTCTCTGCTTGGAGACCAGGCCATGATTTCAGACTACCCTCACACTTACAAGAATAAACACTTAATTGAAAGACTTTAAAGTCATTCAGAGAATGGAAATCAATTATTTCTCTTCTGGGAGAAACTGGTAAAAATTGGACATTAAAAAAATTACATATAATAGGAGCTCTTGAATAGAGCTATTGTTAGACTTTAGGGGTAATTTTCAAGGAAAATGCTAAGCTTCTTTCATTAAAGACTGGTAAAAACTATCATGGTTAGAACAGAGTTTTTCCTGAAATAAAGAGAATAACTTTTATAAATTTTGTGTTTCTTTCCAACACCATAATACTATGCCGTATTAATATTTCTATGACTGCATTTGGTACCATCTTTACTATGAAAAAATATAGTTTAAAAAACCTTTTTTATCAAATATATGCGGTAATGAAAGTTTGTAGTCTAGTTTTCCTTCCCTGGTACAGTTAATGATGGTTTCATTACCCAAAGTACTCAATAAACCAACTGTTTCATTATGCTGACAAACAACTTGATCAATAAAACTGCTAACTTCACAAAATGCAAAAGTTTCTAAGTGAGGGGAGAGAAAATGTGATTCTACATATTTGAATCTTTCCATATCAATTAAGAAAAATCCTTACAGATCCATGCATGTCTCCAGGAAAAATTATGTGTGTGTGTGTCTGTGTGTATGTTTGTGTGTGTGTGTGGTGTGTTTGTTTGAGGAGCTAAAGGATAAGGGTCATTAACTTCCATAAGTCACTCATACTATATAGAAAATAAGACGTCAATATGATTCTATACAATACAAATACATACAACTATCTTTATTTTCTTGGAGAAGAACTTACTTATTTCTTTAATCTTTGAAATGCTTCTTTTCAAATAGTTAATCACATTTTATGATTGTATGATGGTTGGCAAATTTGCAGGTAGCTGTTACAAATTGTACATTTTATTTCAACTCTCAACCTAAAATAATATATAATTTATTGGATGATTATTATTCTGCAATTTAACATTTTCTAAAGATTGGCTGTTTTACAACTGTATCGATACTTAATACAGTGATAAAAAGTTCTCAATATGTTAGATAACAATACAAATAGGAATAACACAACCTTTTGGCCTCTGACTCTCAGTTGATTTTATGAAGTCCTTCTATGTTCATGAACAAAACACTGTTGTCCCTATCCTTTGATAGGCCATACCCACGGCCTCTCCAGCTTTACTCCTGCAATGCTGAGCGAATCTTACTGATCTTACTGGCACTGAACTTTGTGCCAGACCTGGGGGTAGTAACGAGGTTGTTAGTGTCTTGAGGAGCTTTTCTAAGTCATGATCATGAACAAGTTCTAAAGCTTGGGTCTCCAAAAATCCAAGAGCAAGACGACACACCTTCCAAAGAGAAAACTTGCTTTCTGTGCTGCAGAGTTGCTGCCAATAGACGCTTTTGAATGACTACATGAGGCTGCACATTTGGATTAAAATAAGAGATATTCATTGAATCACCCATTCCAGATGTTTGCATTTCTGCTGTCATGTAGGCTTCTCTAAAAGTGAGCTTTTCATAAGGAAGAGTTTTTAGACAGCGCTCCCCTTTTTCTCCATGACTTTTCTCTATACACCTGACCCTTGAACAATGCAGGTTTGAACCGCACAGGTGCCCTTATATGCAAATTTTCTTCTTCCTCTGCCACCCCTGAGACGGCAAGACCAACCCCTCCCCTTCCTCCTCCTCAGCCTACTCAACGTGAAGATGACAAGGATGAAAACCTTTATGATGATCCACTTCCACTTAATGAACAGTGAATACATTTTCTCTTCCTTATGATTTTTAAAATAACATTTTCTTTTCTGTAGCTTGCTTTATTATAATAATACCGCATATAACACATATAACATACAAAATATGTGTTAATCGACGGTTTATATCATTGATAAGGCTTCCAGTCAACAGTGGGCTATGAGTAACTAAGGTTTTAAGGAGTTAAAAGTCATATGCGGACTTTTAACCCCCCCACACAGGGGGCTGGTGCTCCTACCCCGGCACCTCCCCACCATTGTTCAAGAGTCAACTATACATGGAAGTTTAGTGGATTTGTGGCTAAAGAGCTACAGAGAGCGCTACAAAGATTCTGACTGTGGTAGCATTTAATAACATATATCAACTGTCAAATACTCTTTTACTTAAATTGAAAAATCTCAGCCTAACATCCTGTGGTCTCTGCCTTTCCTCATTTCCTTCTACCTCCTACTCTCCCCCAGCCTGGAGACCTTCCCACAGTAGAATTACTCCACCTGACATTAAGGATTTTATTTGGTTTCAAGAATGCTTCTCTTTTTTTCCTTCCTCCTTCCCTTGTCACTCCCTCTGTTTCTCTTTTTCCTCTCTTCCTTTTTATGTGTCTTTATTTTAATATTCACAGGAGCAGGAAGCAAGTTCTTCTAGCTGCACGTGGAATGCAAATGTCCAAATCTTGCGCGTGGGAAATAAATCGAATTTCTGAGGGTTAAATGAAGGTCAGTTTGAACGTTTAAAATGTCTGAAAATAAAACGCACCAGTCAATTCTATTCGGATGTGTGTGTGTTAAACTTCATTTTAGCATATCCCATCTAAGCCTATTTGCTTGGTTTTTCTGCTTCGTTTTTTCTTGCACATCAGGGTGATGGCTTCAACAGCTCCTTTGCACCAATTAGTAACAGGCCACAGTAGGAGAATCAACCTTTTGTCTGCCTCATCTGACTCTTTGCCCCATTGTCCCCCCTCAGATCCCGTCAGTATGGGGAAGGAGGCCCGGCCAGTGCTGGTGAAAACAGAGAGAATCATTCCTGCAACAGAGAGGGCCATCTGGGCACTCAGGGTGTCCCTGGGACTTCTGGCTTCTCTGGGCCCACGGTAGCATTTGCTGGCGGTAGAAAAGCGGTTCTTGCTGGGTTATTCTCACTGGTGCCTGCAGAGCTATGAAAACAGGGAGGACAGCGCCGTCCGCCTCCTGGACATTGAAGCCTCGGCTGGAAGTAGCGGTCCCCGAGAGCCTGCGCTCCGCAGCTTGTTTTGGCCTTCAGAAAAAACGCTTTCTTTCTGCAGCTTAACTGCTTGGCCCTCAGGGCAGCCAGCTGTCGGACGCTGCTTGAGCAGAGGTCGTGGAGGGGTGAGCACAGGGAAACCTTTTAATGCATATTTTATACACTTCACATCACTAATGGGAGCTACACAAACAGATCCATTTGAATATCCACCCCCTGGGGCTATATTTCTGTCACGAGTTTTCTGGTAACAGCAAGGATCAAAAACTAAGATGGTTCTTTTAAACACACCTGACTGACCAAAAATATGCATAAGTAAGTATTCTGCACTACTGCTGTATATTTTATTATTCTTATTGTTTCCTTTTTGAATTCTTTTTTAAGCTTTATTGAGGTATAATTGATAAATAAAAATGTATTTAAGGTGTGCAATGTGATATTTTGATATATGTATACATTGTAAAATAATCACCACAATCAAGCTAATTAGCATTAAATTGATTTTACATATTTTTGATTCTCTATATTTTAAATTAGAAAAAAATTAGCCTTGGTTTTGATAAAAGAAAAACTTCAGCTGGATCACATTTAAAGGCGTCTGAGTAACGAACAATTTGTGAATGGGGCGGCCTTCTCAGCCAGGGTAGGCTCAGAGACCCCAGCGCAGCCATGCGGGAGAAGAAGATTTATGGAAAAAGGAACGTGAGGAACAGAAAACAGAAGTGAGGTACAGAAACAGCTGGATGGGTGGCAGCTCGGCGTTTGCCTTGTGTGAACACGGTTTGAACGTCTGGCTACATTTGGCCGAAACTCAGTGACTGGCACAGGTGTAGGCTACAGTCGGTTACGCCTCCACCTGTTATCATTCACGAGGTGCAGAAAAACCTTTAGGCCGAACTTAAATGTGTAAGGAGGCAGCTTAGGGCTAACCTTGATTTAACAGTTTCACATATGTCAACAAAAGTGTAAACAACGTAATTTAAGCAATAGAGAAGAGAGGTCATCTAAGAAGAGAAATGGCATTTATAAGAACCACTTGGCATTAACTGTATTTTTGTAGAAGATGACTTTTCTTATGGTATTATTTTAAAAGTGTTCAAGTGATATCAAAGCTGCCATTGTTAAAATTAAAAAAATCCTAATGCGGATACTTACAAATGTCTAATATCCCAATACTTCAATAATATCCCAATACTTTAGTATGTACCCCAAATGTTATGTGGCATTTTATAAAATTGTTATATCATCTTGCTGGGGTATTCTTGTCACTCACCATTACGGAAGGGAAAGCCGACTCGGAGAGGAGTGGGTATTTGTTCTTCTTCACAGCATTGATAACTAGTAGATCCAGGACCGAGAGAGCTCTTTTTATATCCCTGAAATGTTTTGTGTGTTTGAAATGTATTGATGATTAAAAATGTTCTTCCTCTCTGATGAAGTAGAGCCATAGTGACCACAAAAGAAACTGATTTAGAACAGTTTCTTCTAACGCTTTCCCCTTGGACTTGACCGTGGGTATGTCTGAATGTTTCTGAGCTGGCTCCAAGCCTGAATGAGCCCAAGCAGGTCACGAAATTGAAAGGATTATAAAGCCCTGTATCAGAAAAGGAGGAGAAACCCGGGGAGTAGCCGTTAGTGGCGGCATACGCCAATACGCTCCAGTCCACGCTTTTCCGAGCCTGCCAGCATCCGCAGCCTCTCCCGCTCGCAGAGGTTGTTAGACACCCCAGGCTTGGCTCAGTCCTGCTGCCCAGTTGGAATCAAATATCAAGAGAGAGGCAAACACTGGAAGGAGTATGACCTTCTACAGCAAGACAGCAAAGGTGTAAAGGAGAGAAGGATGCTACATA
Organism: Symphalangus syndactylus; assembly: GCF_028878055.3. Classification (NCBI taxonomy): domain Eukaryota; kingdom Metazoa; phylum Chordata; class Mammalia; order Primates; family Hylobatidae; genus Symphalangus; species Symphalangus syndactylus. Next base: position 160,345,553 of record NC_072426.2, read on the forward strand.
GCACGTGTATTTTAAAGAAATGCAAATATTAAACGAGAAAAAAGGAGTATTAGTTTTTTTTAAAATGGGAGTGTACAGGTATGCAACGACATGAGAAAACAACACAACACAAAACAACTTTGCTGGTTCTTCAGTTAAAATGTACACAGTGGCTCCAATAGAAATGAATGCCGTATTGAATTGCTCATGGAGTTGAAACTTAAACTCATGACTAGTGTTTGATGCATTTTGCTTAAATCACCAAATACAAGCAACCCTTTGAATTGAACTGTTTTATCCCTTCTACTATAAATTCCTAAATTATACGAATTCCTTCATTTCCTTCTTTCCTTCTTCCTTCCCTTCCTTTCTCTTTTCCTTCTTTCCTTCTTCCCTCCCTCCCTCCCTCTCTCTTTCCTTCCTTCCTTCCTTCCTTCCTTCCTTCCTTCCTTTGTCTCTCTCTCTCTCCCTCTTTCCACTTAGCCATGCTATAAATAGTAAGAGGTAAAAGAAATAAAAACAAAAATAATTACAGGCCCAAATGTATTATTATCTTCAAAGGAAATGACAAAGAGAAGAAACAAGAGGGATTTCCCTCCATCGTGTTTCTATACATGCACGATATTCTAACTAAAGTATGCTACAAGTGATCTCTGTTATTTTTACAAACAAAGTGAGTGGTTTAAAGAAAATGGAAAGATGTGTCCTCTGAGGAAACCACAGTCAGGTGAGTGGTAAATGGAAACAGCGAGACTCTTACCTTCTAAGCTATGGGGTCTGTTAGCTCTGCATCCTGTATCTCAGCGACTCAGGGCAGGTCACTAAGCCTCCTTGAGAACCTTGTTTTCAGTATTCATGGAAAAGGAGGGAAGTGACCCAGGCGAGGGTGTCGACTGCGAGGCACATTGCTTATGTGCGGTTCTATTATTCCTGGTATTAGAAATCTGAACTCTCATGTTTCAGTAACCAGAAAATCTTCAGAAAAGACATACCTGGCGCCATGGTTGTCAACATTCTCAAACACCTCGTTATAGCATTCTGGCCCCTTACTGGTGCAACTTCTTGCTACTTTCCTGTAGTTCAGTGACAGAAGTTGGGGGTTATTCCTGGTACCTTCTTGCAGGTAATTCCCAAAAGTCACTGGTGCTCTAAGGGACCCGCTCGTCCTCACCCAATAACCCTTCACCAGGAAGCAGCAAATGCCAACAACTCTCTATACTTGCACTCACTCTCACGATCTACCCCTGCTGGGCCTGTGGTCGCCAGAGAGGGCTTTGCTCCAAGGCCCTCGGAGGGCCCCTGCTACATGACTCACTAACTTCCCCGTCTGGCACAATCTGAGTCTTGGTGCAGATCCTTTTCCACAATCCAGACTCTGGATAGCAGACATTTCCCAGAGCCCATCCTACTTGCTTCCCTTGCCATGTGTATTCCTTAAAGAAAAATCATTTCAGTGCAAATATGAGACACTTTTTGGTGTGTGTGTGTCTGTGTGTGTGTGTGTGACATAAGAAATGTAAAAAGTGAATTGTCATATTTTTAAAAAGCAATGAAAATGGGCCGGGCGCGGTGATTCACGCCTGTAATCCTAGCACTTTGGGAGGTCGAGGCGGATGGATCACGAGGTCAGGAGATCGAGAACATCCTGGCCAAGATAGTGAAACCCCGTTTCTACTAAAAATACAAAAATTAGCTGGGGATGGTGGCGTGTCCCTGTAATCCCAGCTACTCAGGAGGTTGAGGCAGGAGAATCACTTGAACCAGGAAGTTGGAGGTTGCAGTGAGTCGAGATCGTGCCACTGCACTGCATCCTGGGCGACAGAGCGAGACTCCGTCTGAAAAAAAAAAGCAACAAAAATGAAGAGAGTACATTAAGATCTGGTTAGATGTATTAATTAGACCTACAGAGGAAATTCCTAAAGGGCCGCACAGGCCCGTTCTTGGAGTCGTGGAAATGCACGCATTTCTTGATGCCTCTGAGGATGTCTCTCTCACTCTCTGATTGTACTTGACCTGGCAGCTGCTAACTCCGTCCTACGCCGGTCGGTTACACAGGGTTAGAGGAATGTAAATTATCCGAGGATGCTGTGTCATCCGCACAGTATCCGGGAGAAAATAACAAGGACAACTCCCTTCATCTGAGAAATAGAGACATTTAGCTATGTAAGTGCCACGCTCAAAGGTACTGGTGTTGTGTGGGCACATATTTGGGCAGGAATGTAGATCCTCTTATCCTGCCCACTATATAGGCATCTGATACATAGATGCACCCAGCCAGAGAGTGCTAACCTTGTGCCCTACTGCAGGAGGGGTCTCAGCAAGCATCTGTTCTTGTTACAGGTAAGGACTCTGAGACCTGGAAAGGGTTACATCATTTATGTAGTTTAACACAGACAGTAAAAGTTTAATTGGGGAGCAAAAAAAAAAAAAAAAAAAGTTCTAAATTTTTACTTTATGGAGCATTGTTCCTTACAAAATTTGGATTTTTATGCTTTCTTTTAACATTAAAATACATTCACCACTTTTTCTTGTTTTCTCAGAATCTGCGACATGGATAAAATTCTATCTCTGCATCTTACAGGTATTAAAATCCAGTTCCCTGCATGCATGTCCCAGTTTAAGCAGATGGCTGATTCTATCCTCGTCATCCTGAACTTTGTAGCTTTCTTTAAGAGATGATAAATTAGGGAACAAAAGGATCTCCCTTTCCATGACAGCAGCACTTTTGGGAGGCTGAGCATGTACCTCTGACTCAAGGCTGAGTTATTATAAGAAAAACAGAAAAGGAAGGAAGAAGGTTTTAATTTCCCACTGTTGAAGACAGTTTGTCAGGATGAGAGACAGACAGACGGAGCGTGCACAGACCTGCGCTTCTCTTCGGGGATGAATAGGGCAAGTGTTTCATTCATGACGTCTTCAAAGCGTTGCCCGGAATGCAAAGTGACATGGTTTTTCTGGAATACTAGTCTGTTTGAAAGGCCAAGGAAAGGTGATACATTTTGAATGCACATTTGCGTGACTTCAAGGTCTCCTTCTATAACCAGAATGGAGATGTCCCTGAAAGGCTGTCTACAGAGAAAAAAGAAATCTGGTTAAAATTCCATTATTCCAGTTTTTTTTTTTTTTTTTTTTGGCCTGCATTGTATAATTGAAGATGTCTTCCAAGCAGAAACAGACCCTTGTTTCATATGGAAAAAAAAATACATAGACTAATAGACTACAGAGAAATAGAGGTAAAAAGAAGATTGCTGCCACTTCCCAGTTAAGGAATGCGTTGCTTTCACCCACAGTGGTCCCTGCTGCCTGTGACTCCATCACAAGAATCAATCCATCTGTCTTTCTGCCACCACAGACATCTCCCTAAATTGATCTAATCTCGTTTCTATTCTTAAAATCCTTTGGATTGCTTCTCGTTAATAGATAATTGAAGTTCAGTAGTACAGTCTTTCCATCTCCCTTTCCTTCCTGATTGTCAAATCACTTTGACCCAAAAAATCTCACTTAATTTTTTTAATTGTATGGGAATTTAAAAACGGCACATGTTTTATCATGTTCCTGGACTGCTCTACCCATCTTTTCAAAGTTCTTTCCATCCTTCAAAGTCTAGCTCAGCACCTACATCTTCAAACGGTAAAACTTCTCTAATTTTTTTGCATGAAATGAATGTGCCCATCCAATCAGGACGAGCCACTCAGATGTGTGACTGATGTCGCACAGGGCCTCGAGCTCAGAAGGGCCCACTTGCTGCACGGTTTAATTATCTGCTGTTGTCATCTTGAAATTTGAAGAAGGGGCCCAGCATTTTCATTTTGCATTGGACTCACAAGCTATATAGCCAGTCCTGCCTCCAGTACTCCTAAAGTTAACAATGTCATATCTCTGCTCCAATAATTCTCATCCACATTGTTGTTTTGAAGTTACCTTTGTAACCCCCACTAGATTGGGAACTCTAGGAAGCCACAGATCCTATTTGTTGAGTTTCTACAAGTGTGGGGAAGAGTAGTGTGCACAGATTAAAGCTGCTGATGAGAAGGCAAGAATACTGTCAGAGTTCATCAGAACAGAGCTGAACACAGCCACCATCTCCTGAGACTAACAGTACTATGTTCTGAGTGTTTGTGTCCCCCCAAAATTCATATGCTGAAATCTCATTCCCAATGTGTTGGTATTAAGAGGTGGGGAATTTGAGAGGTGAGTAGGTCATGAGGGTGGAGCCCTCATGGGTGGTAGGATTAGTGTCCTTATGAAAGAGGCCTGGCAGAGCTTATGCCCTTTTACCACATAGAAGGTGCCATCTATGAAGAACTAGCTCTCAATAGACACCAAATCTTCTGGCACCTTGATCTCGGATTTCCCAGCCTCCAGAACTGTGAGCAATAAGTTTCTGTTGTATATAAATTACCCAGTCAAAGGTGTTTTGTTATAGCAGCCAGAATGGATTAAGACAAATGGTAAAAAGAACAAAGAAGTTTTGCACACATAGTATGCACCAAGCACTGTGCTTTGCACTGTGCAAGAAAATCCAACCTGGTTCTCACAACATGAAGCACAGGTACTATATTATGCCTTCAGTTTCCAGAGGAAGAAACTAAGGCTTAGAGAGGGAAGGTGTCCAAGGTCACACGCTAAGCAGCAGTAGCAGGAGTGGTTGTCAGTTCTGGCTCCTAGAAAATGAATGAGTCTGTATTCATAACTTATAGAAAATTGTGATATTTTCATGCAATAAAAAACCTAAGAATGTTCTCTTATATATAAATTTTTTTATTATACTTTGAGTTCTAGGGTACATGTGCACAACATGCAGGTTTGTTACATATGTATACATAACATTAGGTATCTCTCCTAATGCTATCCCTCCCCCCTCTCCCCACCCCACAACAGGCCCCAGTGTCTGATGTTCCCCTTCCTGTGTCCATGTGTTCTCATTGTTCAATTCCCACCTATGAGTGAGAACATGCGGTGTTTGTTTTTTTGTCCTTGCGATAGTTTGCTGAGAATGATGGTTTCCAGCTTCATCCATGTCCTTACAAAGGACATGAACTTATCATTTTTTATGGCTGCATAGTACTCCATGGTATATATATGCCACATTTTCTTAATCCAGTCTATCATTGTTGGACATTTGGGTTGGTTCCAAGTCTTTGCTATTGTGAGTAGTGTTGCAATAAACATACGTGTGCATGTGTCTTTATAGCAGGATGATTTATATTCCTTTGGGTATATACCCAGTAATGGAATGGCTGGGTCAAATGGTATTTCTAGTTCTAGATCCCTGAGGAATTGCCACACGGTCTTCCACAATGGTTGAACTAGTTTACAGTCCCACCAACAGTGTAAAAGTGTTCTCATTTCTCCACATCCTCTCCAGCACCTGTTGTTTCCTGACTTTTTAATGATGGCCATTCTAACTGGTGTGAGATGGTGTCTCATTGTGGTTTTGATTTGCATTTCTCTGATGGCCAGTGATGATGAGCATTTTTTCCTGTGTCTTTTTGCTGCATAAATGTCTTCTTTTGAGAAGTGTCTGTTCATATCCTTTGCCCACTTGTTGATGGGGTTGTTTTTTTCTTGTTAGTTTGTTTGAGTTCTTTGTAGATTCTGGATATTAGCCCTTTGTCAGATGATGGAAGAACATTCCATGCTCATGGACAGGAAAAAACCTAAGAATGTTGTTACTGTAACCAAGCCCAAGGGAGCAAAATTCTTTTCTCTTGCAGTCCCAACCCTGGATTTACAAAATCTGTCCACACACACCCAGACTTTTGAGTTGTCAAATAAGTTTCTAATAAGAAAACATTATTTTAGTTTGTGCCAACATTTTACTAAGCCCACCTGCAGCTCCCTAAGCCACTCCTTTAACAAAATTACTATCTTTTTACTTTCTAGTTTTTTAAGCAAAAAATTTTATATATGTGAAGAAAAGTGTTTCATAGACAAGCCAGAAAATCTAGGGAGAAAGAGATATTACAGAATCTGCTGAGCAAGAGGATTGGGTGGAAGTCAAACCCATGTCAGCACTCCATATGGGAGCTCCATATAGTCATGAAGAAGGCCACCATTTCCCGTTAGCTTCTGAGCACTCGTAAGGCATCAAATTCAAGGAGATGACTACCAGGGATTTACATCAAAGGACATTTTACTGAGTTGAGTTCATCAGCAGTTTCTACTTATTAATTTATTGTTAAAATTATATGCTTCATTTCTGTTGCAGGCTTTCTTTTTTTACTGCTTAATCCAAATATGTACCATGGGCAAGATACATACAGTGCTTTGAATACGTTACTATAAGAATTTGCATTCCAAATCAACATATCATTCTAAATCCTTCCCATCAGGATATTGCCAAAAGCATCTCGCCTAGGCTATAGCCCTCAATATATATTATTGTCTTTCATACAGAGAAACGGTTTAATAAAAAACCTCATTGTGTCTGTCCTTCATGATTTTAAGCTAAATAAGTGTTCCAAAGCTTAGGTCTTTTACAATTGTGAATAAGGATTGTTATTCACCTCAGTAGTTTTCAGGAAAAGATAATGCTTCTGTTCTCTCTTTCTCAGGGACCACTATTACCACATCCCGAGTTTCCTGGAGCTTTGAGGTTTTTTTCAACATTGTTTTCTTAAATCTTTAAATGAATTGCATTTCTCTCTCCTCTAATGAGCAAAATATGAAGAAATGAATGATTGGATATTCTATTTGGACACAAAAAAGGACCGATACAGCATCTGTTCACTTCTGCAAGGTTGCTCCAGCCTACCTACATGTATACCTATTTTCCACCCATGAGAATCAAAGTTCCCTTCAGATAGAAATTTTCCTTTCTTTCTTTCTCTTGCTTTCTTTCTTTTCTTTCTTTCTTTTGCTTTCTTTCTTTTCTTTCTTTCTTTCTTTCTTTCTTTCTTTCTTTCTTTCTTTCTTTCTTTCTTCTTTCTTTCTTTCTTTTCTTTCCTTCTTTCTTTCTTACCTCCCTCCCGCCTGCCTTCCTTCCTTCCTTCTTTGCAGAATTTCACTGCCAACCAGGCTGGAGTGCAGTGGCACGATCTTGGCTCACTGCAACCTCTGCCTCCCAGGTTTAAGCAATTCTCACGGCTCAGCCTCCTGAGTAGCTGGGATCACAGACGTGCGTCACAATGCCTGGCTGATTTTTTTGTGTTTTAGTAGACATAGGGTTTCATCATGTTGATCAAGCTGGTCTCGAACTCCTGAGCTCAGGCAATCTGCCTGCCTTGGCCTCCCAAAGTGCTGGGATTACAGGCGTTGAGCCACCGCACCCTGTCCAGTTAGGGATTTCTAAGTAATGCCAATGACAAGCTGCTCTAGGGTCTGATGTTCCCATGTGGTCCCCGTCGGGTACATTTTTTTGGAAACTTAACACCAGGTATATAATGACTGAGAACGGCTGCAACTTATCAAGGCACAATTCTTACATCACATATATGCAATGCAGTAGGAAAATGTATAGGAAGTGTCAAATCTCATTCGTTCCATAATCTTGTGTTAGGTAATTTATGGTTTTTATGACTAGCCAATTATTCTGGACATAAAGACTTTTAAAATTATAATAATGAAATTTACTTGGACTTCTAGTTGAGGTAATTAGAGGTCACGAGGCAGCCAGTAAAAGCTGCCATATTAAGGAACAGTTATAATTGCTGTAAATGATTCTGTTAGTGGGGAACCAGTTGTAATCCCATTACATTCACGTTTGAAAATTACAAGAAAACGTTGAGAGACATATTTCCCAACCAGATCATTCACCTGTCACCTTGTCAGTGTATCATTTGAAGGAAATCTTTTGTAGCAAATAAGAATATACCTGGCCTCCTTTAGATCCAGAATTGAAAAAATTAGAACTAAACAACAATAAAACCATCAGTTATTTTTTAAGAACTGTATAGCAAAAGAGAGAAGAGAATTCTCATTTTAGTCAACCTTCACCTAGTACTGTTCTAGGTGTCATAGGTATTAACCAATTTAACCTTCACAGAACTAAATGGCAGGGATTCTTATTTCTTTTTGCAGTTAGAGAAACTGAGGCTGAAATTAAGTTACTTGCCCAAGATAAGGCAGTAAATCTGGTTTACCTAATTCCAAAGCTTAAGTTTAACTTATTACCATACCATGGCAAGAATCATTTTGATCTTAAAATTACTTCAGATGTCTCAGTATGTTGATGTTTACCCTTATTAGTAAATGAGAAGTAGGAGATTCTATATGTGTTCATACCTAAATGACAAATAATGAAAGGTATTTATTTACATATGCATTATTTAATGAAAAAAGTTGCATTAATAATTTGGACATAATGTGGAATATTTATGTAAATGAGAAGTAGGAGATTCTATATGTGTTCATACCTAAATGGCAAATAATGAAAGGTATTTATCTACATATACATTATTTAATAAAAAAAAGTTGCATTAATAATTTGGACATAATGTGGAATATTTCCTCACAAAAATTCAGACAACAATTTTTCTTCCACTTTTATACTCTTTATCTATAGCTATATTTAAATTAAAGTTACCAGCTGATCATACTGGGAATCAGTTTGTGCCACAAGGCAAAATAAATTGACAATATTAGAAGAAAGGTTAATAGTCCCTTTGCTAACCCCAACTTTTGCACAAGGTTTATTATCACCCTTGAAATAGAAACTACAAGATCAATTTCAAATATCAAAGCATAACACACACTCTACAGGGAACCCATAAAAGAAAGCAGAGGAGGCAATAGCTCTACAGTTACGAAAAACCACGGTTTTGATTGTGCGTGGAAAACATCAAATTAAACTTGGTACTTGCTATTGACTCAGCATCCTGCTTCTCCCAGCATTCCAGCTGAAGTCTAATCTGCTAGCTCCCCGGAGTGAGACCTTTACTCCTGTGGCATTACTTGCTGGCAATACAGAATTGAACAGGTTCTGGCCTTGGGGGAAGCTTATGATTATTTTCTTCAATGTGCAAAGTAATGCTTAAAGGAAATAGTCTCTTAAGCAGCTCAAAATGTGAAAAAACCAAGACAAATAAGGTTTGCAAAATTTCTTCTTTTCCTACTAATTTATTTCTGGTTCAGTGAAAAATTCATTTTAGAAGGGTTTTATTCCTCCTATGTCCCAAGCTTGGTCTTCAGTCCCCAGTTAGAGTTGTTCACATCCTCTTCTTCATCCCTTTGATTTCTGCACAAATCCGTATTAGACATGCCCAATCCCCACAGGCCACCTGAGTGCTCTACAGCACGTTACTCTCACTACACCCAGGCTAAGGGCATGAGAGATTTCTCTCTGCATGTAGAAACACTGGAGGCACGACAGCAACTAACACTGACTAATTAATGCTGAAAGGGTCAAAGTTGTCAAGTTCCCAACTTATTTACCATTGACACACCCCAGATTTGCTCTGGGATGCCAGGAGATAGTATCTTTGCACAGGTGTGAAGAAATAGGGCATTCTGACCACAAGGATAGGCCAGAAATTTGGGGGTCATTATTTCATCATGTACTTAGTGCCAGGAATTTGTATTTTAGGTGGATAAGGTTGCCATTGTTCCACAGCATCTGAGGACAGCAGACTTGTTGAATGAATGAATGAGAAAGCTGTATCAGCTCCATAGAGAAATGCCGACTTCTACAGATTACTTGGAGATAATATTTTAATAAAATGACGAAAGCTCAACAAACCTGAGCAACTAAGAGGAGCTAACATTTCCTGACTGCCTACGACACCATGCCAGGTGCTTCACGTCCACTATTTGTTGAAGTGCAGACAACCTCCTACTTAGGGTCTATGGTAGACAACCTCAAAGGTGGCGCCCAGGGATCTCCTCCCCCTGCTATTCGCGCCTTGACATGGTCGCCTCTCACAGTGAATAGGGCTGACCTCTCTCACCTGTAGGATATTGTAGAAATGATGGCACGTGGCCTCCAATGCCAGGTCATAAAAGTCATCGTGGCTTTTGCCTTGCTTTCCCTTGGATAACTCTCAGAGGAAGGCCAGGTGCCATGTCACTAGGGCCCACAAGCAGTTCTGTAAAGAAGACCACACATTGAGGAATCAAGGCTTCCTGTCCACCACCTGCACTAACGTGCTCAGCAGTGAGGGAGCCACCCGGAAGCAAATCCTCCAGCCCCAGGCAAGCCTTAATGTGACTTCAGCTTTACCACTTTCCTCAAGGCAATGTCAAAGAGAGACCCTGACAAGTAGATCCTGGAACCATCCAGCTAAGCCGCTCCCAGATTCCAGACCCGTAGAAATAATGAGAAATAATAAGTTTTTTTTTAATCACTGAAGCCTCTATATTTTGGAGGCATTTGTTACATGGCAGTAGATTGCTAATAAAAACCATTATTACTCTCATTTTACGGATGAAGATATAAAGGCCACGAGAGCCACAGGTACAAAATGCTAATAGCTTCCCTTCATTGATCACCTTCTAAAGAAGACTTGGACCACCGAGGATGGCTGAAGCCAAGAAGAAGAGCAGCCAGTAGTGGATAAAGAGAGAGGCACCTACTCATTTCTTCAACAAATAACTCAAGAGCGTCTGCGGTGTGCCAGTCAATGTTTTAGGACATGAATTTGCATCAGTGGCCACTATAGATCAATTACCTGTGTTTTTAAAGCTTACAGGTTAGTGTGGTGATTGATAATGAACAAACACATGAAAAGATCAATTATGAAGTGCAATAGAAGGCAAGGGAGAAACAGGTTCAGGGAAGAGCGAGACTGCGAAAGGGCAGCCTGCCACCTCTTTCTTCCTGCACGGAGCATCTGCAGGGCACAGCCCTTCATCCAAGGCTGCCTGAGTGTGTTGCTCTGTCCTGAAACATGAAACTTATTAGACAGGGGCCATTCTTCTCTTTTGTACACTCACATACATCCCAGGTGCCTAGAGCTAAGCCTGGTACATAATTTGTGTTTAGTACATATTTATGGCAGTGACTTAAATTCTCAGAAGGATACAATTTTTAGTGGATTTACCTGTCTAAGGAGTTTGACATTTTTCAGCTGTTTTAAGGTGAGCACGTTATTTCAGACAGAGTAAATTCTGCCGGTGTAACTCCTTTTGTATTACCAAAAGAACAAAACTCATTGTGTAATAAATATGATTTTCTTCCCAATAGCCATGCTGGAAATTCATTTATGTAAGCAAGATATTAAGCCCCAAAACCAATGTGCTAAAAATGCAATAAGTGCTCCAGAATTCTCTAAGAATCAAAATCTGAGATACTGTTATGAGATCCCCAAAGAAATGTTCATGATCCAAAGAAGAAATCGGTCTCGTCACTTGCACATAAATAAATCCAGGTTTCTTCAGTCTGTTTAGTTCCGCCACGCATCTGTGCGGCTGCGAGAGCACCACACCAGGCGGACCAGCGGCTTCTCACTTCATGATCACAGCCACTGCAGCCTCTTTGGGGGAACATGAGAGTCTCTTTTAAAGCCTTGTAGTCTCAAAAAATAAGTTGTAAGTTTATGAAAGGCAGCAATTAGGTAGTTATTACTTGCTGATCAAAGCGGTTTATTATATTATAAAATGTTAGTACTAAAGGGAACTTCAGATATTAGGGGGCTCAATCCTCCTGGTCCCAGAGAGAAGCTCAAAGAGGTGACATGGTGAAATGATCATCCTGGGAGGCAAGCGCAGGAGGAGGTGCTCATCCCAGCCTTTTTAAAAATTCCTCCCAAACCCATTGTGTTTCTTTGAATAATCCAGATACTGTCACCGATTATGACTCACAGAAGTTTGGCTGATTATTTCCAATGAGACTGTAATTAAGATGGCACTGGAGGCAGTGTTGCATAGCAATTTCAGAATCTGGGTTCTGAAATCTGAGATCAGGCCTCAAATACTATCTCCATCATTTTTTAGCTGGGCAAATTAATCTCTCTAATTCTGTTTTTTCACCTTTAATATAGAGATAAACACAGCACATATCTGGTGGAGTTTTGTGAGGATTGGACAAGATACCAGGGGTCAGTGTTAGGAATACTTCTTAGCGCATGTAGAACTGCTCGTGTATTCTAAACTACCGCTATTGTAGTTGTAATCATGATTTCATTATCATCAGAATGTCTTGAAGTCTGAGAGTTAAGATCCGGTGAGAGTTAAGATCATGGTGGACCAAAAAGACTAAAAAGAGTTTAGGCTATTTCTTGGTGCCTAGGACTTATGATGGTGGAAGGAGGCAGAGACAGTGAAGGGCAGAGGGCTGCTAAGGACCCCGGCCTCTTTCCCAAGCCACTGCAGATTATCTACATGGCAACAATGTGCTTGTCAGTGCAGCATCAAAGCAGGTCACTAAGCCCCTTTTCGTATCACCTTGTCATTTCCAAGCTTCTCTAAAGTAGAAATTCTAACCGGTCTTCAGCCGGAAGGTCAGGGGAAGTGATGGAATATTTAGCTGGTGACATTTTATAGTTCAAACCAGGCATTCACAATAGGGAACTGTATTCATGGGGAATAGAACCCTCATTCTGGAGCTGCTTAGTTTTAGAAGCGAATGAATCTTGTGCCCAGGAAGAAGAGGGGACAAGACTTCAACCATCAGAGCCCATCAGATCTCACTACGCAGAGGCTGACGGGACATGAGAGTCTCAGAATGCAAGCCAGCCATGAATGAGGATGCGTGGTGTGCACACATGTGGCAGGGAGGCAGAGTTCCTGGACTTTGAAATGACGGTATAGCCATAACCATCTTATCAGAATTGAAATGTGGATGTAGCCATAACCATCTTATCAGAATTGAAATGTGGATGTAGCCATAACTTTCTTATCAGAATTGTAATGTGAGTGTAGCCATAACCTTCTTATCAGAGTTGAAATTCAGGTCTAGCCATAACCTTCTTATCAAAATCAGGCATCACTGGGATTAGAAGGGCTTCAGCCCAGGAAACAACATGGAAGTGGATTCCGTGGCAGCAACTAAAAGCTAAATCCCTGGAAGTCAGGATGAAAAAGCGTCCTCTCCCTCAGACACAATGGACCAGAGACCTGATGAGGTGTGTAGATATGCATCTGTAAGTGAGTTTGTGTGTACACAGTCGGATGGTTTGCTTTTGCTTTTTGTAAGAGGGTTTGCTGGTCAGCCCCTCACATCGAGTAAGGCAGAAACTGGGGCAGTGAGCAGCAGAGTTGTGTATATAACACCTGACAGGTTTTATTAGCGCTCAATATCCCTTTATATCTATTATAGAAAGTGATGCTAATTTGCGTACTATAGGTGATGCAGGTGCTCAAACACAGCAACAATCACTGATCTTTAAATACGTTCCATCTGTGGGTGAAAATAATTACCTTCTGAATCTCTGTTTTACAGTTGCATTCGAGTGGGGTGTATCTGTGCAAGTTTGAGGTTGGCAGAACAATGGCCTCCCAAAAGTGTCCATGTCCTAATCCCCACTACCTAGGAATTGAAGTAGCAGATGAAATTAAATTTGCTAATCTACTTACTTTAAACATGCAGATTTTCCTGGATTATCTAGGTGGGCGAACTGTAATGGCAAATCTTTTAAATGAGGAAGAGGAAGGCATCAGAAGAAGAGATAGACAGAAGAGTTAGCATCAGAAGAAGACGGTGTGAGAAGGACTGACAGCTGTTGCTGGCTTTGAAGGTGGAAGGAGTGGGTGAGCCAAGGAGGAAGAGCAGCCCTGGAGGCTGGAAAGGTAAGGAGATGGGCTGTGCCCTAAAGCCCCCGGAAAGAAGGAAAGCCTGCTGACTCCTCGATTTTCACCCTGTATGATCTGTTTCAGAGTTCTGATGCTGTGTTGTTTAAACCACTAATTTCATGCTAATTTTTTACAGCAGCAATAGAAAACCAATATCACAGTATATGCATTTTTAAATTTTATAACACAAATAGTTTGAAAGAGTGAGAAATTCAGATGTTTGAGCTCATATTCTCAGAAGTTCCATCTGGAAGTCAGATCACAGGAGCAGTCCTTCTGACTCTGTTCCACGTCGTAATAAATAATACTTACGTTATCTCCCGTATACTCTGACGCCTTGCAAGGCTACACACCATGCCATAGATTTCCTAAACAGCAACGTTTAGAGCAATCGTTTCCATTTAAGTGGTACTTTCTACAACCATTTGTTTCTTTTTTCTTCCTTTAATGCATTTTAATTAAAGGTAAGAAGAGAATAAAAAAGAGTTGGAGGAACTACAGCAGCTGTGATGTGTGGGTATAGGAGAGCACAGTCTGCAGACTTATGCTCAGTTTGAAGGTAGAAAAACAGTGATTATGGATATATTGCTAAATGAGATTCTACATAAATCCAGGCTTTGAACATGAGACTTGATGTAAGTTAAAAAAGACACTGATTCCTCATGAATGCATGCTGGTTTTTCTTGATGTTTAATTAATTCTAATGATGAAGTCTGAGTCATAAGTGCTCATTCAACAGAGAAACTGACCCTATTTTAAAAATATAAGCCTTTACACAAATAATTGTTGGCTAAATGCTTGCAGTTATCAATAGCAGTTCCAATTTTGAATGTAATATTTAGTGCACAGAATGGCTTGCCCTGGCCAAGCAGAAAGAAAAACTGCAAAATCACAGAGTCAACGCGAGAATTTAAAACTATATAAAAGAGAGTCAATTTTTTTATGAGGAGGTGATCACATCTGTGGTTTTTCTGGGAAAAAAAAAATAATACTGGCTTCCTTCAGGGAGTCTCTCCTGTATTTAGATCGACTGGAATGTGCTCTAGGAAAGCACACTCATTTTGACATCAGCATAAGCAAAACAAATCGGCCTCAAAACATCCGATTGTAAAACATCTCCAACTCATCCACTGCTCTAGGGATGTGTTGGCATCGTCAGGAATCGTGGGTGATCATAACACGTGGTAGACACATCACTAGTGAAGTGTGGAAGCCAATAACAAAGCTAGAATCAACAATATCTTGTTTCCTACATCATTAGGCTCAAGGAAAAGACTGTGGGAATTGTGGTAACTGCTGTTGTGTATTATTGTTATGCATTATTAATAGTAATAATTTTCTTGCCATATCACTGGTGGGTAGCCTTGTATTTTAAAATATAATAAGATCCACGGCTCCCTATCTACCTCATATACAAGTCTATGATTGTATGATGTTCCTTTATTCTTTCTACTATAAATTCTACTTAGAGTTTTCAATATCATTATTGACATTAAGATCTTACCAAATAGAGTCGAGGCAGTTTCAAAAAATTTATACAATCAATTTGTACACATATGAAGGTGAAGCAAACATACCCATGTCAGTAAAATTATTGAATGGTCAAAAGGGGAAATAACCCATGAACTTCATATAAAGAGTGCAACTGTTTAGAGTGAAAGAAACTGGAATTTTCATCTTGCTCCACTCCTAACTAGTTATATGCTCCAGGACTACTTACTCGTCGTGTTTAAACCTTATTTTGTTTTGAATATTTTCTTTTTCTAAAGGTTAAAATCCCCACTGAGCTTGTGGGTTTGCTGCGAGTACTGCATAAGTTAACCTAAGATCTTACCCTTCGTCCTCTCCTTTCCTGCCAGAACTCTGATTTACTCCAAGTGCTTTGATCTTAGGCTACGTGAGCCCAGCACCTGTTCCACAGGTATGTTCTATAGGTGGGCGTGGCCTTTGTTGGGCAATGAGATATAGGAGAAAGTCTTCTAGGGGCTGCTGGAAAGTTTTGCCTCCCTACTATGAGGGAAGGAGCAAGAAGACACTTCTTCCATGCCTTTGCGTGCTTCATGCCTTTGAACTCTGTCTAGAGAAGATGATGCTTTGGATTGCCTCACCAGTCTTGTGATGGGGAAGGCAACGCCTGGAGAAATACCAGCAACTGCTTATTTCCAGAATTACTGTTTTGTGGTGGGAAAATCCCTCTGGTTTTAAGACTGTTGACTGTTGGTAGGACTTTCTAGTATTTGAACCTTGACCTTATTAGGAATGCAGGGATTGTTAATGACTGTTTTTAATGTCGTTTTACTATATTTATAAAGTGTATCACAAGCGGTACTGATAGGCCGGTTTGATAAGTTCCCAGATGAGAGAGAGAATTCCAATTGCAAAAATCATGGTAAACTTCACAGAGGAGGAATCCATCCCACCGGACTTGATGGGTTTTGGTCTTTGAGCATGGAGAGGCTGGAAAGGGTATGTGGGGGAATTCCGTTTTGAGCTAGCAGACCCTTCCCCAGGTACGAATAATATTTCAAGCCTCAGTGTAATAAGGACAAAGGAGAAGCGTGGAAATGGAGAGCTTCTCACTCAGAGCTGCAGGCCCACCTTCTCTTGCAAAGCTCTTCTAGTCTATGTATTATCTTTGGGTTATCTATGGACTTAGAGCAAGTGCAATATAGATTTAGTTTGGCTTTGTTTTGAACACTATCTTGACTGACTTTAATAGTTTTAGAATAAATATAGCCTTACTTCTGCTTACATTATTTTTGCGATTTTTTTTAAAGAAAAAATACATTCCCTTAGTTTAAGAATTGGTAAAACATACATATTGACCAGGTTTTATTTTTCATCCAGCAAAGTATCACGATTTGTTGCAATGTGCACAGCCAGCTTAAAAAAAAAAAAAAGAGCTATTCTTAGGGCTTATACTACCTAATTTCAACAGCACCACTAAGCAAAACAAGGTGTAGCTTTAACAGAAGGAGAATGGGGAAAACAAGCACAGAGAAGAAGCGGGTGCTGGCAGCCGCTGGCCTCTCCTTATTGCACAGGACAGGCAGGGCAGGCCCGCTCTCTGTGGCCAGGCTTCAGCAACTCAGGCACCCCAGTGCCAGAATCAGCCCCACCACACAACACGTACAGGTTAGCTGAAAACTGTTTAGGACACGCAGAGTTTCTCCAAGTAGCAAGAAACATATCAAAGGACCATCAGACCCTGGAATAGAGTGAGGATGAGTGACAGCACATTTGTTCTTGATTCCCTTGTATTTCCTGGTTGGGCCAGAACAAAATAAGAAACAGAAAAGGTGAGACTTGCTGAACGTCACATGGCATTTCATCATTATGTTATCTATTTTGGAACATTTCAACTCATTTTCAACCTTTTCCAAAATGTTTATCTTTTCAGGTTTCTCCAGTCAACGTTTTTAGTATTGTCCCCACCATTTTTTGTGGCAGTCTATTTTTGAAACGCACATCTTTGGCTACCTTGAATAATTGGAAATAAAAACGATGTTGAAAAGAAGTCACAGAGTACCCAAAAATAGACAAGGACTGTGGCAGTTATTAAATATGATTCCATTAGGAAGTATCATGGTTTTGTTAGGTAGGTGTTTTGAGACAATAATATTAGGTCTAATTATTTTGCAAGTGGGTAGTTTGCTCAGTTACATGTGATTAAGAGGGGAAGTTGGGGTGTAGCTTAGCTATGCCTTTTTCCAAGACGCTGCCCTGTCCTCAGTGTCTTGCAATTCTACTGTAGCTCAATGCCCATCACATTCGGTGGGGTATAGAGTGAATAAAAACAGAAAAAGCAAAACAGACAAAAGAACAAAGGAATGTAGTTCAATTTTAATCAAATATCTGATTTTGATTTTTAATCAAAGGGGATCAAAAGTGGTCAATACAGAGGGGCCATTTGAGTCTTGTCAAAATAATTATAATTTTTGTTTTTCTTAGGACTGCATCTTAAACACTTAGTGAATAAGTTTGGTAGTACGCTGGCATGAAAACAGAAAATGTGCCCTTGTTAACTTATCCATCTTTAAACAAAACAGCAACGACAGACTGCAGCAATTATCGGTTGTCCTATGAACCCAGTTCGTTGTGACATGTGAGGATAGACTGGGAACTTGCCTTGACTTGAGTATGTTATGTCCATACATTGTAAAGTATAATTTTTCACAGCATTTTGCAACAAGTGAAATAGGTATTAATTTAAGAATAGAAAATATATATTTGGGATCAATTCTCACTTTGCAATACTGACAATTATGGTAGAAGATAATTAATGACTATAGAAGAATAACCAATGTTTAGTTTAAAAGGGTTTTCAAACAAAGACTATTTTAGGCTTTAAAATTACTGTTGTTTAAATTTTTAAAATTAAATATATATGATATTTAAAACAGTATGAATTTCCTCTTAGTTTTTGGATCGCATTATTTTTGAGTGGTCTCATTAACCAAAAATCTTAGCTGATTTTAAATTTTGCCATAATTTCAAGAGCATTCAGTAAAATGGAAATCGTCTGTTTTTCATTGTACAGCTTTTGGGATGAACTGTACACCTAAACTGTATTCAATCATGATTTACTACATAAATTTGATTAACTTAAATGAGTGGTAAGCCCTTTCTTGTTAATATAAATGGAACAAATTAGTGTTTTAAATAGAAGAGGAAAGAGAGGAAGCAACACAAATATTCCAGATTATTTGGGCTGTTTTTAAATGCTTTTTTTCTTCTCTTTACTTAGTTAAATCTCCTTTCTATAATTAAATTAAAATGATTGTGCCTGGATGATTAAATTTTTCCCAATATGTATGTTTCATTGGTAATATCTAAATGTTACAGTATAATACATATTGTCAAAGTTCTGTACGAAAGTCTATTAAAAGAAATAATTTCGTACATTTAATCTCTCTCTCGCACCCTATCAAATTTAGTTGTAACAATATGAAAATGTAATTTGAGCTTATTCTCATTTGTTTACACTATGCTTTTCTCGGTCCTGGAGGATGAGATTATATGATCTTTGTTTTCTGTATTTTGTACTCTCTGAACTTTTTAAACATCAAAATATGCATATTATTTATAATCGGAAAGAAGAAAGCTATCTTATTTTGAAAACCATCATTTTATTATTAAAAGCTTATCAGAACAAGGGAGAAGCCTTGCCCTGTTTACTGTTGTAGACACATTGTTCATTAAGGATGACTTGTTTGGAAAAATCCACTCCCAAGACCTCTGGACCTCTAGGGCTAAGCAGGGCAGAGCACTGGGTGGGTTGGGCATAAGATCATAAGACTCTGGCGTGGAAGTGCTTGAGTTCAGATCCCAGCTCTGTGGCTTATTACTGTTTGACCTTGGGCAAGTTACTTTGTGCCTTTCTCTTTAGTTTATTCTCCCATAAGTGTTGATAAAAAAGTACTAGCTGCCTCACAAAGACTTAAGATGTTAATAAACACAAAGACTTTGGAACAATGCCTAGCGCAGATGACCATTCTATAACTTGATGTTAGGTGTGACTGTGAGCTGCATAGTATGAAACACTTCCAAAAAATTAAGTTAAAAAGAATTATATACAAATATTCAAAAATAATCTGGAACATCCAGTGGCATTTTCCCCAGGTCCTTTTCTCTGTGGGACTATACTGCTCCAGACAAGAAGGCAATTGAGCATTTGCCCAGTGAATTGAGGTAAAAAATGCCAGCAGATTCATGGGCACTGGACACAACAGATAATTCAGAGAAAAGGAAATACAGATAGCCAATTAGCAATGAAAGGTTTTCAACCTCAATGCTAATCAAGAACTTGCAAATGAAGATAAGGGTAACATGTGGTTCACTTATCAAATTAGCAAGGATTATAAAATAAAGGCTAAAATCCAAGGCATGAAGGGTCAGACACACGTTCTTATACACTGCTGATGGGAGTAGAAATTAGTCAAACCCTTTGAAAGCAATTTAGCAATGTACAAGAAAACATACAAATCCTCAAGAGCTTTGAGTTAGTAACTCTTTCTGGGGAGTTATCCTAAGGAAATAAAGATAAAGACATTCATGGCAGCAGTATTTATAACATTCGAAAATGAAAATAATCTAACTTTCTAACAATAGGCAATTAGTTCAATAAATGAGAGTACAACTAGATGCTAGATATTGTATAATATTGCAGTAATATTGGTAAGTAGAGATATTAATGAGTTTTGACCTTAGGTCAAAACTACTTATGACTGAAGGTTGGACCATGTAACCAGCACTGTTTCCTCTGGGTAGAGGAGAGTGCATAGGTGTGATCCCTGGCTATACTTTGCCCTGTCACCATGCTTCCCTGGTATGATGGGTAAATTTGGGATGGATAACTGGACATGATCTACTCTACCCTTTTTCTTTTAGAAATCTAGCTGCTTGTAGGGAGCATCTGTCCTCTTCTCCTGGGTGATAGAATCCTTCTTTAGAGGCATGTTTTTTCCTCCCATATCAGAAAGATTCTTCCATCTAGCATTGACCAAGAGAGGAGTTAACACTGCCTACTTCTGAGATTCAACTGGGAGGATTATTTGGCTATCACACTAAGCCACATACTTCAGCATGGCCTTTATCAATAAAACTGATACATTGATTTTCCATCTCCCAGCATTCTTTTATATGTATTTTTCAAAAACTTTGTGGGAAAGAAAAGCATTATATTTTAAAAGACTCCACAGGTACTTCAACATTAGAAACTGACCATTAATAAAAACTACATAACAACTTAGTCCCAAATGTCAGTTATTTGACATCTATACACATTTATTATCTCATAGTTTGTGAGGGTCAGGAATCCAGGCATGGCTTAGCTGAGTGCAGCTACCTCAAGGTCTCTCATAGGTTGCGATCAAGTTTGGGCTAGAGCTGTGGTCTCATCTGAAGGCTTGATAGAGGGAGAACTTGTTTCCAAGCTCGCTCATGTTGTTGTGGCAGAATTGAGTTTCTTGCTGGCTATTGGCCTCTGGCCTTTCTCAGCCCCTTGCTATGTGGGTTGTCTCCTAGTGCAGCTCACAACATGGCAACTGGCTTTCCTCAGAGCAGGTGGCTGAGAGTGCAAGGGAGCATGCACAAGGCAGAAGGCACTGTGGTTTTGTAACCACATCCCAGAAGTGACATTCCTATTACTTTTGCTATATTCTATTTCCTAGCAGAGAGTCACTAGGTCCAGCACACACTCAAAGGGAGGAGATTATATAAGAACATGAGTACCAGGAGGCTAGGATCACTGGGACCATTTTAATGGCTACACACCTCCAAAACTAACATCCACCACAAGACAGGCTCATAGCTAATCTCATTTAATCTTAATAACAAGCCAAGGAGTCAGTTAATAAGATTATCGGATTTTAAAAATGAAGATGTGGAGGCTTCAAAATGTTAAGTGTCTGGTTTGAAAGCTCACAAAATAGTAAAGGGACTGATCAGGGATTGGAACCATGACAGTCCACTCGCAGATTGTGTCTCCTTAGCTACTTGGAAAATATTAAGGAAAAACTTGAATTGCAGATAGGCAAATACATTTTATGACCTTATTTTTGTTAAAAATATATTTAAAAGAGGAGGAAGACATTTTAAAATATTTTAGAAAAATTTTAAACCTTTCAGTGAAGGAATTACGGGTGGCTATGTTTTCCCCTATTCTTTACATGTTCATATATATTTTTCAAAATGCTGATTATGGGCTTTTTATTTATCTAATATGGGGCAAGCTATGAACACAACAGAAAAAGTCTGTTCTCATAGGCCTTACACCAGGCCACCAAGGGTGCGCGAGCCATCTTCCCTGAGTGCAAGCAGTCAGGTGCACTGTCTCCAAAAGGTGACATATAAATAGAGACCTAAATAAATTGAGTAAACACGTAATGTTTTTATAATCACAAAAATACAGGGAAAATTTAAAGCTTGGGTGTCGCACTATAGCTTAAAATTTGAAAGTCTTAAAAATTTTCCCATTCATTCATTTTATATTCAGTCCTTTATTCACTCAGTTATGGATTTGTATTGAGGGCCTATTAGGTGCCAAGCACTGTGCTAAGTACTGGGAATTTAACAGCTAGTTAAACACATCTCCCTTCTCAGATTCATTTTAGAATAGAGTGGAGAACACAGTTGTTCATCAACAAATGACTGAGATATATAATTGCAAACTATGATAGGTATTATGAAGAAAATACACAGGCTATCAAGAGAGCAGAAACCAGCAGTGCAGGTCAATGAAGAGTCAGCCACAGAGGTCACTGGAATTGTAGTCACCAGTGACATCCACTTGGGAAAGGTTATATGTAAAAAGAGAATTGGGTAAGAAAAGAACTTTGAAAAACTCCCAAAGCTAATGGTCAAAGAAAGAGGATGTACTGCAAGGAAAATTGAGAGGTAGGAGGAAAGTCCAATGGAAGCCAAGGGAAGAAAGCTCTCCTGGAGGACGAGAGTGGGCAGCCCTGCTGCATGAAGAAGGAGGGGGCTGAGAAGTGAGAAGCACCTTTGGTGTTTAGTGACATGGTGTGAGTAAGCCTAGGGGCAGCCTTGGCAGATTAAAGTGGGTTGTAACTTGATGGGAGGAGAAGAAACAGGGAGCATGTATATTAATAGCTTTTAAAGCATGTTTGGCTGTAGAGAAGAAAAATATAGGTTTGTAGGTGAAGGGAAAAGTGCAACCAAAGAAGGATTTTAGATTATCTTTTCTTTTTTAAATATAAGAGAAACTGTAGTTACTGAAATAGTGAAGATTTTGATCTTATAGAGAGGATAGATGTTAGCTGAGGGTGGGGACCATTAGAAAAAAGGTGACTGGTTCCTGAGAAGGAGTTTGGGGGAAGAATCCAGAGAAGAACAGAAGAAAATGAATCTCCTTCACTGTCCTATTGAACGTCCTATTCCTGTCATCTTTCTCTTTCTGTCAAGGAAGCAAAGGAATCTTTAAAATGTTTTCAAATGTAGATGCTTAGAATTTGGGAGCATAAATGCAAACATCACACCCAAAAATGTTTTCATTACTCATCTCACTTTTTAAAGCACTTTTCTATGATTTCGTTATTTTTATTTCCAGGACAGCCTGGTGAGGTTGTTGGGATGGCTGCCAATCAATTCATGTGACTTACCTATGGAAACACAATGTCAATCTTGCTATTTATAAAGTGTCAAGAGATCCAGATCACCTAACTGTCATGCCAATGCAATTTTATTTTTTTACCATACTATGCCTCCTTAGACTCTTAAATCCATTAAATATAATCGTAAACTTCATAGCTTGACAGTATAACTTGAAGACAAAGAAGAAAACACCACAGAGAAGGTTTGGCTCGTTTGTATCTTGACACCCTGGTAAATGCTTTCTTTACTCTCATCTGAAGGAAATTAGATGGAAATAGGACACACGTGTAATGTCTTCCACATGAATTGAAGTGCACGGTGGATAAATGTCTGGACTTGCACGCTTGACAAAGGTCGGTCTTAGTACCATTTACTCAGCCGCTCTGGGGTGAACAGACACTCCTGGAGAGCCGATTCCATCGGGCCCTGGAGACACTCCGAGCCCCCGTGCTTCTTGTTTAACAACACGAGCAGCACAGGGTTCTCAGGCAGCCTTTGTGGTTTGATGAAATGGTATATATTTTCATTAGATTTTTGTGTCTGTGTGTGGGAATATTCTGAAAACAACAAAGCTATATAGAGATAAGTAATTACATTAATAAAATAGAATAAACAATACTAACACTTATTGAGTACTTACTCTTTCCTATTTTCAACAGCTTTAAGTGGCCTCTCACTCTAGTATTTAATTATTCCATTTTAAATCCTGCCTTAGTCTGTGTTGCTACGAAGGTACATCTGAGGCTGGGAAATTTATAAAGAAAAGAGATTTATTTGGCTCACGGTTCTGCAGGCTGTACAAGAAGCATGACACCAGCACCTGCCTCTGGTAAGGCCACAGGGAACTTTCATTCATGATGGAAGGCAAGGGCAGCTGGCGTAGCCCTTACAGATCACATGGCGAGAGAGGGAGCAAGAGAGCGGGCAGGAGGTGTCAGGCTGTTGTTAACACTCAGATCTCAGAACTAACAGAGTGAGAGCTCATTCCTTACCTGGAGGACAGCACCGAGACATTCATGAGGGATCTGCCCCCATAACCCAAACACCTCCCACCAGGCCTCACTTCCAACGTGGGGGGTCACATTTCCACACGAGATTTGAAGGGGAGAAACATCCGAACTATATCGAGTTCTTAATCAAGGACAGAGCATTAATCCTGTTCTCAAACCAATACCATTGCTGTCCCACTGACATAGACTAGGATTTCCTTGGAAGCGCAAGTAGTGGAGACCATAGCTAACTTTTTGGAGATAGGCTGCAGCTTCTCCCAACATGGAGCGAGAGGCCTGGAAAATAACCGATCTTGTTTCCAGCTTGTCCTTTTGCACTAAGGCATGTTCAGAAGCATGAGCGGTCCTTCTCCCTCTCCTCTAGCCATGCCAAACTGTGCTCTCTTTTAAATCCTGGCATTTATTTCTGAATCCTTGGAGCTTTCTGCTGCAAGGTCTGTTCTTCCCTGCTCTCATCCCATCTTGACCTCCATCAGTGTGGTCAATTTCAACGGACCCTCAGGTCTTTCTCCAGAAAGTCTCCACTGACCACTCCCCCCCACAACCCTACTATGGGTGGAGTAATTGCCAAACACCAATATTCTAAAACAATCATGTACAAAATGTTCTTGAAATATATTGAAATAAATGGATGTGTAATTCTTTTCAGTTACTTCCAACTGGGCAAGGAACAGAGCAGCAGAAATAATGAGATTCAGTGTTTTTCCTTCTTTTAATGCAGGTTGTAGGGCTGGGATTTTACTTCTGAATGCTACTGGTTTGTTTAATTTTCCAAAAAAAAGTGTGAGAATATATGCTCAAATTTCTCAAAATACTTAAAAGCGTATTTTACTTGACCTCAGATTGTACAAGGAGTTCAGCCAAAGCTTGTGCATCTGATGACAGGTCACTGAAGTAGATATATTTGAACTCTGTCTTGAAACAATTTGGCTTCTAATCATCTTGCAACGATTTTCAAGTTATTCTTGAATTTTTCTGCTCCATTCTATGACTTGCATGGAATTTATTTTGTGACAGGAGGCCACATTCTGCCCATGAGGGCTGGTTATTCTGTTACAATTTCCTCCTGAAGGTTCATGTAATATTATTTTCTTTCTCTCATGATTCCTTCTTCTTTAATTATCTTATAAGAGAACACTTGGTAGTTCAAATCACATCTAATGTTTCCCTGATGACGAAAGTATTCGTGGTTTTGTTAATTCCACCAAACAAACTCTAGTGTCTGAGTATATTTTTTACAATTCATCTAATTTACGTGACTGGCCATGTTAATCAACATAGCAGCTTTTTTCATCAGTACATCCAGAGGAATAAATGAAATACAAGACTTGGAATCTGGGTTGTGTGTTCTGTTTCTCACACCTACAATTAATTACTTTCAGATATAAGTGATGGGATAGAGGGAGAAAGCTGAGATAAGGGACTGTTCAATTATAGTGGAAAGCCTATGTGAGGTGCAGTTTCAGGGCTGGTTCAGTTCAGCAGCTCATTCTTGTGTATAAGGAACAGGTTCTTTTTATCACTCTTCTCTGCCTTCCATGGGTTAGATTGGTCCTAACACTGTCGGCCTACCTGACAGCAAAACACCGCAGTTCCAGACTTTGGTCTGTACGTGCACAGACCAGCAGAAGACAAAATATTTGTGTGTGTGTGTGGAGGGGTAAGCTCTAAAAGAGTGAGAGTTTATTTTCCAGAAATCATAGCAAAACTTCTCGTGTGTCTCATTGGCCCTGAAATAAGTGCTCATTTCTAGAACAAAGTCTGACCAGGGCATGGTCAAAACTGCTTGAGTAAGGCCTAGATAACTGGATTAACGTTAAGAACAAGAGGATGGCATTACCCAGATTGCTTTGACCAGTCAGCTTTCACCCCGGAAGGGGGGTTCGCCCCTGTTCTATGATAGTCACCTATGCTGTGTATCTATCGACCTAACTAGAATGTGGATTCACAGAAACAGGGTCTTGCACTCATTTCACTTTGCTTTTCTCGGTCAGAACACATTTGCTCTCACATCATAATCACTCAAAATATTTATTCAATGTGAATAAAGCAGCCAGTTTCGCATATGAGCTGCTATTAGGTTTGTTCCCTTTCACCGATTCCAAGATTACTCATTTAGCACCTATTTTATACGGTACTCAGGGGAGTAAAATGGTGATGAACAACCCAGTCCTTGTTCTTAAGGAACTTACAGTTCCGTAAGAGAGAGAAAGATACATACATAAACAATTTTAATAAAATGTGATGATGTTACTCAGCTGCAGTGCTGAGTTGGGGAACTTCCTGGGCTAACTGGAGGTGAGGAGGCCTCTCAGAGGAAGCAATATTTCCATGGAGGTCTGTCAGGCTTATGCAGCTTTGCCAAGAGAAGGGGGAGATGAATGGTTCACTGTGGAGAAGGATGATTCACTTTAGAGAGGGACATGACAAGACCCCGTTGTGATACCCGTCATTCACTTTACAAAGTCTCACTGGAGACAGTGTGATATTACCTATTGTTAGACTGGTGTGGTCAGTTGCTCTAACTAGGAGCATCAGCGGTATTCAGCCAGTACATAATGAGGAAGCTAATTCTGCAGAAGCAGCTTCTGCAAGTGTTTCAGCTTTTTTGCTTACTCGACACCAGAGAGGCCCACTACTTAGCATAATTTGTCTTAGAAATGTGTGTTTGGCCGGGTGCGGTGGTTCACGCCTGTAATCCCAGCACTTTGGGAGGCTGAGGCGGGCAGATCACGAGGTCAAGAGATTGAGACCATCCTGGCCAACATGGTGAAACCCTGTCTCTGCTAAAAATACAACAATTAGCTGGGCGTGGTGGCAGGCGCCTGTAGTCCCAGCTACTAGAGAGGCTGAGGCAGGAGAATCGCTTGAACCTGGCATGCAGAGGTTGCAGTGAACGGAGATCACGCCACTGCACTCCAGCATGGCAACAGAGCGAGACTCCGTCTCAAAAAAAAAAAAGAAATGTTGTGTTCATCCACGTCTTAGCCCCTTCTGACTGACATAAGACACCACCACAAACTGGGTGGCTTATAAACAATGGCAGTTTATTTCTCACAGTTCTGGAAGCTGAGAAGTTTGAGATCAAGACGCTGGCAGGTTCAGTGTTTGATGAAGTTCCCCTTCCTGGTTCAGAGACATCGCCACCTCCTGTGTCCTCATGTGGTGTGAGGGGTCAGGTGGCCCTCTGGGGCCTCTCTTATGAAGATACTGATTCCGTTCATGAGGCTTTCCCATGTTTGCTGTATCAACTCCTCCATTAAGTATTATTATATTCCCTAGTTGTCAGATGAGGAGACTGAGGCAAAGAGCAGTTGAGGCACTTGTCTAAGGACACAGAGGTAGAAAGCAATAGACAGTAGGTGGCAATTCTGAATCAGGCTCCTGAGCTACCGTAGGAGAGCAGGGAAGGCCGTTTGTGGAGAGATGGCCTTCACAGAGGCCAGCTTGTCCTAAGGAGAGGAGGGTGGAATTGTGGGAGGGATACAGGGAGCCAAGGGACATTGTTTAAAATTAGAGATATTTCGGAATGTTTATAAGGTAATAACAATAAACTCGTCTATATACAGGCTAAAAAAGAGACTGACAGTTGAACAGAAGCCCCTCAGGGGCAGAAGGGGGTAAAATTGAGGCAAAAAGGGACAACTTTGTAACAAGAAGGAAGAGTGAAAAATAAGAATGGAGGAATGGGAGGAACTGCCCTGTGGGGGGAGTGGCAGAATGCTGACGTATTGATTTTCCTTGTAAAGTGTGAGGAGAGTGAAGGAGGAGGTAGAACGAGAGCTTTGAGTCGAGTGATGTTTTGAAAAACAAGTGTCATAGAGAATGGAGAGAAAGGCGGATAATGAAACTAAGAAAGATCTCTTGGTAGTGACGAGAGCCTGGGTGGGTTTGGAGAACAGAAAATGACGGTGGCAAGCTAGTAAATCACATTTATTTTGGAAAAAAAAGTCAAATGCTCTGATTTGGAGGGTTTGCTAATTTTGTTGGTGCAAACACCAATTTTGTTGGTTCAAACATGGTTCATAACAAACCACTGGTGGTTTAAGAAGTGGCTCAAAAAATTTCTGCATATTTAACCACTGACTGTCAGGAAAAGCACGATCTTAGGCCAGTGCATCACTGACCTGTACCGGCTTGTGCGATTTCCTCCACAGCACAGTGAAGAAACAGAAGCAGAGTGCTTAGGTTGGCCCAAGGTTGTGGTTTCACCTGGTGAATGGTACAAAGGAAAAGGGACAGAAAGATAAGAATATAACTAAAGGAGTGATGTGATTACATGTAATCCAGATTGCACAGACGTAGCAGAGGTGATGACAAACTAGTATTGGTGACAGTGAAGAACAAATGTACTGGGAATAATAGATATTTAGCGTCATTCTTATGGGGTGGTTTGTGTTGAGGAGAGAGGTTATAGAAGGAATGGAAGATCATGTGTAGATGGTCAAGATCAAGTGAAAAATAAAACCTTTCAAGTCTTTTAGGGACCTGTTAAAAGCAACAGTACTGGTTGGATTATGAACTGGAGTAACAGATATCTGGATGCATCCCTGGAATGCACAAGATGACACTCTGTTTACTGTCCCTGAGACCTTACAGGTGGTCAGCTCCTTGGCTGCTCTGGAAGCCAATACCCATGAACCAGGACTCAAAGGGACTGTATAATTTCAAAATTCCATAGCTTTGTTTGAGAAAGCCCCAAACCTCTAGCAGAGAATAGGTGTTTCACAGTCTGAACCAATCTGGTTTCTGTGGCTAATTTCTCATTCTTTATTTTTTTTGTATCCATTCCACATACCTCTTTCACCCACACTCACAACTGTCAGACAAGATTATTCTGCACTGTTTAGTACCTCTCTGCTTTTACACATGCTCTCTCCTTCCTATTTATACATAGAATGCCTTTTCTCACCACCCATCATTTTTGGCCACCTGGCAAATATTGACTTATTCTTTATGCCTTCTTTCTAAAGTTCTCCCTTTTATAGGAATTCCTTCCTCTTCCCTCTCCAAGATGGCTTGCCCTTCATTGTGATAGTGTAGTGTTCTGTGCAGTAAAAATGGAAATATTTCTCACATTGCATTCTCACTTTAAATGTATTTGTATCTCTCTAGCACTAGACTGCCACCTTCTTGAGGATAAGGATTATGTTTGATTCATACTGGTATCCCTATTACTTAGCAAAGCACCAGGTATATACATTCAAAGATTTTGTTTTGTTTTGTTTAATGGATGAGGTCCATGTTGCCTGGAACCTACACTCAAAAGATCTAAATCATTCTGAAAAAAATGATGTAAAGACAATATACATGTTTCCAATGCTACCTTCTCATTATGTTAGCAACAAGCCTAAGATGAGAATATGGAAGGAATTTTGAGAACAGGGTATACCAAAATGGTTAAAGGCAAGATGGCTAATATATGTAGTGATTTCCCATTCTACAACTGATACAGTTTGGCTGTGTCCCCACCCAAATCTCATCTTGAATTCCCACATGTTGTGGGAGGAACCTGGTGGGAGGTAATGGCAGCAGATCTTTCTCATGCTGTTCTCATGATAGTAAATAAGTATCACAAGATCTGACGGTTTTAATAATGGGAGTTTCCCTGCACAAGCTCTCTCTTTGCCTGCCACCATCCATGTAAGACGTGACTTGCTCCTCCTTGCCTTCCACCATGATTGTGAGGCTTCCCCAGCCACATGGAACAGTAAGTCCATTAAACATCTTTTTCTTCCCAGTCTCAGGTAGGTTTTTATCAGCAGTGTGAAAATGGACTAACATAATAACACAAAGGAGAAATTGCTAACCCATAATGACACTTTCCCACTGAGCCAGGATGAAACCTTAAAATCCTTCTCAGCAAAGCCTTCCAAACTGTCACAACAAATAGTGTGGAGTTGGCATGTGGGAGGAACCTTGTGCACCATCCACAACAGAAAGTCTCTCTCCCTAGCAGCTGACTCTCAAAAGTGGTAAAGAATATTTTTCCTCTGCCTTTGGTTCACTGAAACTGTTCTAAATAATATGCTCCATTTCACTAATAAGTAAAAAGCAACAGATTGAGTTTGTTCCCAAGCCTTAATTATATATAAATCATTTTATCTTCCACTAAAGAGTATATTTTGATGTTTTTAAAATATTGAAACCATTCCATGTTTTAATGAACAACATAGAAAAGAGTTCTACATCTTGCATAAATTCATTTTGCTTAAATATTTCCATGGTCCACTGTATAACACAGTCTATCTCTAGTTCAAGAAAATTCTTTTATAAAACAAACACTGTGTTTTATGCCCTGTTATCACATCATGATTCTTTAGTTCTAGCTGATCAATAATTAGATGAAGATACTTTTTTTAAAAATCAAAAGGTGAATTTAAAAAAATGTGCTGGGGAATCAGTTTTCTCTTTCAGTCAAAATATTTATGTATTTCTTTAGTTCTTAGACATTTTTTAATATCTTTTTTTTTTTTTTTTTTGAGACAGTGTCTTGGAAGTTTGCTCAGGCAGGTGTTAACTCTTGGGCTCAAGCAGTCCTCCTGCCTCAGCCTCCCAAATAGGTAGGATTACAGGTGAACACCACTGAACCCAGCTATTTCCTTTATCATTTATTTGATAATTTCATGTCTTTAAATTTCTTGTCATCTTTTATATTTTCCAATCTCATTAACCTTTATCTTTTTGTTTTAGATTTCCTCATGGTTGTTTCTAAATCTTTGCATGGAGTCATTTATTTCAGATATTGTATTTCATTATTTGAGAGATTCTTTGTTCTCTAATATTTTCTATAATATCTTGTTTGTGTTTCATGGATTTACCATATTTTAAAATTTGTGGAAGCATAGTAATTGAACTTTTTAGTTATTTTTTTCAATGATTGTCTCTTCTCTAAATTCTCTCTTTTCTCCAGGTATTCTTCCATATTGATATTTTGAAATTTGTTTTTTATTTGCTGAGTTTCTCTTATATACGTGCCTAATGAGTCGCATTTCATTCAAGAAGAGAAACAACTCTGGGTATGTCTTTGCAGGAGGTGATTGAACCAAGGAAACGGGAAACTACAAAACCATGGGAAGCGCGGTGTTGCATCGCGGCCCAGCAGGTCTCTCCTGCCGTGCAGGGATGGCGCAGGGCGCATGCGCAGGACCGGCAGCAACTCTTCCGCCGTCCAGCGCTTGTGCAGGTGCCTCCCGCGGAGTCAGTCTAGGAAGCGTTTCCAGGCGCCTAGTCTTTGCAATCAAAAGAATCAGAAATGTTGCTGAGGCCCTAAGAGACAGTTCTGCACACCTGCTCAAAACAGAATCGGAGGATGGATGCTGGCAGATTGGGTGTGCGGCTCTTTGCTGGCTAGGTCTCCTACCAGACTTTTAAAAAGTAGCACGTGAAGGTGTATGGAGGTCGGCACACAGCGCTACTTAGGACTCTGCCTTCACAGGAAGTGGGGAAGGAGCTAGCTGTGAGATGCAAGTCCCTCAAATAGTCACAACAACAACAACAACAACAAATATTTAATTTGGAATGCCACCTTCCCGGTTAGGGGCATCAGCTTTCCCCAACACTCCCTTCAGTTTCTTGGAGGAGAACCTCTGGGGTTTGGCACTGGGGAAATATCAGCTGTTATTTGCTTTCCATTTTGGATAAGGATTGAGGGATGGAAGTGCTGATTCAGTCACTGTTTCTCTCTTCAGCAACACGCCTGCCTCAACCTCAGCCCTCGGCAATGCCTTCTGACTCCCAGCCCAGGGCCCTTCCGGACCTCGTGGCTGGGCGGCTCTGGCCGCCTTCTCTGCAGCTCCTCGACGGTGTGGCAGCGCAGCGCAGGCCCTCCTGGCTGACCTTCAGAAATCTGCTGAAACCTTAAAATCAGAAAACAGGGAAGCTTGCTGCATCGATTGACTCTTCCTTTCACGAAAGATTTCTCTGCAGCGTGCAATGCTATGCACTGGAAAAAAGAAAGAAAGAAAGAAATCTGTTGAAATCACTCGTTCGTTGCTGTTGACCCTCTCTACCCCGTTGTCTTTGAGAACCTGGATTGTACTTACAGGCTTTATTTCATGGAGGCTTAGGGCAAACAGGTGGCAAGGGCGTATGTCTAATCTGCCATTTAACTCGGAGAGTTTTGCCTGCTTTTGAAGGTATCTTTGAGTACTTAATATGGACCTTTATCTGATCTTTGCACCCTGACTTTTCATAACGGTACAGTGCACGTGCAAAATTCTGATCAGTCAAGCCTGAACTGCCTTCTGAACTCAGATGCTCATTTTTGATTCAGTTTCTTTGTAGCCCTAGGAGGACCATTCTTCTTCCTTTCTTCCCCTATGTATTTGAATAATTCATCAAGGCCAAATTAATTCCATTTCCTTCATCAAGGTGAATTCAGCTAATTGTAGCATTCTCCCTTCTCTGAACTATAATGGAACCATTATTACGTGATAAAGACATGTCTATACTAGGCAACCTGGCACTACATATACTTTTTGTTATATAATTATTCATGTGTTCTAATTAGTTAAGTAACACTCTACTAGATTCTAGAAGTTATTTAAGGCACGTCATATATATACTCACTGCAGTTAGATTTACCTTGCTGAAACCAATGTCTCTTAGGGCATAGCATGATACTGGAGATACGGTAAAATATTAATACACAAATGTACAATTTATTCGTTACAAAAAATTTACACTGCAATCAACTACATACACATACGTTCTTTTTTAAAAATTCTTTAAATTATACTTTAAGTTCTAGGATACATATGCAGAACGTGCAGGTTTGTTACATAGGTATACATGTGCCATGGTGGTTTGCTGCACCCATCAACATGTCATCTACATTAGGTGTTTCACCTAATGCTATCCCTCCCCTAAACCCCCACATCCTGACACGCCCTGGTGTGTAATGTTCCCCTCCCTGTGTCCATGTGTTCTCATTGTTCAACTCCCACTTATGAGTGAGAACATGTGGTGTTTGACATATACTTTCTTTCTACTTATCTTGCTAATTTTTCTTTTCCTATCCTGAGTTTTCCAGACAAAATAGCTAAAGAAGTCAAGAAAACCAAAGGATATTAAAAAGAAAGTGGCAACAGACAATAAAAGGTATTAGTAATTGACACACATTGAATCCTTCTTCTTTTCCTTATTATTTTTATCAGTTGTGCTTATCTTTACTTGTGCCACAGTGAACACTAGAATTCTTCCATGGTAGGTTGGTGTGTAATAGTTAAATGAACACTCTTATAATATTTAGGCATTTCATAGTGTGTCATCTTAAATTAATGTAATTTTCATAATTTTTACAGTTTGAATATATTCTATGTGCTATTTTAATTTTTTCTGAGCAAGAACTGTCTGCTGAGAAATAGTGAAATGAAACTCTTCATTCTGATGACTGGAAAAAGAGATGGGAGTAGTGTCTCCACTGCCAAACAGACCGCATCTCTGCTGCCAGACGTCCTGGGATGTTGCTGTGGATTTTTGACAGGCTCCTTGCACTGTTGAAGTCAAATTCCTTCCTAGTAGCACACACCTTTCCAACACTAATCTATGTGAAAAATAAGAAAATCTTTCTTCCTGTTGTTGTCTGGGGCACCCCTGCATCTTTGAAACTATTATTTTGTTTGTTAGGCAGAAGCTCCTGGGCAGCTGCCAGCCTTCTCTGTGCTGTTTGAGCACTGACCCCTGAGCACTGTATGTGACATATTATTAAAGAATTATTAAAGACCAATGGCATGCTTTGGTCATTTTTCTTATCTACCAGTCATAGTAAAACTGAAAACTAAAAATTATGGGCCGGGCGCGGTGGCTCACGCCTGTAATCCCAGCACTTTGGGAGGCCAAGGCGGGAGGATCATGAGGTCAGGAGATCGAGACCATCCTGGCTAACACGGTGAAACCCCGTCTCTACTAAAAATACAAAAAATTAGCTGGGCATGGTGGCGGGCGCCAGTAGCCCCAGCTACTCGGGAGGCTGAGGCAGGAGAATGGCGTGAACCCGGGAGGCAGAGCTTGCAGTGAGCCGAGATCGTGCCACTGCACTCCAGCCTGGGGGACAGAGCAAGACTCCGTTTCAAAAAAAAAAGAAAAGAAAAGAAATTATGAATGACAAGAAGGGGAAATTTAAATGAGGCCCCCAATTTACTTCTTTTTACTATCAGTTTTAATAATTTATTTTTCATTAGCAGAGGTATTTTACATGAATTTTCTTAGTCTTCCTTTCCTTTCTCCAGAGTGCAGGTTCAAACTTTATCTAACAATTCATATACATTTTCAATTATCATACAATAATGGTAAAACATTAATTAAAAATTTATACGTATTTTAAAGTGTAATGTTACTATATAAATTATGTATATTTTATCCATATATCTGACACTTACCTATAACATGAATGAAAAGAGGTTATACATACAATTCACATGTTATTATTTTATTTACCATGCAATTTAGAATTAAATCAGGATGTTGGCAGAAAGCTAGCTAAATCCCTAACTGACATGTACCCTCTCAGCAATGTAACTAAGGATGATCGCACTCTGGCACCCACGCTAGGTATGTGGTAGAAAGCACGCCAATTCTTGGGACAACATACAACAGAAGGAATTTGGTACAGGACGTCTGGATATTTAGCACTTTATGCAAAAATACATACATCCTTTATTTTTCCTTTTCTTTCGACATTTGTTGTACAAAGTCTTAAAAATCTATTCTTTGGAATACATAAGGTG
The DNA here is from genome assembly GCF_028878055.3 of Symphalangus syndactylus. Taxonomy (NCBI): domain Eukaryota; kingdom Metazoa; phylum Chordata; class Mammalia; order Primates; family Hylobatidae; genus Symphalangus; species Symphalangus syndactylus. The sequence continues at coordinate 160,380,054 of NC_072426.2, forward strand.
GCCATATTCATATGCTTCTTGAAAAAGCTATTTTTAAAAAACTTTTAGTTCTAGCATTTAATGTTGGAGACCAGTACTACCCACTTGGACTTTGCGCAGTGATAGACACACTTTATATCTGCAAAATCTAATAGAGTGATGACTAGCTACGTGTGTCCATTTAACACTAGAAATGTACTTGGTGCAACTGAGGAGCTGAATTTTCATTTTTATTTAGTTTTAATTCATTTAAGTTTAGATAGCCACATGTGGTTGATGGCTACCATACTAGTAAAGCTATAGGCTATTAACAGTCTCAGTTTACCAGTGGTTAAGACTAGCTGAAGCATAAGATATTTCTTAATTACAGAAGGAAAATTGTCTGATGAAATATTAAGGACCTTTCATTGTACATGCATTATAGTGATATTAAAGTAGTTTCAAAGTAGAATAGCATAATATTCATAAATATACATGAATATATATTCATGCACATATATATACTTTTATACATAAATATGTGTGTTTATTCAAACCAGAGAATTCATTAAATCTGATTATACAGTAGTAATATACAAAAACCGAAAAACTGCTATAAAATTTCATGGCTAGAAACATGTTGTTGTCAGTGAATCCGTAAATATTGGTACATACATAGCAATAAAGCATAATAAACTTAATGGCAAAATAAGTCCCACCATATATGCCGTACCAAAAAGCAAAAATGGTACTATATTTTCATGAATATTGGTAACTAAAAAGTAAAGCAATGTAAAACAGGTTTGATGAAATTTCTTTTAAGATAACCACAGTTTGCAAATAAAATTAATTTATCAAAAAGCAGCAGGAACTATACATCTAGATAGTAACGTTTAAGAGCATTCAATGTCATTCCCTGGAACTCAGAAAAGTAAATTTCTGATTATTATTAGATAACTAGTAAAAAGTGAACAAGAGTATTTACTCTATGAATTTTAACCTGTGGGTTTAGTAGTTCTATATCTTAATCTAAAATTTTAATAAAATAGCCCAAATTTTATCTCTCATCAGCCTTGTAAAATCACATTTTTTGTTTAATTAAAAATAATAAAATGACAAGCTCTGAAATCCCTGTCTTTGATGTGATGGGGGTGGTGCTTTTCACCATCAGTAGGGGTAACATGCCCTCCCCACCTCTGATCTCTGGGGCTGAGCTTTCTGTTATTATTATTTGCACACTGGACACAGATCTCATAAAATAGATCTTAGTCACTGGAAGATATATTAATGTATGGATTTTTCATACATATCTAATAGTCCAATCAAGGTGTCAACACTGATTAGGTTTATACGCGTATATGTGTGTGTGGGGGGGCATTTGGGGAAAGGGAGGTGGAAAATGCTTCACTTGTTAGAGTCATGAATTAAATGATGCAAGTCTGAATCTCGTTGCAAATATTATGATAGCAATGAACAATATGATAGTTATATTTTAAAAAACACTTTGGGAATCAAGCAAAAACAAAGCAAGCTGCATTTGCGACAGTGAGATGCTAGTTCCTGTAGCCTTCAATGTGCTTTGTGATTATGGCTAAATCTGTGACTACAGTTTGAAAAGATGATAAAGAATTACATATTTGCTTGTTTTTTCAACCATCAGTTCTAAATTCCTTTGCAAGAGAGTGCATTGAAAAGAAACACAAGACAAATAGTCAAGAGATTGTGCTATTTTTCTGACTCTTCCCATTACATCTCTGTGATCTACTACAAATATTGTCCTTAGATCTCAGTTTCCTTATCTATAAAATGAGAAAATTATATAGATGATTTCTTACTACATTCAATTACAGAATTATCCTCTGGAATGGAAGAGACAAAGCACTATGCAACCAATAACATTTCCAGAGAAGGCAACTGTATTAGTTTCCTAGGGCTGCCGTAACAAATCATCACAAAGTAGGTGACTCACAGCAACTGAAATGTATTCTCTCACAGCTCTTGAGTCTGGAAGTCACAAGTCAAAATGAGGGCAGGGCCACGTTCCCTGTGTAGACACTGGGGGAGGACCCTTCCCTGCTTCTCCTGGCCTTTGATGGTTGTCAGCAATCCTTGCTGTTCCTTGGCTTGCAGATACATTGCGCCAATCTCTGCTTCCGTGAGGTCTTCTTCCCTGTGTGTCTGTGTTCAAGTTTCCCTCTTCTTATTGAGACTCCAGTCAGATTAAGGCCACCCTCATCCAGTAGGACCTTGTCTTGACTTGATTACATCTGCAAAGACCCTACTTGCAAATAAGGTCACGTTCACAAGGAGAGGAGGTTAACTTGAACATTTTTCTCTTTGACTGGGACAAAATCCAGCCCACAAGAAGACCTGAAGGTACAGTCTATTTCTTTCTTCTTTTTTCTTTTGTTATTTTAGTGATGTTCAATCTTTACATAAAATTAAAATCTTTTTTAAAAATAAGTGTCAGTGCCAGAACTGTAAATGAAAATAATCAAATAAAAGTTAGAATAATTCATTACTCATTGACTTTCCTTGTACTTAAAGCATCTATAACGACAATCTACCTCTGTACATTAATGTAGTCCTACTCATTTTAATGATATTTTACTTCTTTTCATTATGGATAAGATCAATCATCTTTAGAAACTATTTTATAATACCTAAACATTGTTCCAAAGAGTTATTCTAACTAGTGAATCTAAAACTGGGAAACGTGGTGCTTAGAAACCCTTGAAGTAATATTTCTAGTTGTCAGAACCAGATGTTGACATGAACCATGAAGCTAAATTGTCAAAGATTATCTTTGGTTGTTGTTTTGTAAGTAGAAATGAAAGTCCTGCTGTACGGCCTGCTGACAGTTCCTTTTGGGACTCTGTTGCTCTCCCTTGCCATTCTGCCCCGATCATAGCTTTTATTAGCAAACATACACTTGTGTGATATGGGACATGTCTCCATGGTTAGTTGTGTGTCATCCTGAGCCTGACTTTGAAATAGCCCAAGGAGAGCTTCTGAAGACTCTAGACTGACTTTCATTCAAAGCCTTACAGTACAGTTACATCTAACCAAGGTTCTTAATATCAGCAGGTGAGGCAAAAATGCTGGAGTGGACATGACACTTGAAAATCCCATAAATTACATATGAATTGTCCACTCACCTGAATAGTGGACACCTGAATAGTGCAGTACCTGTCAGTATCAGTGGGCAGGAAAATCCTCATTTAATTGTCCAATCCTGTGGGCTAAACATTGTTGTCCTTTTCCAGGTACTAAAACTTAAGTTCAAAACATTTTTGTCACATGCCCAAGATCATACTAGAAAGTCATACAAAACTATTTTCTGCAGTGAATACACCAAGAGTATTCATTCCCCACTATGTCCTCATTCAGAACATCAACTTTTCAGGCCTAGGCAGATAGATCACAAAAACAGAGAGAAATTGTGGAATCCTTGCATTGTAACTTTTTTAAAAATTTTACTTTAGGTTCCGGGATACAAGTGCAGAAAGTGTAGGTTTGTTCCAGAGGTATACGTGGCGCAGTCTATTTCCCTGGGAGGAGTCACAAGCCTCAAAGAAAGTAGTGAGATAGTTCTATGATTCACACATAGAATAAAGAAAAATGGAAAAGCAATATGAATATAATTTGTATTTTTTGACACAAAGATGTGCAAACATACATAAAAATATACAGCATTCACTGTAATGCTAGAAATAGGAAATAAAACAAACATAAAAACCTATTTTAATTTTAAATAAAATCAACTCATTTGCTTGGAAAGGCATGAGAGAGTCTCAACAGCAGGAATCAGCTGGAAGAGCTGGGAGCCTCCACGAGATCCCTTTTTACGTGGATTCGCTGTAGGCCTAAGTCTGCCTTCAGCCTTCCGTGCTCAGAGGCTGGGATCTCAGTCTTGCTGAGAAGTTCAGCATTGCTGGGCCTCAGTTGTGCACCCAGATTAGTGCAGTTCAAAAGAAGTGAGCATAGCCACACAGCATTCCCACTAAGTTCCAGTGAAATACCTTATGGCCACACTGGCCAGACGTCATGGTAGTTGTTCAGACAGCCTCATTCTATTGTAAGCTGCGTGGTAACCAGCCAAAGAACCAAAAGGATGTGTTGTGAATGCTTAAGGACATTGAGTTTTGCTAGTCAGGCACATCTACCTCCACAATAGGTAGTATTTGTTAAATGGCCTAGAGACTTAATTTAACCTGACCTCTCTTTGGAAAATTCAGTGATTTGGAGCAAACAATCATGCAGAATATAACTTCTGAGTTAGAATACAAATCTTTTTTTCTCCATGCTTCCTGAAATGATGTCTATGGGTGAGAGAGAGAAAATTAGTTTGGGGAGGGCAGGTCCAAATAAATGATATCGAAGGCCCTGACAGGGGAGTCAGACCGAGCATGTCATCTTTATTCTTTACGATTTCTGCACATTACGTTCTTCCTATCTCAATGGATGCCAGAAAGACAAAGATCCCTGAAACAAAGTAAAATGTCTGTGTGTGTGTGTGTGTGTGTGCGTGTTATATGTGTATATATGTAGAGTAGATTATCATTATTTGTGGATTTGATTTTTGTGAATTTGCCTACTTGCTAAGATGTATTTGTAACCCCTAAATGAATACTTGGAGTGCTTTTATGGTCATTTGCGGACATGTGCAGAGCAGCAAAACATTTGGGTTGGTCAATGCACATGGTCCCAGCCGAAGTCAATCAAGGCAAATGTCATCATGTGGCACATGACTGTCGTTGGAGTACATCAAAACTAAAAACTTGTGTGCGTTCAAGAACACTAGCAAATAAAAGGCCACCCAGAGAGTGGAAGAAAATACTTGTAAATCATATATCTGATAAGGGGTTAATATCCTGACTATATACAGAACTCTTACAAATCCACAACAACAACAAAAAAACAAACAACCTGATTTAACGAATGGGCAAAGTTCTTGAATAAACATTTCTCTAAAGAAGATATATAAATGGCCACTAAGCACATTAAAAAGATGCTCAGCATCACTAATCATTAGAGAAATGTAGATCAAAATCACAATGAGAGACCACGTCACACTCGTTAGGATGACTACTATTAAAAACCATAGCAGCGACAATAGAGAAAATAGGTTTTTGGTAAAGGATGTGGAGAATTGGAATACTTGTGAATTGTTGGCGGGAGCATAAAATGGTGTAGCTGCCGTGGAAAACAGCGTGGCAGTTCCATAAAATAGAACTGCCATGTGGTCTAGCAATTCCACTTCTTTGTATATACCTAAAAGAATTGAAAGCAAGGTCTTGAGATTTATACATCCGTGTTCACAGAAGCATTATTCATGATGCCAAAAGGTGGAAGCAACCCAAGTGTCCGTTGATGAATGAATGGATACACAAAATGTGCTATATAAATACCAGGTGATATTATTCAGCTTTGAAAAAGAAGGAAATTCTGTGATACGCTACAACGTGGGTGAACCCTGAGGACATTATGCTACGTGAAATAAGACAGTCACAAAAGGATACATACAGCTTGATTCCAATGGTATGAAGCTCCTAGAGTAGGCAGGTTCATGGATACAGAAAGTGCAATGGTGGTTCTCAAGGAAGGAGGGGAGGCTGGATGAGAGTTAGTGTTTAATGAGTATAGAGTTTCAGCTGGAGAAGATGAGAAAGTTCTGGAGATGAATGGTGAAGATTAGGTAGTATGTGAATGTACGTAATGCCACTGAATGTGCACTTCGAAATGTTTAAGATGGTAAATTTTATGTTTTGGGTATTTTGCCACAATTAGAAAGAAAATATACATGCTTAAGACTGTGGAATGTAACATTGTAATGCATTATTCTCCAGTCATTTTAACCATTAAAACCACCCAGTGTCAATGGCATGTAACTGATAAGAGCTTGGAAAGGAAAATAGAAGAAACTATAAAATCGAATGATTCAAATAAATGTTTCTTTGGAAGCCAATAAAATCATTTTAAAGGGAAAAAGCTCTTAAGAAGGAATGACACAGGTTACCCCATTCCTAACATACTGGGTACTGAGAATAAGGTTCCATATTTCAGGAAAGCTTATACATTTGAAAAGAAGTTAATTCCTGCTGTAATCTGCCTTTCGTAGAGAATTTTAAGAAAGGTAATACTCTACCTCCTTCAAAACACACACATGAAATATTCACACACACATTAAGAGAAGCTCTAAAATTCTTGGCGCTGAAGAGATGAAATGTGGGTGTCCTGACACCTTATTTGCACAGTCCATGCCTGTATAGTCTCAATTTGCATTTGCACCTGCAAATGGCTTTTTTCCTGAAAAACAATTTGTATGTTCAGCTATTTATTTTGCATATTTCAATTCATATTTGGCATGCATAGCAGCCTGTGTGACTGTTACTGAGGGACCAATATTTGCAAGTCTTATCTGTGAACATGAATGTCCCTTGGGCCACATTCAGTTCAGCCATGGAACCGTGTTAAAGGTGGATGGGTGGCCTCTGTGGGTGAGTTCAGAGGGCTTGGCTGTGGAGGCCTTATCGTCAGTCAGTTGCGCCAAAGTGCCTCTGGGAAGGCTTTTTCTGGGTTATCGAGTAAGCTTTAGTATTTCGGGCAGTGATCTGAGGTGTGGAGGAAGAAAGCAAGCCACAGCCTCTGTGACTTTATGATAATGTACTCCTTCCTAGCTTCAGCCTTAGGCCCCAGAGGCAGTTTTTCAGGCAAGCATGGAGCAGTGGGAAGAACGGCGTGGTGAGCTGGCAGCTCTGGGTTTGAATTCGGCTCCCTTGTTTAAGAGCTTTGTGATCTTAGTCCAGTTCACTGACCTTGCTGACCTTCAACCTCTCTATCTTTAAATTGGAAATAAGACTCCACTCACAAGGTTATGATGTGAATGCAGGGAGATCATGTAGGAAAAGCTGGTGAAGTGCCTGGCGTGGAGTATTTGCTCAACAAATGAGAGCTGACACTGCCGTTCTCATTTTATTCCTATGGATTTGAGAAGGATCTGAGGAAAGGGGATACGCTCTTCTGAGTTCAAAAGAGACCCTCAACACCGAGGGATGAGAGAGTCACAGAGGAAACACCGGTGCTTTGATTTGGCAGCAGTCAGCAGCCAGACAGGTTTGTCTGATTTGCAGCTTTTAATTATCACTCTGATAATTTTAGAATGTGCTGGAAACAAGGCGGTCACCTTCAGAGACCACCCTCTGAAACCAGGTTCATCTCTGACCCTGAATGAAAACTCCAGGGAGGCATCATTATGATGACTGTCCACAGCTTTGCTGTGTTAAGAGGTGCCCTGCCCTTTTAATCGGACTGAATAGAGTCCCTGAGAAGCCTCAGGTTGAATTACTCGCATCTTTGCTGCTAAAATTGCACAAAGATATAAACTTGCTGCTTTACATGAAATCTGCTGGAGAGATTTAAAATTTATCAATCCTCTTAGCTTTGCTGCTTTTAAGAACACCAAAAAATGGCCTGTCTCAGAGAAACCTTGCCTATTACAATTCAGTTTTTAGACATGGCAGGAGCTCATTCACGGTGGAATTTATTTCACATTACATTTGGGGCATGCATGAGATTTAAAAGCAATGCTTTTCCTCTAAAGTACTCACTACAAAAGATATATCACACATACTCGGGCTATTTAAGACTCAGCAAGGGGAATATCAACAGATTTTTCTCCAAGTGTGCTCTCTGATCAGCTGGGGAAATAAAATCTTTCTTGAAAAGCAACGAATTGAAACAATTCTGGTGCATTAAAGCCTAGGGGTACCTGTTCTGTTTGGTTGGAATTTTTGGCAGCTTTGAATATAGAAGTAGTATTTATATAGGTGTATGTGTATATGAATGTTATTTTTGCCCCTTGAATGGTTTTCTGACTTACATACCTTCAGTGTTTTATTAATAAAAATATTTATGGTTCACTGTAATCCCAGCACTTTGGGAGGCTGAGGCGGACGGATCACTTGAGACCAGGAGTTCGAGACCAGCCTGACCAACATGGCGAAACCCTGTCTCTACTAAAACTACAAAAATTAGCTGGGCACAGTGGCGGACGCCTGTAATCCCAGCTACTTGGGAGGCTGAGGCAGGAAAATTGCTTGAACCCAGGAGGCGGAGGTTGTAGTGAGCCAAGATGGTGCCATTGCACTCCAGCCTGGATGACAGAGCAAGACTCCATGTCAAATAAATAAATATATATATATATATATATGAAGAAATCAAATGCCATTAGCAATTTTTTTTGGCTTGAATTACTTATGTATCAGTCAAGAGTCCATCAACTGTTTGTAATAGAATCAATCTAGTATTATTTTTCTTAAAAAGAAAATCTATGGGCTCTTCAGTTGGGATATTCAAGAGTGACAGATTCAGATATGATACGATCTGATTCAAAATTATCATCAAGATTAGCATTTTCCCCTGACTCTTAATTTTGGGCTGAGAAACAGAATCAATAAGATAGACTGTGTGTGTGTGTGTGTGTGTGTAGATGATATATGTATATATGAATCTATATGTGTATATATGAATGTATATATGAACATATATGTGTATATATGAATGTATACAGGAATATATATGTGTGTGTATATATATATGACAACAGAAAGAGAGAAAGAGAGATTGAGAGGGGATTGAATTTCACAGGGCAGGATGGCAGGCGCGGAGCCCAGGGAGAGTCAGTGTAGCTAGAGTCTGAAGGCAGTGTGGAGATGGAACGTCTTCTTCCTCAGGTGTAGGAGATCAGTCAGAGTGGTGGGAGGAAGCCTAACTGGACTTAGGTGATCTCAGTCTTTTTTTGAAGGCCTTTGATTGATTGCATGAGGTTCACCTACTTACAATATGGAGGGTCAGTACTTTACCCAAAGTCTACTGAGTTAAATGGTAATCACATCTAAAAAATGCCTTCACAGAAACATCTACATTGGTGTCTGACCAAAAACTGGGTGCCATGACCCAGCCAAGATGATAAAATGAAATTAACCATCACATCATCCTTCTCTGGAAGGTTATCCTGCATAATTGCATAGGCAGTGGCAGGGAGCTGTAGGCTTCCATTGTCCTTATGGTTTAGCAACCCCAGCAAGAGAAAGGGAGTGAGTGCCTCTCTTCTGATCGTCTCACCAGAGTTCCTGGTCTGACCTGTTCATGTGTCTAAATCAAGAACTGGGGCAGGGGGCTGGGGTTTACGGACGGGGCAGGCTGCTGTCACTCCTCTATTGCTGCTAGACAGAAGTGGTCCATCAGCCCCAGCATAGGTCTGGGGAACACTTTCCTCATTGAAAAGGGCGCAGTCCCAGAGGAGGGATGTGGGGAGCTCACTGGGCAGGCAAAGGACCCCTCCTGTCATCTCTTCAGAGCAAACTGCGGCACATGAGGCAGGTCCAGCCCACTGCCTGGTTTTGTATGGCTCATGAACTACGACTGGGTTTTCCATTTTTCAATCAGTGAAAGAAAATCAGAAGAATGATATTCCTTGACACACAGAAATTATCTGAAATATAAGTTCGGTGTCCAGAAATGAAATTTTATTGGAACACACTTGTGCCCACTTGTGACGCTTTCTCTAAATGGCCGATTTCACATTGCACAGCAGAGCTGAGGGCTTGTCAGACACAGCCTGGCCTGAAGAGCCTAAAATATTTACTATCTCGTCCTCCACAGAGAAGCATGGCTGGCCGTGTTATCGCATTGCAACCGCAACTGGAATTTGTAATACTAGGTATTTTCAATTCAATTTGGAAGCATCTGTTTAGACACATGCATATTTGTGTATTTATTCTAAAACTAGTTCCTCACGGAGAGTATCAACAATTTCAATCGCGGAGAAGGTTATAAACTGAAATGCTAAATTTCTTTCCATTTCCATCTCCAAGTCCTTCTTTCTAGATGCAATTCCTTTCACCTTTTATTAATTTTAATTTTTTTTGGTGGCTATAAGCCCTAATTCAATATTATGCTTTCATTTGTTTCCTGATTGACCAGCATTAAACATCAGCTACATGCTATAACAAATGGGAAATTCAGTTCCTATTCTTTCCTCCTTACAGTTTCTTAGAAAACATTTTAAAAATTCAAGCTTATATATTAGCTATATTTATAACATCATACAATATATACTTAACTCTTTATTTTTGACCTATGGAATTCAGAAATATGCCTTGTCTTCTTGCTCAGTAAAGAAAGAAATTTTGGGCTCCTCTTCGTCTTCCAGCTTCTGCTCTTGTGACTTTAAATTTTGACAATTAATGGCAGTTCTGTTCTGTAAAATTAATCTTACACTCTTGATCTCTAAGTTGAATTAAATTTTCATCTTATTCAGTGATTGGAGAACCCATTTTATCTCAAGATGCATATCTTTTTTATAGCCATTACTTTGATTATTGCTTCCCATCATTTTTGTTCTCTTTCTCTTTAATTCCTGTTGGATGTGTTTCTTGCAATGATATTCTAACTCTCAAATTGTTCTTGTTCTCTTCTTTCCTTTGCGGCATTTCCTTTACTTTTATTTCACATACTTTTATTTATTCTTTAATTTCCATAATCTTTAAAAAATTGTTTACCTGCTTCTTTTTAGAGAAGCCTATTATGGCGTTCGTGTGTGTCTGTCAGAGCTGATCTCCTCTTGTTGAGTCTCTTTGAGGTTGCTGCTGGCGTTATTTTAACAGTCTCCTCTTTTCCCTCAATTAGCTGTGTTTCGTGCAGTGGGGTTGTTCTGTTTCTCTCCCGGGGTTCTTCTCGTCTGTGTTCCTGCTGTTCCTTAAGTGTCTGCTGACCTGCAGCTGTCCCTTCAAGTCCGTAGGCCTGGTTCGGTTAACACAGCTCCTCTGCGCTGCAGCTTTCTCCAGCATTTTCGGAGTGGTAGCTCGCTCTGTTCTGACTTGTTCACTAATGTAAAAATAATAATAGAAAATATGGATCCAGTGCTTACAATGTAGCAGACGCTATTCAAAGCAGTTTAGATGAATCATTGTATTCAATCCTCATGAAAATCCTAGCAAATAGGCCTTACTATTATTCCCATTGTACAGATGAGGAAACTGAGGCATAGAGAGGTTAGGTAAGTTGTCTAAAGTCACACAGCTTGTGAATGGCAGACCTAGGTCCTAACCCACGCAGTCTCGCTTGAGCAACCGTACTCCTTCCTCTTATGTGCTAAGCTACATGGATCTGATTCGTGGGCACTTCCAGAAACTTAAAAAATCTTCAGCCTGCTGATGTCATCCTGCAAGTTCTTGCAATTTTTATTTTGTCTTAATTGACTCCATGTGGTACTTTAAAACTGTTGTTTAAATTTTTTTTTTTTTAGTAGGAAGGGCCATAAATATGTGTGCTCAGTTTACTGTCCTGGTGAAAGTCTCAGCTGGGCTTAGTGTGTTCTTATCTTTGTGTTGATCACCCTGAGGGAAGTGGGAGGGGTGGAGGAGGAGAGACAGTGCCAGATGCCCGGGGGGAACTTTCGGTGGCGGGATTGGCTGATGTGCAAACGTCATATTGCTCCAATGTTCTTTATTTTTTCTATGTTCTTCTGCGTTCTGTCTGCCCTCCCTTCTGTCTTAGTAGTTCCCATACAGCCTTCAAAACCGATCTCCTCCAAAGAAGCCTTTGCTAATTCTCCAGTCTGAGTTTTGGGCTCTGTGCTTTTCCTGTGCCTAGTGCACGCCTCTATTACACACCCTCTAAAAACGCACTTTTTCGTGGCCTCCCCAAGAATCTCAGCACATGCAGGGCAGGGAAGTGCTACCGCCCACGCCCAGCAAGCAAAGGCCTGGCCTTTAGCCATTGTCCATTGTTTTGTTTTTTGTTTTTGTTTTTTCCAGATGAGTGAGTGAAAGCAAGTAATATAAAGAGGTCGATTTCTTATTTCCAGATACTTTGCAGGAATGAGGTTTATTCAGATAAATTAGATATCTAGTTGTATTGATACAAATCCAGTTCGGCTGTGGCTGAGAAAGTAATCACGTGGGAAATTCTCCGGGTATCCTCTGAGTTCTATGCAGAATGGCTGGACCCCTAGGTTTCTGAGTCCAGCCATCTGTGTTATATTGTTGAGTTACAGAAGACTGCCTTGCCAAACCAATCTTTTGTTGTTGTTGTTGTTGTTGTTGTTGAGATGGAGTCTCACTCTATTGCCCAGGCTGGAGTGCAATGCCACTATTTTGGCTCACTGCAACCTCCGCCTCCCAGGTTCAAGCAATTCTGCCTCAGCCTCCTGAGTAGCTGGGACTACAGGCACCCGCCAACATGCCTGGCTAATTTTTGTATTTTTAGTAGAGATGAGGTTTCACCATACTGGCCAGGCTGGTTTCAAACTCCTGACCTTGTGATCCACCCACCTCGGCCTCCCAAAGTGCTGGGATTACAGGTGTGAGCCACCTCGCCCCAACCAAAGCAATCTTTTCTTAACTTGCTATTCTGCATGATTTTTTTATCTTGGGAGAAATTTTAAAACATAGTCATGAATGAATGAAAACATGATCTGCATGCTATCAATAATAAAACCTGAAAAGGGAGACAAATTGGTTAGCATTTTAGAGAAACTGAATTGGTTTTAGTTTCTGAGCTTTGCGAAATAGGCCTATACCAGCCCTCAAATTGGCTACCGAGACTTTCCTTGAACCTCCAGCTCTGCGACACTGGACATATGAAATAGGCATGTGGCATCTGTGGCACTAACTCGACATCCTATTTTATGATTATGTCTTTAGACTCAGTGCCTTTTATCATTGCAACAACCCCCTCAGTGCTCCTCCATCCTTCAGCCTCACTCTCCTCCAGGGTACTGTCCACGTTGCCTGCAAACTCAGCTTTCCAAGCAGAGAATTCATTGCGTGATACCCTTTTCACACATTACATTCTTAGAATAAAGTCCAGACGTCACTGCGATGCACCTGAGCCCTCCCAGTCTTGCCCGGTAAAGCTTTCCACTCTCCTCTCTGGTAGTTCCCTGTGGCTGCTGTAACAAACGACCACACACTCAGTGGCTTAGAACAACACAGATCGCAATCTTGCAGTTTGGTAGCTCGGACATGTGATGTGGGTCTCACTGGGCTGAAATCAAGGTGTTCTCAGGGCTGCACGTCATTCTGGAGCCTTGAGAAAAAAAAATCCATTTCCTGGTCCTCTCCTGCTCCTCCACGGCTGCCTGCATTCCCTGGCTTGGGGCCCCTTCTTCCATTGTCAAAGCCAGCAATGCAGGTCAGTCCTTCTCACATTGCATCTCTCTGGCTTCTTCTGCCTCCTCCTACTTACAAGGACCGTCCTGGTTATACTAGGCTGCCCAGATAATCTCCCTATATTTGGTTAGCTTATAGCAACTCTACTTCCCCTTATGAAACATAACATTTTCACAGGTTCCACGTCTGGCCCATGGACAAACTGGGGGACCTTACTCTGCCTAACACAAGGACACCTGTTGCTACCACGTATTCCTTGCTCTAGTCAAACTGGAAAACCTGCTGCTGTTGCTCAGAGCATCATTCCCCTTTGTGCTTCCTTTGTGCTCACATTGCTCTCTATGCCTGAATTACACCTTCCTCCCATTCTCTACATATTCTTGATGTCTCCAATGTCATTTTCTCCAAAGCCTTTTCTAAGTGGCCCAGGCAGCAATGCTCCCACCTCTACCATCCCATGCTACTTGTTTATATAGTTACCCCCCTTATCCTTGGGGAATAGGTCCCAAGACCCCTCGTGCATGCCTAAAACTGCAGATAGTACCAAGCCTATACATACTATATCTTCTTGTATACATACATATCTAGGATGAGTTTTAACAATAAAATAATAAATAGAACAATTATAACAATATAATGTAATAAAAGTTATGCACATGTGGTCTCACACTCGGTTGCCTGCCAGTAACTGAAAGGCCAGCAAGTGAAACTGCCGAAGGGGGAGCTGCTATACCACCCACTCGAGGCTGACGGCACTGTGTGCTGGGCTGCCATTCCCATCCCACGTCAATTCCCGGAACTTGCCTTCACTTAATCGTTTTTGCATCTTCTCTAATGGCCACCAAAAATTGTGCACATGGGAGGAGCTCAAAAATGCATGCAGCCAGGCACATCCCTGCAGTCCCAGCTACTGAAGAGGTTGAGGCAGGGAGGTGGCTTAAGCCCAGGAGCTCGAGTCCAGCCTGGGCAACATAGTGAGACACTTGTCTCTAAAGTTTTTTTAAAGGTGCTATATGGAATGGATTTTTAAATGTATGATGTCTCTGGGAGGGATTATTATGATCTTCATTTAAATAGTTAAGCTCCTTCTGGTGAATTCTATTTATGGTTCAGAAGTTCTATGTATTGGGCAGTTCCATAAATTGCTGCCACTGGGGGATGGGGGGAAAGGAAGCAAAGCTGCAGGCACGGTTTTCGGTCATGAAGGACCTGCCTATTTTGTGTCTCTGGTATTTCCTTACAGAGACTGAAAGACGAGACTCCACGTACCCCTGAAGCACCCACAGTCTCTTCAGCATTACCCCTGGGTTTGCATGCTATTTGAAAACCTATAAAGTTAGTTTTCTTTTTTTTTTTTAATTTTTCCTTTTCATTGCACAAGAAGAAGAAGTTACTTTTCTTATTTGGGAGAACATTCCATTTGTTTGTCTTAACACCAGACTGGTATGTTTCAGATTTCCAAGAGAGATTTTTGAAATTATTCTATCATTATGATTGATATATATTTTAAAAATGAAGATATAATAAATAGGCACTTAGGATAACAGTTGTTAATATCTTTTAGTAATTTTTTAAAAACCAAAGTATAAGTTCCCAAAGAATAGGCCATTTTTCTTCTTCTCAAAAATATGAAACATTAAACAAGGATTATTTCTACTCGTTGGACTATTTAAATACAGCTATTCAGGTAAACATTCGTAATCCCTTGTCACACAGATGAGAATGATTCTCAGAATGCTTGAAGGCCTTTCCCTTAGTCTCAGAACAGGTGGGCTGAGATCCCATCTCAGGTCTTTCTAGCTTACAAGCACCTGCTATTTTAGGTATTATGATCCTATGTCCTAACATCATACATAGAAAAGACTCCGCATTTGCTTTCAAAATTAATTATTCTGAATATTACTGAAAATTCTTATGTGATGAAGTACAAAATGTATAATATTTGGAATATGGAGTTATATAGATCTGAGTAAGTTGCTCTACCTTTTTGAATTTCAGTTTGTTACAAAAAATTAGAAATTAGAACTCTACCTCTCCATTGGGTAAAGATTAAAAAAACAAAAATCAGTTAATTTATTTCATTATGTTTTATTTCCTACTGAATAGTTTCAAGACATCAGAGACTCTGCTGCCATAAAATGCCTTGCTCAGAAGCAGCATCCGCCACGTATTACGAATGGGAACAGCAGATGTCCTTCAGTATACAAACATCTGTGGGCTGCCATGTCCTCATGGGCCAATCACTGTATCACGTGAACACATAACGGACGGACGGGATCCCTGAAGCGAATTGTTTATAACGAAGAAAGAGAGTGATTGGGAGCCTGGAGCCCTGGTGCTTGGAGGAAGTGGATTTTCCTGGGACTGGCACCTGATGTCTTGTATGGGTCATGGAGGAGTCAGGAGAGAGGGGTCATGGGAGAGGCTGGCAGGGCCGGGAAGGCGCTCTGCCCCCGTCTCATGGTCCAGGGCCGTCCACTCAGCATGTGGCTGGCTCTCTGCGGAGCAGCCAGCGCCCGGTGCAACAGGGCTTTCTGGAAGGTGGCTGCTCTCTGACCGTGTCCTCGGTGCCAGCTGGGTCAGGGGCGGCTGTCCACACTTCCCACTTAAGCCAGTATTTAAGACAGAGGGAGAAGGGAGGAGAAATGAGGAACAGAGGGGAGAGGTTTACGTGGGGCACTTGCTCCTGAGGAAAAAGAAAAGGGGTCCCCAGGCTCTCTTCCACGGCGTCCTTCCTGATGCCCACCCTCTATGCCCAGCCTGCAACCCACGTGCGCGTGAGAGGACGGACGTCTCTTCCAGCCAGGAGGGAAAGTGCAGACTTTCCGCATCTACCTTGCAGCCATATGTTGCAGAAAATACCAGCAGGTAATTTGCTAAAAGTTGCCTGAGGAGCGCTCCATGGCCCAGTGGTTTTTATCTGTGAGTTGTGTTCCTCTTACAGATGGACCGTCTTTCGGGAATTTGCAGCTATGTCATTTTTTTTAAACTTGTAATATATTGTATCATAGAAAAAAAGTACTGGTGGAGGTTAGGCTCTATCATTTTAAAAGCCTATTTCATCCATGACGTGGCAAAAATTTCCCATTTGTTTCATTTATTTTCTTATTCAGTCATTTCAAAAAAATAAATTATATAACATTTAAAATATTTTAATGTTTCCCATTTTTTTTGTCATGCAATCAGTTGCTAACAAAGTCATGAATAACATGATTCTCTTCAGTATACGAATGTATTTTTCAGTAAACACTGTTGAGCCCTGCTCTGTGCCAGCGTTGGTGCCTGCTATTTCAGAGCTCACTTGAACCCTGAGAGTCCTTGCCTCGCCCCCGACTTCCTCCACCACATGCAGATTAGAGTGCACAGGCTTTATATTTTTTTATAATAAACAATCTATGAACAAACATATGAAGCTTTGGTATCTCAATAGCAAATTATATTGCTGCTTCTGTGTAAAAATATAGCTTTTCCCATGAAAACAAACAGAGGAATGTGCAAGAAATCTGACAGGAACTTCTTCTGGCTATTTTACCCTTGTTACTGTAGAAACTCCTTATGCTACGCTATTTTTATTGTGGTTATTTTGGCTGAAGTGTCCTCAGGAAACAACTCAGATTCGATGTGATCAGAACATTTGCTTTCTCCTGTTGCTAGAGCCGTAGTGGTTTCACCTGGCATTTTTTTTTTTTTCAAGAGATGGGGTCGCCTAGGCTGGAGTGGAGTCACACCATCTTGTGTCACTGCAGCCTCGACCTCCCAGCCTTAAACAATCCTCCCGCCTCAGCCTCCCGAGTAGCTGGGACTTACAGGCACACACCACCACACCTGGCTAACTTTTAAAAAATTGTTTGTAGAGATGGGGGTCTCACTATGTTGCCCAGGCTGGTCTTGAACTTCTGGACTCTAGCCTCCCCACCCTCTCAAAGTGCTGGGATTACAGGCATGAGCCACTACCCCGGCCAACTACCCATTTTACAGAGAAGGAAGGTAGGACCCGTGAAATGAAGTGACTTGCTCAGCATGGTGCAGCGGTGACGGACAGATGAGGCTGCAGTCCAGCCCTGCTGACCTTTCCCGTGCACTGCCGTGTCTGTGACCTTCCACTTGCAACTCTGCAGTGCCCGTAGGGCTTCCAGGCCAATAGCTCTCTTGCTGGGAAAACAGCCGGTTGCATATGCTGAAACTATTGCAAGGACAATTTGGTAAAGTCTTGAAGACCTTAACCAAAATAGTACTAGTAAATGAGGCTCAAACTCTCCCCATCCATCAAATTTGAAGCCTTTTCATGAAGACTACTACTGAACTTTCTTTATTCAGGAAACCTAATCAGCAATAAAAACCCAACTGATCAGTGCAATATAAATTTTACTGCTGTGTGGAGACACGGTTTTATTTTGCCGTCAGGAAAAGTGAGATCTAATTGGGGAATGAGTGACTTATAATCCTTCCTGCATTGTGCCTGCTGGTCATGAAGGCGCCAATCCAAAGACTGCATCCTCTTAGATGGGATCTGATTTTTAAACATTTCCTGGATGTCTTCATTTCCTTAGATCCTAGATCTGACATAACCCTAATGCATCTTGCATATTTTTTGGCTCCCTAATAGTTTCTGAGAAATTCCATTCCATTTTTTTCTTTTTTGGCTGAAGTTGTGGAAAGACGAAAACAGGGGGAGGGGAGAGAGATGGACATTTAGAAAGTGTATTTTAAATTGCAAACTCAGATTGCTAGGCTGCTTTTGTACATGGAGAAGGAAGGGAGGAATGAATCAATAATTCGGTGTTAAAACTGGAATCCTACTTCAATTATGTGGCTATTTTAACCAGAGTTATTTCAATCTGACCATCGATAATGACTCCATCTCCCCCTAGTCCTGAGCCTAGAGGTTAGCTGGGCCTTCACCTGTGCAAAGGGCAGGGTTCTCAGCGTGTTCCCTTCCTCTGGGGACCTAGATCCTCAGATGGCTTCCTTTGCACTTGATCCAAGTCCACTCTCTCTCACACCAGTGGGTCAGAAAATTAGGCTCATTTCTTTTGGAAGCAGTTGTTTCCCACGGCGTAGACATATGCTATGATGCTCTGTTGAATTTCACAGTTCGTTTTGCATCAAGATATTTCTAAACAGCTCTTCTCTTATTCATATGTTTGTCTACGGGGGAAATCACATGGTCACATCATATTGGTGGAAATTGTTGCCGAGGGGAATAAAACTTGATTTCAAATTTTGAAAGATAAATTGGACCGTCTAATTAGCCTTGGTCAATGCAAAATCTTTGGCTAGGAAAGTAACGTTTTCTTCTGATCTGGAGCAGCGAAACAGGTTTTTAAATCAGTGGGAACAAGAGAGGGGAAAGACTTCCAAGTGTGTCCAGAGAAGAAGCAGATTTGTTTTACACAATCAGACTGCAGGGAGAACCTCTGAGAACAGACATGATCATCTCCAGAGACTTTTAAGTTACTCACAGCCAAGTGGAACATAAGGGCTTCTTAGTCAGGAAAGGCACTTAACCATCTTCTAATATAATAAACAGACAGGGATATTTTAGCGTTTTACCAAAGAGAAGTAAGTAAATGTAACCGTACCTAACTCCGTAATCTGAGCTGATCTGACACGTCCCATGTGACTGTAACACTGGAAGCTGCAAGGGGACCTTTGCAAAATGTGGGTAATGAGAGTCACCTCTGAATGAATGAGCAAGTCTGGGGAAGCAAACCCAAGCACTGAAACGTTTAGTGAATGGAAAGTGCCTGTGCATGTCCTTCACAAAGCTAGAATTGTGGACCAAAATTAGAGCTGAACAGAGTAAACCTAAGCTTTGGAAGGTTTTTGATAATGTGATTTTTTTTTTTTTTTTTTTTTTTTTTGTGGTACAAAAGCAGCAGTAAGAGCAATAAAAAAACCATTTCCCTTCTCTGTAGAATCACACCATATTAAGAACATATAAAAACTGTGCTATCAAATTAAAGTGTAAAACTAAGCAACTGGGATTGAGAAATATCGTCCAGGAGTTTGAATTTTTAACTAGAAATTGGCTCTAAAGAAGTAAACTGTAAATAAGACAACTGGTATTGAAAAGTCCTTTTAGGGAGTCAGAAGAATTTAACCCTAGTTCCATCTCTATTAAATAGTTTATTTTGTGATTTTTGTCACGCCACTTAATCTTTTTAGGTCCAGGTTTCCTTATCTAACAAACGAGGGCATTAGATCCAGTGCCTTCCAGCTTTAGTATTTCTCTGATTTTGGAAATTTTAAATCAGGCAGCTATTGGTTCAAATTTAGAGAATCTGACATAAAAACTTTTGTGGGAGAATAGGGTAGGAAGATTGGCCTAAATTATTCAGAAATCTGCCTTACTATTATACATCATTTTAAAAGTGTAAACTAAACACCCATGAAGAGTAAGAAATTGTTATGAATTATTTAACAAAACACATTTGTATTTAAAATAATTTTGCTGAGTACTGGTGTAAACAGGCTATCTGCTAAATAGGGGACAATGACAAATACCCGCATGTTTACAGATATTGAAGGGTGGAAATATTCTCTCCAACACACTAAAGAGGAATCAAAAGAACTGATCCTAAAACTGTGTTTTGTACAGGCCAAAGTAAGGGGTCAGCGCTGTCGTTCCTGCAGCATCTCAGGCTCATCACAAAAGTGAGGATTTATGGTGAAAAGGAGTTTAAAGTTTCCACTGTAAAGAATGTTCCCTCAAAGATAATTGAAAGGAAATTTTACAAGTGAAAGGGAGGAAATAAAAGCAGAAATGTGATTCTTGAAAGTATAGTTGAAATGTCCCAGTTACTAACCTCTCTGATACTCACTATTAGTGATTCATGTCATCTCTCAACCTCCACTTTAACAATTGCTTTATTAGTGCACACTGGAAAGATTTATATTAAGTGATTTTTCCACAAGGGGCTTCTCTTTCTCCTCTTTAGTGAACTGGACTGTAAATATGTGAATATGGTACCTCTTTTGCTAGCCTTTTGTTTTTTTCTGAAACTCAGAAAATAAAGTTGAACTTTGGACATTTCCTTATGTATTGTCCTTCAGCATATGAAAAACTTCCTGTCACAGTTTTCTGTCCAGGGAAAATACATTTTCTCCACTCCTGATGGTTTTTTCCATGTGAAGGGAGATCCACGGCTGTTGTAATCCTTGACTTTCTCCACTCCTGGTGGAATAACTTAGCTGATTGATTATAAGTTTGAAGAAATCTAGACATTTTGTCTTCATTGTCTCTTAATAGTTAAGTTTGGACATAGAGGGCATATATTCATCTCTGTTCCTTCAAGTTTTACAGGGACTGCCTGTGCTTGAATGAATAAGTCTGTTTAAAACTGGGATTCAATTTTAGGAGGCCCACTTTCCTCCAGATTTAAGCCAATATCCTTCAACCTAAATTTTGTCCATAATCAAGGCAATAATCTGGCCTCACCTACCTTACTCTTTGGTCTTTTTTTTTTTTTTTTTTTTCCCACAGAACTGTGTTCTGTGATTAAAAACACAGTTGCAGAAGATGGAGATTTTTAAAAAGTTGGACTCCATTAAACAATTTCTAAGGTGTTATTGTAGTCCTTTATGAATAATAGGAAAATAGGAGAGATGAAAAAGTTTTACTTGATATCAAATTGTAACATCATTATTGCTCTGCAGCAAACACAGAATTACATTCCAGGATATAAAGTATTAAATGATATGTTTTTAAGGTCTAAGAAAGGACATTTGCTTCCCGACTGATTGGATTAATATAATGCAATTTAACACATGTTAACTACAGAGTCAGCCAGGCTTGAGTTTAACTCCTGACTATATTACTAACTAGATGGTGGTGGAGACTTCGCTCAAACTGAACTTCAGTTTTTTCCAACAGCAAAATGGGGGAATAGAAATCAATTATTAATGAAAGGATGCCTACGAGGAGCTCCATAAACAGTACCCCAAACTCCCTTCCCACATATGATCCTTTTCATCACAGAAATAGTGTAAAATATATTTACAAATGGCATGATCATACTTTGGCAGATAGTTTCTCATGAAAACATTTTCAGAAATGATTTCTAATAGAACAAATGTAAAAACAAAGATATTTATATGAAGGGTCTATTTACATAAGATAGAAATTTTTCTAAGTTAATTGAAGGAATTACTGTACTTTTTTTGGTAAAACTCATCAACATTAAAAACAAAAGTCATCTCCAAACTTAATTATTGCAGAAAAAAGTTGGTTGGAATAATGCTTTCAAGTGTACATCACTTTGATGTTCAAAGACCCCTGATTAGAGTGTCCTTTCTATAACCACTTTTGTTCCTTAAAACATCTTGAATGATTTGATCTCAGATCCCCTGAAGGGACTGCTGAGGTCATCTGCACCAATCCTAAAAAAAAAATCTCTCATGCCCCAACCCTTAGCAAAGCTAGTTTCTTGTGGGACTCGTAATCCCTTTTACCCTGCTTGACACAGAGGTGCTCAACTGCTGTGCATCAGAAACACTATGGATGCTTCTTGAAAGTGCCTGCAACAGAGATACTGATGCATCTGTTGTGCGGTGGGCCCTAGGTATCAGTAATTTAAAATTTTTTTTAAATACTTCCCAGATAATTCTGATTGCTTGTAAATGGCAAAGGTTGAGAAGCACTACTGGAAGTTTTTGAGCTCCTGTTGGGTAAGTTCAAGTGACAGGAGAATCTCATAGTGATCATAAAACAGCACTCTGAATTCTTGGAGAAATCCAGACTCATCTTATTTGACTGATTTCCTTCATGTGTGCCCCAAAACTATCCCAGCACGTTCGCAGGTGCACCAGGTAATGCTATTCTGATTGGGCACCCAAGAGTCTCATTTGGAACTAACATTTTTTCTGTATGTCAACAATGATGTAATCCTGACTCAATCTGATTCGTTTCTTTTCCTCGGTCTGTCATGATTGCTGATAACATTTTTTCCCAAAACTTGTCAGCAAAATGTTAAAGGGAAACTCAGACGTTCCATAAACTGTCTTTGACTATTCACCAATTCCATTCTTTTAATTACAGATGTGATTTGGTTTCTCTTATTCCCACCTGGTCTATTTTGCACCTGGATAAAGCTTGGTTGGGGTGGTGGAGGCTTATTTCAAGACGTTCTCCAGATCTGACCCACACCCCATAGGATTTAGTCCTACAAAGAATTCAGTGAAGCGTTAAAACAAGTAATACACTAGCACAGTTGGCGAGCTCAGGAGAGCTGCCTGGCAGTTTGGGATTGAGGGAAATGACAAGGATTTCTTTTTCCAAGGTGGGATGAGGTTGCCCTATTCTGCTGCTGAATGTATTCTGAAAAGAAGCCCTTCTAGGTGGCGGTTTCTTCGGGGAGGTATGATTAACTGAGCAAGACTGTTCTCTGTTCTGGTTTTGGAAGAACAACTGGGTACGGCCACTGTATTTAAAGAGCACATTTGTTTGGTCTAAACACCAGTGTCTTTCTATAACCACACTCGAGTTTAGATCAGTAATTCACTTAATTTCTGATTTAAACTCATGCCCTGACTTTGAAAATCTATGCCTGGGGAGAAGAAACTTACCAGAGCATTCACTATCTCCAGAAAAGCTTCCGGCAATGGAGGACCGCTGCTCGTTTAGCACGTGACTTTGCAGAAACCACAAAGCTCGAAAATACTAATTTTTTTCATTAGAGTGCCAGAAAAGTCAACCCAATAGTTTTAAACAGTGGTTTTTATATACTATTAAAAGCTCTATAATAAGCAACTTTGGGAATCAGGATGAAAGCTAATTATAGAACTTCTTTGCCATGGCTGTTTCTATTTACATCTTCAAAACCACAGAAGCAAATAATGTAGGCTTTCCTAATACGTCAGCATCTTCTTGATTTCTGAGTTCTTTGAAGCTGCTCTAAATCTTTCCCTTGAAAACATATTGTGGTTGAATATTCTCAGTTCAAGGACAATTTCAGTTTAGAGTTTTTAGTCCAAGTATACTATTCTTTCCTTGAAATACTGAATCTCAGGACTCAGACAAAACATCAGAATTGTTACTCAGCATGGTGCATGTTATCCGGTCCATTTTGTGTGGGTTTAATGTTTTGTGTGTTTACTTCATTAGTAGCAGCAAAACACAGAAGAAACATTAGTCAAGGGCATGATGTATCTGCGACGTCCTGATCTTTTCCACCACCAAAAGGCAGGTGTAACTTATGAGTTGATTTTTAAGAAAAAGAAAATGTTGAAAGCGAAAGAAACTGTTTAGAGCAAACATTTCAGGATATTGCCACATCTAGCTGGATTGAATGTTTCAGCTTCAGTCTTGCTCCCAAAGCTTTGTAGCCAACTTACACTGTGGCAATTGACTCAGTTGGCCTGGAGAGCTATTATGAAAGCAATTCTCTCCAATGACCAGCCTTCCAGACACACCCAATTGACCCCAAATTAATCAGCACCCACCTACACCACGGTTCTCAGTCCTGGCTGCACATTAGAATCGCCTGGGGAGCTTTTTAACAATCCCCATGCCAAGTAATTAAATCAGACCAATTAAATTACAGTCTCTGGGGGTGTGGCCCAGTCATCAGCAGCTTTTACAGTTTCCCAGGTGATTACTGTGGGCAGGCGCGGCTGTAAAACCGCAGCTCTATCGAGAGTACATCAGTGAGGTTCCAATTCCTCGGGTATTTCCATTCTTCGTTTTACACAGTGTGGGGTAAGATGCTGCCTCGGACTCCCAGAACAGTTCCCCATTTTTAAAATGTCCCTGAATTGGGCAAACAGCCAAATAGAAAATAAGCAAAAGATAAAACATGCACGTCCATCGTAGATTTATGGTCTCCTAATTTCAATCTCAAAAGTAATCAGCATTTTTCTAAAAGGAAAATCTGTTTGTACCCGTTATTTTCTAACAATGAGTATAAAGTATTTAATATCCAATGCCTTTGGGACTGAGGGAAAAGAGATAGTCTTGCATCTTCTGCAGGCGTGAAAATACTACTACTGCTACTGCTACCACTGCTGCTACTACTGCTACTACTGAAGTCGCTAATATTTAATAAGCCGGGGCAAGGAGCCAGGACTTGCTCTAGGAACTCCATATATATTAACTCATTTGATCCTCACAACAATCAAGTGAGGCCAATATCATGATTATCCCTGTTTTCAGCAGGCAGATAGAGGCGCTCCTGAGGCCACACATCTCACGAGGTGAAGGAGGGGGATGCAGAGTCGGGCAGTCTAGCTCCGGAGACTGTATACCTGGGGACTCATAAAATGGTAGGGAAATTGACTAATCTCTGTCCATAGCCTTATGTAAGCCCCAAGATAGCAAAATTCCTCTTTTAGGAAATTATCTTAGGAAAATAACCAGATGCGTGTATAAGTATGTTCATTAGAAATAAAATAAAATATTCAGGAATAAAATGAGTCCAAAGTCCACACACAGGGGGTTGGTTAAGTGAACCATATTATAGCATGTCATGGGGCCATATGTTCCCATTTAGAAGCTGTGTTGTAAAGTGGTTCTTCTCAGCCCTTTTCACGTCATGAACCATAAAGTGAATGACAGTGTTTTTAATCACACTGTACATTAAACACCCAAGTTGGCTGGAAATGACTGTTTTGGAAACTGGTGGCACAGCCCCCACCAGCTGCTGCAAGAGCTGAGGGCATCAAAATCTTGGTGTGCCCATTCCTCATCACCAAAGACCAGTTAGAAAGTTCTCATGTATAGGGATATATTTTGCTGTAGGAGAGTGTTCCCCAGATTTTGCTAAGCTCAGAAAAGGCATACTATAAGGAAGCATCTTGATACATTCCAGGCTGTTAACTCCATCAGTACATGTGGGCACAGATGGTCATACCAATTGTTAAAACATCAAACAACCTTCATATCATGGGTGCAGAGCCAGGACACCAAGAACCCCACCACCATCACCACTACCCACACACGAGCTTCCCTGAAATCCGGCAGCTCTGGACCACCTCAAGGCAAAGCAAAAGCCAGGTAAAGCCTAACTTGGAGGGCTTGGTTGTCGGTGGTGGGAGTTACTGTTCTCCATCAGCCAACATGTGTTCTGACTGGTTGGTGCCTAAGCTTGGCAGGCGTTTAAATGTTTTGAATAGTACGTGTGTACATAAAAAGGAGTTGATTCATGGGTACAAATATATGGTTTGACAGAAGAAATAAGACCCAATGTTAGCTAGATCAGCAGGGCTACTACAGTTTCCAATAAGCTATTGTCCATTTTGAAATAGGTAGAGAAGATCGGGAATGGTTCTAGCATAAAGAAAAAAACAAAGATTTAAGGCGATGGATATTTCAAGAACACTGATTTGATCTTTAAAAACTATATGATTATATTAAATTATCATGTGTGCCCTCAAATTATGTACATCTATTATACATCGATAAAAATGCATCAATAAAAAAATGAAAATTATTCTTAAAAAATCTAGGTGGAGAAGAGTTTCTGGAGGGCTATATGTCACAGTATTATTGTTTATTCTGCACTTTTCTGGATTTCCCACTCTTCAGCTTTGGGCAAGTGTATATTTAGAAAAAATAAAGACCAAAACATCATTTTTATTTGGAAGTAAACTTGCAATTATGGTTGAATCTGGGTCCTTAAATCCTATTAATTTACAAAAGTATACTTTGTCTTTCTAAGCATCAGAAAGTTCCTCAGCTAGTGGAGGAGAGTTCCCCCTGATTGGGACTAAGAATCCTGGATGTCACAATGATGACCTAAAAATCAGAAGATCTTTTCCCCATTTTTTAGATAATATGAGAAATTCTCATATTCACGTTAAACCCTAGAGAGTGGAAGGGGCCCCAGGAATAAGTGAGATGGAGTTTCAAAGTCAAATCATCTTGATTTAAAGACAATTTTTAAAAATATGGTATATCTTCTACCTTTAGGCTGTGGACCAAAGTCTCAAGCAAGTGCGTAAGTGGCCGGGATTCTTTCTATGTGTTCCCGTCAAAGGGCTCTTCCAGTCTCCAATGGGTTTGTGCCGCTGTGGACCAGGGTCAGCGTGATTGCAGTCAGAGAAGGCAGCAGCCTGTCTGAGTGGCGCAGGTCAGAGGCCCTCAGAGCGGCCCCCGATCAGCAGGGCTCCTTCTCTGCCTGGCTTAAGGAAATAATGGCATCTCCTTCGTGCCTCCCAGTCCCCCCTTACAACTCCAGTGCAATTGCAAAGGGCACCCTTTGGTATTGCTCTCAGTCTGCACTTCTAAATTCACCAAAAAAGGTCTAGCTCTTCCTTAATAATTGTTTGGCTCAGAAGGCAGCCACAAATGGTTCCACATAGATTTATATGTGATTATCTGCTAGGAATTCTTTCTCCCAGAAAATACTTCCATGTAACCACCTGGCTGTCATGGGGAATTTCCTGTTCTTACAGAACCGCTCCACCGCATCGAACATGACCCAGTCGGAATTCATTTTCCTTCTGCTCAAAGTTGGCTTATGACCGGACATAGGACTCAAGCTAAGCCCATCAGAATCCTCTGGGTTTCTCTGTGTGTTTTGGTTATATGTGCATGGGTACCTGCAAGTGTACATGCCTGAGTGTGTGTGCTTTACAGGAACTCCAAGAATCAGTCCCCTTTTAGTTTGGGGAACTATCACACGTACAACTGGGGAGCTGGTGGTGGCCGTAAGGTCACGTCTCTCATAAGGAGAGAGCTGCGCTCCCGGACAAGAGACGGCAGCGGAGGTGAGAGGTGGGGAGGTGAGAGGTGGGGAGGCGACAGGTGGGGAGGTGAGCTTGTTGTTTTTAGGCCTGACTTTATCCTGCCCCTTCTAATTTTTAATCAACCTATTTAATGGATTCTGTGAGGTATTTCAGTTTGTGTTTGTAGCATTTAGAACCTGAAGAGTCATGATTAATGCACTGTCTTCCCTATCTTACTTCTCAGCTTCCTTTTTGCCCTAGGATAATACCCTAAGGGAATTAGATTCGGCAAAGTCACTTGTTTTGAGAAGCAAGGAGCGAGCAGAGAGAATTTGAGGGAGGGAGAGGTGCCGCCAGGAAAGGTGGCCAAAAGCAGCATTAAGGTCCCCGAGGGATGGGGCCATGAGGATAAGAGATGCCTGAGAGAAGTAGCAGCACAGAGAAAGAGTGTGACTAGCTCAGCATCGTGCGCAAGGCCCTGCTGAGGTGTTGCCGCAGGTGAGTTAGTGGTTAGTGGTTTTTCTGTCTTCACATGTTATTTAAAGATCATGTTAGTTAAAGCTAGACATTTTTGGGGAATGTAGAAGCGAAGGCTGATAACAATACTAAAGGGTGCCCTTTGTGGAGTTTTGAAGTTGTAAAGGGGGTTGGGAGGCACGAAGGAGATGCCATTATTTCCTTATGCCAGGCAGTGAAGGAGCCCTGCTGATCGGGCGCCACTCTGAGGGCCTCTGACCTGCACCCCTCAGACAGGCTGCTGCCTTCTCTGACTGCAATCACGCTGACCCTGGTCCACGGTGGCAACAACTCCCTGGAGGCTGGAAGAATCCTTTGATGGGAACATACAGGGAGAACCCATAAGTACATAGCTACGCACTTGAATGTGACTTTGGTCCACAACCTAATGGTAGAAGATATATCCCATTTTTAAAAATTGTTTTTAAATCAAAATGATCTGACTTTGAAACTCCAACTCAGTCATTTCTGGGTACTGCTCTCTTTCTTTAGGTTCAGCATGAACGTGAGAATTTCTTGTGGTACCTGGAAAATGGGGAAAGAACGCTCTTATCTTTCAGTTGTCATGGTGATATCCAGCATCCTCTTTATCCCTGACAGTGGTACCTCTCGAGCAGCTGCTTCAGCAACTTTCTTGGTGCTGGGAGACACAGCGCCTAGAGTTTATGCTCCTGGTGGACCCTGGAGCCTTTCCCCTTTGAAGTCTTGCCACTTCTCTGAAGGCTTCCCTTGGGTTGAGGCAGAGGTTACTGCTGTTGAGGAAATTTGTCAATTTCTATGCCTTTCTATAAGGAAATAACCTCTCTCTCTCTCTCTCTTTCTCTTTTTTGTTTTGAGATAGTCTCACCCTGCCACCCAGGGTGGAGTGTAGTGGTACGATCTTAGCTCACTGCAGCCTCAACCTTCCAGGCTCAAGCGATCCTCCCGCCTCAGCCTCCTGAGTACCTGGGACTACAGGCACATGCCACACACCTGGGTAATTTTTGTATTTTTTTGCAGAGAAGGGTTTAGCAATGTTTCTCATGTTGTTCTTGAACTCCTGGGCTCAAATGATCTGCCCGCCTTGGCCTTCCAAAGGGCTAGGATTATAGGCATGAGCCACCATGCCTGGCCCATCTCTCCTTCTGATTAGCATCTCTGAATACCCCTGTGCCCACTCCACTGGCTTCCCCTAGCAAAGCACCCTAAAGGAGCTCAGGATTTTGGAACTCCAAATCCAGAAAAGGAATGTCTTTACCCTCTGCTTTCTACCTGGAACCCAAACTTTCCTTATGGCAAGAGAGGACAATGAGACCCACCTGCTTGTCACGAGGAAAAAATTATGCAAAGACAGCTAAAATACATTTCCACTGCAGTACATAGCCTTCACATACTTTCAGTTGTGAGCTGCTTTTGAAAAACAGTGGCAGAAATAATGAGTGCCCCATCCTTCTTGCTTTTACACCTACAATCCCTGCATAAGCCCAGAGTTTCCGCCCAGCCCTTGGGAGACTGTCAGACTTTGCCTGGAGCTGAATCTCATGGTGAACTTGCTACGGTGCTGACCTTGCTCTTTGTCTTTTTATTCAAATATTTGCCACTGTGCAACACAGTCATACATTGCATCTATGTAGTATTGATATTAAAGTGTTTAGCCAATTAGGTAGTTTGGTATTAGGTAATTTAAAGACTTCAAAATAATTTATTTATTAAATCCTATTCTTTTCTAGTGAACATATGCCTTAAGGATGATTCCATTTCTCCTGTTGGTTTCAGGCAGGCATCATTATGCACCAGGTCCTGTGTTGTTTAGGTGGCTCAGAGGAAGAGTGGAAGTCAGGCATATTTCAGGAGTTTAAGTTAAAACCTGTCCCAGGGGAAAGAATGACGGAGTGGAACAGAAGCAAGCAGAAAACTGTGTTCAGTCTCCAGGGTGCGTGACAGAGGACACTGTGTGTGTGTTCCTGTGTGTGCATGCATGTGTGCGTGTTTGTGTGCATTATCTCCATACACACATGCATAAATATGTGTACATATATATTCATAATCCCATAACCATACTCATTTTTGGCCTTCTCTAGAATCATAAATATATGTACTTTCTCACATTTACATTTGAATGAATGTATTGAATGAATGGTATCCAAGGATATATTTGAGCAAGCAAAGTGTTACCGCAACATTGCACTAACTTGGAAATTGTTTGTCAGAAAACTGAACTATCTGGAACACAGCTAAGAACTGAGAAGAAAACAAAACAGATGTCTCAGAACACTTGAGTCCTGGGCACTTTATTTAGAAAGGTGTCATTTTCGTCTGTTTCCCCTTATGTTACTTACAGTTCAACTGAGCCAGGCCTTTTGATTTCTGTGATGAAAGGCCTTGAATTTTGGATCCAGAAGGGCTTGGGCTTGAATTCAAGCAAGTTAACTCTTCTGAGGTCCATTTTCTTAATCCACACAGCAGAAATAGTTACATCTGTGTATAAAGTTTTATTATGAGAATTAAAGAAGCTAAATATGAAAAGAATCTAATGGAACCTGACATATAAAAAGAGTTCTTTAACAGGTCAGGCGTAATCCCAGCACTTTGGGAGGCCAAGGCGGGAGGATCACGAGGTCAGGAGATCGAGACCATCCTGGCTAACATCCTGGTGAAACCCTGTCTCAACTAAAAATACAAAAAAAATTAGCCAGGTGTGGTGGCGGCGCCTGTATTCCAGCTACTCAGGAGGCTGAGGCAGGAGAATGGCGTGAACCCAGAGGCAGAGCTTGCAGTGAGCCGAGATCGCGCCACTGCCCTCCAGCCTGGGCGACAGTGCGAGACTCCATCTCAAAAAAAAAAAAAAAAAAAAAGAAAGTGTTCTTCAACAATAATTTGTTTCTTTCTCCTTTTGCCAGCTCATGGAAAATTGGAAGCAGGAGAAGAGAAGGAGAATTCAAAGATGGACAGACCAATGACGGCCGGAAAGAACACTCTAGCCTAACAGCCTAACCCTAAGAGACCTCAGGATGAGACTAATAAGAAAGACCCAGATCCTCCCTGGTGTCTGAGGCCATGACTGTGTCCTAGTAACCAAGAAAAGGTGGAGCCGTGCTCAACTGGTTTCTCAGAAGATGGTGAGGCATGACAGAAACTTTAGAACTGCTCCTCCTCAAAATAAATAAGGTACAAAGAAAATATTGGGGGCAGCAAGTGAAGCTTTGCTCAGCATAGAGGACAGCTGAGGTGTTCACATGGCGAGAAATGGATTTATTTGGAGGCTGGCTAGAGCTAAACCACTTCCAGGAGCAAGAGTCCACAAGCTTTTTCAGTAAAGGTCAGATAGGAAGGATTTCAGGCTTTGTGAGCCACATCACGTCCCTGTCACCTGTTCTTCTTGTGGCCGTGTGTCTTCTTGCTTGCTTCTTTTGCCACACTTAAACACGCAAGAAAGCATTGTTAACTCACATGCTGTCCAAAAGCAAGCTGTGCACTGGATTTGGCCCATATGTCACAGTTTGATAACATCACGTACAGTGTATTACACAAGATGACAGCATCGAGTGCCTTTTCACATGTGTTCCATGAATTAATGGGTGAGGTACATACGTCCTGTTTAGGTCATCCCACTAGTAACAAAATTATCCTCCTTGTCATTTTGGATAAATGCATTCATTGGTGTTTACTCATGTAGATTTGCCTTTGCTTATCAACTAGAATCTTAATCAGCCAAAAAGAGAAACATTGGCACTCATACACATGTCTGAGAGAACAGTAAAAGTCCCTCACATAATAAGAGGTGGCGTTTATTGTGAAGTTACTGTGTACTGGACACTGTATATATACTCGTTAGGGGCTGATTTGTGTCCCTCTAAATTCGTATGGGAAAGCCCTAACCCCTAATGTGACTGTTTGGACACAGGGGCTTTAAAGAGGTCATCGAGGTTGAATGAGGTCTTAATGGTAAGGCCTTAATTCAACAGGACCGGTAAGAAGAAGGGACATGAGGAGTGTGCACACACGGAGCAAAGGCTGTGTGAAGACACAGCGAGAAGGTGGCCGTCTGCGAGCCAGGAAGAAAGATCTCACCAGAAACCAACCCTACCGGCATCTTGACCTTGGGATTTCAGCCTCCAGAACTGTGAGAAAATAAATGCATGCTATTTAAGTCACTCAGTCTGTGGTATTGTTACCGTAGCACAAGTGGACTAATACAGCACTATTTAATGCCTAAAATATTGTTATAAGGAAGGTGCTGCTGTTATAGTGAGAGAGGAAATCTAAGGGCAGAGATGGATTAGGTAACATCCCCAGTCTGGTCTAGCTAGTGAGTGGCAGAGTTGGGGCTGAACCAGGCAACCTGCCCCAGGACTTCTGCTCTTCACCTGTCCTTCGGTGGGCTCTCAACCCAGGTGGAGAGGTTCTGCGGGTGCTCCCCCCTTCACAGGAAAGATGGCTCTTGCTCATGCAATAGAGGGGTTCTGAAAGTGCTTCAGCGCAGGACCTCCTGAGGAAGTCTGTATACCTCAGGCATGCCCATCTCACTGCTTCCAAAAGGAGCTGAACCAAGTAGGGATTGAATGGATGAGCGCTTGGAGGGGGGTAGATGTTGGAGTCTGCCCAAAGGAAGAAATAGGAGCCATATTTTATTTCTCTCCTTATGCCTTATATAATATGTATGCACTTGTAATGTACACCATGGTGACTTTTGTATAGACATTTTCCACGTAAACCTATTGTGTTTTTTTTTGGCAAAATGTAATGTGTACTAAAGGAATGATGAATCTTCCAAAGTAAGGCAGTCTTTGAGAATGTCATAGCTGTGAAGGGGATAAAGCAGACTCACCCGTGCAAGCCAGCCTTTCTCTTGGCTGTCCTTTCCTACCCTGGACTTTCTCGCCTCTGGCTCCTGATCTCTGAACTTAGAATCCAGCCTTGGCTAATCCTCAGTGGTGTCACACTAGAGAAACGCCCAGGCTCAGACTTTGACGTTTATCCTGAACTGAATTAAATTCTAGCAGATTGCATGGTCAAAGATTGTTGCTGTGATGGGAAGACTGTGACTCACATGGTCAGGGGTTGGAATTAGAGCATTCCCATGTCACCAAGGTGTTCACGTGGCCTGCAGTTTAATAACTAAAACTGTAACTGACATTGTCTTGATTGGGCTTATCTGAATGTTCTGAATAAAAAATGCCAAGTAGCATGCTTCAGGAGGGCATGGAAAAGGCCCACAGAGAAAGCTGCCCTCACTGGGCCATTGTTTGGTAAAATGACATTCATTTCATTGAGCTCCCCAGAGCGTGTAATTTTGATCGTATGAAAGTGGCTTTCTGAAATATCCCTAAGCAGACATGTTCTATTTCTTTTCCATAAAACATGCGCTAAATACCTATAATAGGTATACAGGGGGATCATGGTGGGAATAAAGCCTGAAAGATAGATATTCGACTTAATCATTTGCTAAAACAGATAATTTTTAGTGGGAAACATTTATTATATAGAATCACTGATTAACCTGGTATATTTTTATTCTCCCACTCTTACCTTGTAAAGTTGATATTCGAAGGTGTCCAATCTATCGCTAGTGCGCCTCATTTGATGTGGCAAATATGAACCTATCTGAAGTAAAAATCACCTTCCCTTTGGGCTAAGAAAGGGCTTGGAGAGGAGAAATCTACTAAGCCTCCACCAATTATGATACAGACCCAGGGAGCTACACAGTCACAGAAACTCCTGGGCAATGTCTCATTATTATGAGATTTTCAGATACAGCATTTTTTTTTTAATCCATAAAGGAAAAAATTGAAAGGATGGGGCAGGTGGTAACATTTAGTTTAACCTTTTTTGAGGAAAACAAAGTTTCAAATTAGAAACTTGACCAAGCTATTGTGCTGCTGGATATGGCCCTGGAGTCCACAGTCAGGCTTCCCAGTCTATATATAGTCTTTGAACAGGAGTATCCTAGAAGTCTATTGCCTTCAACACATGGAGATTTTGGATCGTGGAAAATGGTGCAGCTGTGTTTGGCCCAGTTGGGGGAGTGATACAAGCTGAACTGAAAGACAAGGAGGTGGTTATGAAGCATGGAGGCAGGCGGCCTTAATGCCACAGAGGCTGGGAGGCCACTACAGGGTCAGAAGCAGAGGAACAACATGAGAGATCTGTTTCAGGATCATCTGTACTGAAATCAGAGATTCAACGTTTACTTCCATGCGTTTCCTTTCTAACTTGCTTGTACGTGACTTCCTATTTCCTGGAAGGACAGGTGGCCACACCGCCGTGCAGAGGGTAGTTTGGATTGTGACACCAGAAATGCAAAGAGAAAACAGACAAGTTGGCGTTTTCATTTTTCTTCCAAAATAGGTTTCTGAAGCTTATCCTCCCGATCAATACTTTTGAAAGGTGAAACAACTTCCTTTGCAAAAGCTGCATTTTATTGAAAGCAGGTAAGATTCTTAGAATTGACAGCAGAGCAAGGAATAAAGTTTACTCTAAGACTTGAATGGAAAAAGAGGAAGAACTCATAGTTAAGAGTCCCATCAGCTGAGGAGGGGCCGTGAGAGGAGAGATCCAGACGGACTGTAGTTTTGGGGAAGGGGAGGACCAGAGAGGGTTCCTGATAGCGGAACAGGGTGGTTGTTGGGGCCTGGATGGGGAAACTGGGGGGCAATTGGCGGTGTGCAGATGAATGGAGCTGTTGTTCAGAGTCAGCTGCAGCTGGTCTCCAGCACCAGGAAGTCAAGATGGAGCCCTCAGAACATCAGCCTAGGTGGAATGGGCACCACGACATGCCCACTTGGGGAAGCCTCATTTTCTGCTATGCTCATGGCTATTTGGAAGGCCATCCACGGGTATGGCAGTGATCTGGATCTACCAGTCTGTGGATCACCAGAGCAAACATCTGCCACCTGCACCTGTCTGGACTCTTTCTTCCGGGAGGTTAACATACTCACAGGCCTGTTGAAATCCTTGAGGGATCAGTGGTGATGTGGAGGGAACACCCTCACCCAGCCCACACCTCAGCACTGGAACTATGTGTGGGTCAGGTCAGTGGTGGGAACTCAGCCCTGGCCTCCACGACCACCTCTCTGCTGGCTCCGGGGGTGAAGAGGAGAAAGACTGGGAGCAGGGAGAGGGATGCGTGTCTGTGTAAGGGTGAACGAAGCTGACACCAATGCAGTGGGAACATTGGTGAGGCCACCTTCTTGAAAAACACTTCAGGTTTGTAGTTTACCAATTTTGTGAATTTTATCTTGAAGATTTTAAAACCTAGGTAGTTCCTCCTGCTATCTGTGCAATATGAAATAGCTTTTTCACTGGCATGGGGATTTGAAAAACGTAGTCTAAGCAAAACATAATTAGAAAGATAAACATAGTTCCTTCTTAATCATATGACATACGTGAAAGCCTAAATGAAACTGTTTTGTACATTTTCTCTTCAGTATTATCTGCATCACAGTTACCTGCTCCCACCCTTCCCTGTGAGACCCATTACAGCAGATAATTACGAGCTGGCTAGATACAGGGAAGAGTAAAATTAAGCCTTGATGTAACCAGTGAGAGCTCCACTAATTCCTGCCCACTCAGCAGTTAATGCTCTGATAGGCCCTTTATGTGGGTGGTTGTTGGGCAAGTTTTAGAAATGCAGTCACAATTAATTGCTGTGAACCTAGGCAACTATTCAGCCTAAGAAGAGATCAATGATGTTCTCTTCTTCTTCTATCCCTTTGTCTTTCCATCATGGGGATCTGACATTATGTTAGAGTGCTTGGGTGATGGGAGGTTTGGTCTCTGAGCTCATCCAAATGGCTCACTGGTGGCACCAATGGGACCTCTCCTGTTGCTTGGAGGATCTGCAAGTCCTCACTATGGGAAAGCAACTGACCGTGTCTGCTCACTTAATGGTAGTTTGGTTACATTCACAATAGCTGCCTTATGTGAGACACAGTTCTCTCCCCATTTGTGTAAAGTATGCATTAAGTTTTCTTAGGTTATTTTCTTTTCTAGTGCAAGAGTTGGAGAAAGCATGAGTAAAAGTTCTTGCTACATACCTAAGTATTTCATAATGTTATTTATGTTAATTTAATTTTTTTTTAGAGTCAAGGTGTCGTTTTGTTACTCAGGCGGAGTGCAATAACGTGATCACAGCTCATTGCAGCCTCGATCTCTTGGGCTCAAGCAATCTTCCTGCCTCAGCCTCCTGAGTAGCTAGGACCACAGGCATGTGCCAACATGCCCAGTTAATTAAACATTTTTTTAGTGGGCCGGGCGAGGTGGCTCATGCCTGCAATCCCAGCACTTTGGGAGGCTGAGGCATGCAGATTGCCTGAGGTCAGGAGTTCAAGAGCAGTCTGGCCAACATGATGAAACCCTGTCTCTACTAAAAATGCAAAAAAATTAGCCGGGCATGGTGGCGTGTGCCTGTAATCCCAGCTACTCAGGAGGCTGAGGCAGGGGAATTGCTTTAACCAGGGAGGTGGAGATTGCAGTGAACTGAGATCGTGCCACTGCACTCCAGCCTGGGTGACACAGCTAGACTCCATCTTAAAAAAAAAAAAATTCTGTAGACATGGGATCTCACTATGGTGCCGAGGCTGGTCTGTAACTCATCAAGTGATCTTCCTACCTTGGCCTCCCAAAGCTCTGGGGTTACAGGTATGAGCTATTGTTCCTGGCTCAATCCCTCCCTCCCTCCCTTCCTTCTTTCTCTGTCTCTCTTTCCTTTTCTTTCTCCCTTCCTTCCTTCCTTCCCTCCCTCCCTCCCTCCCTCCGTTTCTTTCTTTTCTTTCTTTCTTTCCTCTCTCTTTCTTTCTTTTTAAAAAGATTTTCAGCACATGTAAGCCCTTTAAACTACATTTTTCTCCGAACTTATTTATGTACAAAAGCGTGCTATATTCCATCAACAACAATGACAGGGCTGAGTCACTATCAATAGGCCTACATTTAAAATTATTTTCTAGGATTGGAAATGAATGCATGTTGATTCCACCCGTGTTTCCTGCCAGACCCTGTTTGCCGCAAAGCTTCCATTAGGAGGGCACTTGGTTGAGAATAGGAGGACAGTTGCTGGAGACTTGAGGATAGAGAAGAGCTTAATGTACATTCACAAAATATTTTGCCGCAATTTTTTGTCCAGTTGATAATAGTTTCATTAAAAGTATGCAAGACATATAGTTTTTATTCACTTAATAACCAGTATAATGAAACATCTGAAACAACCTGAATGTTCAATAATAGAAAACTGCTTAAATTATAGTACATCAACTTAGCTGAATATTATGCAATTATTACATGGAAATTATGAACTTACACAAAAACATTAAAAATGCTATAATATTGGAAAAGAAAGCAGAATAAAACATTATATCATGCTGTGATTAGACAAGAAAACGTTCATTGAAAAAGACAAACTAATTTATCAATGTTGCAGAATAATGGTTAATTTTTTTCTTTAAAGTATTTTCATTGTGTGATGTACCCTGATACCAGGTGCTGTGAAGGATACAGTATCGCTTCTGTTAGTGTCCCTGCCAAAAATGTATGAACTGAATCTAATCATGAGGAAACATCAGAGGCACCCAAGATGAGGGCCTTCTACAGAATAACTTGTTTGTGTGCTTCAAAAATATCAAAGCCATGACTGAAATTTTAGCCTATGTTCACTTATAACAAATCATTCATGTAGAAAATAATTCAGTAAATAATCAGACATTTTATTTTTATAGTAAAAAAAATCATTTTCCAAATATAAATGGTGGTGAAATAAATAAAAAGCTTTAAATATAAATGAATATTTTATTGATTATTTTTATTTTAAAAGTTTAAACTTTATTAACAATTTTATTACATTTTTCTTTTCTGTTTGTGATATTTTATGATTGAAATTTCCTGAATTAAGTTGATCTGTGTTATCTTATATTTGTCAGAAAGTTTAATAATCTTTAATGTCACTGTTACTATTCCAGGAAAAGATAGAACTGTAATAGTCTGACAATGACAAGTAATTGGTTACACTATTTCTTTGTTCTTGTCTTAAGGATAGTAAATTTGTAATACATTAAGCTTAGCATCACAATAAGAAATATTCTTCTTTCTGACTAAAACAACCAGAATTTAATATTTTCATATTACTTGATGAGAAAAATCCATTCGCAGTTGAGCTAAAAACAAAAGAAAACAAACAACAGCAATAAGGAAAACAAAGAAAACACTGTATTGTTTTTCTGTTCCACGGTGGTGAAAGAGAACAAGACTCATTATACTCTTACTTTTCCTGGATCGAAAATTTCTCTTAAAATTGGGTTTGGGATCTAATTCCATAATTCTTTTTTTTTTTTTTTGTCTTATAGTAAAGAATATAGCTGCCATTTTTATTTTGCAGATGACAATCGAACCTTAAACTATTTCTACCAATTCTACCAGTAAATCTAATGGGTTAGCGTTAGCTTTTCATAAAGTCATAACTTTGCTCTGGTGAATATATTTTCAGTTGAACTGTACTCAAGAAAAATTCCATCCCAACACTTTACTTAAAAGATTGTTTAATGTTTTGTTTTGTTTTTGTATTAGCTGTAATTGCAGAGAAGAAGTCCTCAGAGCGCAGAGTGAAAGTCTTTACAGCTGTGATTGTCTCTCCAGTGGTAATGACAGGTTTAATTTAAAACTGCATCCTCTTCTCACTCAGATCATCTTAAGACCAACGACTCAGAATTGCTGTTTAGAGTTAGGAGTTGGCCATGGTATCAAGTGCCGATAATGTGGTCTCCACAGGAATTCAGATTCTGACTTGGGCCTTGCTGTGTTCTAATCAAGGAAACTAATGAACTACACTCCTGGTAAGTTCATCTAGTAGGAAGCCTTGGACTGTTCCCAGAATCAGAATCAAATGTTTTAAGTGGTAATCAAGTTTCCCTTGTCATTGCTCATATTTAATCATCAGAAAATTCTGTGTATTTATGTCGATATTTAAAGAAGAATCTTCGATTCCATGTGCGTGCTAAATGTGAATTGGCTGCATAGAGTTATGCCATTTGACCTCCTTCAACATACGGTGCAGAGTGCAACACTTCCCTGCAGTGCTTCTCTTCTGTGACTTTTTTTTTTAACACTTAAATTTGCATTTTTGTTCAAGGCAATGTGAAGAAGTTCAACTCTACTAGTACATACAATTAATTCAGTACTTTAAGAGATAAAAATTATTTTGATCATTCTATTCAACAACAATTTATTAAGATGCTATTTTGTGCCAAGCACTGTGCCAGGTACTAAAAAATAGTGAACGTGGAAATGGAAAAAAGAGGAAGATTGAAACTGATCTAATAGTCCTATCAACAGTTGTTTTTTAGATGAATATAGAAATTAACCCTCCTGGTCTTAAAGTTTGAAACTTACCTTTGTTTTACCTGAGTTTCTTCCTCAGGAAAGGATCCCCAAGCCTCTCAAAAAAAAGTGTCAAAGAACTGAAACTCACCAGATCATCACATCCAGACAAGGAGATGCCAGACCCCTCATCCACCATGATTGCTTCCTTACGCCTCCTGTGTTTCTGTTTTCTCACACGTTGCTACATTTTTCTCTCTGCTATATAAACCTCCTAATTTTAGCCCATCAGGGAGATGGATTTGAGACTGAGCTCCCATCTCCTGGGCTGCAGCACCTGGTTAAAGCCTTCTTCCTTGGCAATACTTGTTGTTTCAGTGATTGGCTTTCTGTGCAGTGGGCAGCAGGACCTAGACTGAACCCCTGGTGTTTCAGTAACAAGATTGCTGAGGAAAAACAAATGATATTATACACAACATATATGTTATATTGATTCATCTTGTTTATAAGTTGTAGATCTGATAAACTTGAACTATAAAAATAGGGAATCAATAAATAGATTCATACATTTATTGGTTTTATTAGTTGACACTTGACAATAAAGTATGGAATTTTCCTCCTCTTTTTTGGTTCATCAAGGCTATTCTATAAGGTGGGTTGAAACTGCAAGAAGGTTCAAAGTAATCCTTCCCTTACACCCCTACGAGAAACTTCCATTCATGAACTTAACACCAGTATGTATACTTTTCCAGAGAGTTGGGAATGATCTTGATAGAGATCAATAGAAAAGGAAATTGTGGGCTTATTGGGAATAGAAATAGGAAGTATAGCAGATTTCAAAATAGAAATTGAGGTTTTGCATTAAGGACTTGTAAGAGATTGCTACAAGCAAAACAGACAAAAATCCCTGCCCTTAAAGTTTTCACATTTATGGTTACATATTACAAACTGTCTTTGCAGTGAGACAGGGTGTGGTTTTGCAAATTGGCAGCTATGCAACAATATAATGGAAAAATAATGCAAAACTTTTGCAGGGTTAAAAGGTGACTGCTATAAAGGATGCAGTATTTCATGAAATCAATAAAACTACACATTTCAAAACAAACTCAGTGACAAATGGAAGTTTATCAGTCTAGACCAGCTAATAACTGAAGAAAAGAGAAAAAAAACAGCACCAATGAATAATAGCTAAGTTAAATAGAATGGCTCCACCACCAAAGAATTCAGAAAGATCACGGAAGATTGTTGAAACCTTGACATTCTTTACAAAAATTTACAAATGTTATTTAAAATATCAAACATAAAGTAAGAAATTCTATACCTGTATACTATGCTATCAGAAAAAAATATATGCCCAATTCAACCCTTAACATCTTATTAATTTTTTTCCTTAGGATGAATCACAATTATAACCTTATTATTATTAAAAGTAAAATAAACTTATTTTATAACGTACATTTTATTGAGAAAACCTTAGGAAAGCCTCTCCCATCCCCTACCCCATTATTTACTGTGAACCTCTATTCAGTGGCTTCATCAAGAGCCACTGATCAAGGACCTTCTTTATCTCTATGTGAACAGCCTTCTTAGCCTTCGAATTTTGAAGTCCATTCAAGTCAAGCAATTCACTTTTGTTTTTGTTCAGCAGTTGGAGAATTGCCTGTATTTCCTGTCATCATATTCATCCCACTGGATTGTAAGGATATCTTTCATGTTTAGTATTCTCTAAGTCAGAGAAATTTTAAAAATTTAGATCCCCAAAATGATACTCTACTCCACTGATCTCACATATTTATGTATTAGTTTTATATTGCTGCATAAAAAAATGAAGACAAACTTAGCAACTTAAAACACATGTTTAGGATCTTACCATTTCCAGGGGTCAGAATCTGGGTGCGGCTAGTCTGGGTCACCTGCTCAGAGTTTCAAGGGGTTTCCCAGGCTTCATCATCATCTGGAGGATTAACTGGAGAAGAATCTGCTCTCAAGTTCCTTCAGGGACTTGGCAGGATTCATTGTCTTCAGGTAGTATGCCTGAGGACTTTGGCTTTTCACTGGAGTCTGCTGGAGGCTACTCTCAGGCCGTAGACATCACTGGCAGTTCCTACCCACTCAGGCTTCTCCAACACTGGCCTTTACTTTCCCAGGCCCACACCAGTGAATGTTAGTCCCGTTGCTAAGCTACAGTCTTCCAGAACATAATCAAAGAAGTGGCTTCCATCACCTTTGTCATCATCTATCCGTTAGAAGCAAGTCACAGGTCTTGCCCACACTCAATGAGAGGGATTACATGAATGTGTGACCATCAGGAGATGGTAACGATTGGGGTCATGAGGGGATATGACTGCTACAATCTCCCATCATCAAAAACAAAAATAGGAATCTGGAAGTTGAAGTTCAAGGTTATGAAAAGCGAACTGGCTTTCTGTTTTTATCATTTCTGGATATACAGAACAATTATATCAAATTTATTAATATGAACTGCTTCATACTTAAGTTTTAAACATTAGTAGTATTCTATTTGAAATTTTTTTGCTATCCTACTTAAATTTTTGAGGACATTTTATATGTTTAGGAATGATCTAAAATCGTGGAACATCACTTTTTTCTAAATCTTCAAATAATCCTAAACCAAATGGAATACAGATGAACATTTTCTAGAAATCACGACATTCACTATTTTAATTTCTTAGCCATTGATAATGTTTTTGAAGTATAACCTTTACTCTGGTCACAGTGGCTCATGCCTATAATCCCAGGGCTTTGGGAGGCTTGGTGCAGAATTGCTTGAAGCTGGGAGTTTGAGAGCAGCCTGGACAACATAGGGTTACCCTGTCTCTACAAAAAAATTTAAAAAGCTGGGCATGGTGATGCATGCCTGTAGTCTCTGCTATTCAGGAGACTGAGGCAGGAAAATCACTTGAGCCTAGGAGTTAAAGACTTAAAGGAAACAGTGAGCTCTGATTGCACTCCTGCACTCCAGCCTGGACAGCACAGTGAGACCCCTCTCCCCCTCTCTAAGCATATATATATGTGTGTGTGTGTGTGCGTGTGTGTGTATTATTAAATAAGTTTATGGACTTTATAAAATTTATGTTAAAGTGGCAAGTATATAGTGTGTGCAGTTACAGGCATGAAGAACCAGTTAATAAATTATCCTGGAATTAAAATTTGAAGAGCATTCTGAATTACCCATTTATCTTGAATTGTCTTAGATCAAAGCAAGAGCACCAATGAAGAATCTATTTGGCTGACATGGACCCTGTTCTTACTGGTTAATGATGAGCATCACTGTTCAGCTAGAACACTTGTATGATCGTTACGTGGATGACTCCCTGTGGAAATGGGAAAGGAATAAGGAATACACATTTGGAATGAAGAACAGATTACAAACACTTGTTTGTTGGTACTAATTAACAGAGAATAGTGCAAGAGTTAGCTTTATTTTTTCTTTATCAGTATTGTGTATGTAGAACTTTATATATGCTATATGTGTATCTTACATATACATTTCTAGAGACCTTAGGAATAGAAATCTGAAGAGCTGAGTTGCAAACCCCCTATTTTCAAGGGTCGAACACTTCAGGTAGTTGGTGAATAATTTATTACAAAGAATCTCTACTTAGAATTGTAACGTGTGTGTATATATATTATATATAATTATACATATGTAATATATACATACAAAAAGACCGAGAGACAGAGAATTTACGCACCAACCAACACAAATACATATGGAATAATAGAACATATGTTAGTATCCCTACAATTCAGTATGTATGAGGCCAGAAGAGAGCGTTCATAAAATATAAAGGATCAACACTATGTATACGATGTTTTCTCACTGCAGTGAATTAAAATTAGGTACAATTAGCAAAAGAATGGATTATAACAAAATAATGGATTCTACATTGAGATCTTTGTCGTCAACCATTCATTCTCTCATTACTTCTCTCTCAACAAGTGAAGCTCTAGGTACAGAATGTTCTACAAGTTAGCATTTCCAAAATTTCAGGAAACACACAATCTGTGTCTTACATAAGTTGTTTCAGAAAACATAAAAGGACTAAAAACTGCCTAACTAACTTTATGAGACTACTGTGATATTTTTAAAGTTAAGCATCACGGAAAAAAAAAGAAAATGGTAAGTAAATTTTATTTCTAAACAAGTTGCAAATTTCTAAAATACAATTCTACATAGTTGAATCCAACACAGTAGTAAAGAAATGAGTTTAATAGGATCAAGCCTGATATATCCCTTAAATGTAGAAATTTCCATAGTTTAAAGAAAACTCTACAAAGTAAACCACCATATTAATGAGTTTAGGAGAAAAATTCCATGATTATTTCAGTAGATATTTAACCACACTATTAAAACATTTTCACTGCAGCAGCCATTGGTGTAAGGCTTTACAAATATTAACTCATTTAATCTTCATAATAGCCATATGTGGTAGGTAATATTACCCACATTTTAAAGATGAGAAAACTGAAGCACTGGGAGATTATGTAATTAGGTCAATTAAGGTCATTCAGCTAATATGCAGAAAAGCTAAGATTTAGTACATGCAATCTAGCTCCAGCGTCCAGGTTTTCAACCAGTCTTTTATGGTGCCTTTTTTGCAATGTATGGAGAAAAATCATTTGATAAAGTTAAACTTTTATTTATTATAGGCATGGTAGAACACTTGGACCAGAAGAAAAACTTTTAACATCATAAAAGCTATGTTTACTAAAAGTATTCATGTTTTAGAGGCATTCCCTTTAATCTCAGGAATAAGAAAAGAATACCCCCTTTCATTTTCCTGTCCAATATTTGTTCATTCGGCAAATATTTGTTGGTCATCTACTGTTGAAGGCCGAAAGAATGAGGGTCTTGATCAACTCAGTATACCACTGGAGGCTGTATGAGCAAACAGGGAACTGTTCTCATGAAAGCAGGATGTCTGACAAACTGCATCGGCCACCCAGAAGGAATGCTAAGGGCAGTCACGATCCAGGCACAAGTGTTTCTTGTGAATAGGCACATCTGAAGCCTGTTAGCAACAATATGAACCATGATCAATCAAGCAGCTGATCAGTCGTTAGCTCCTTCTCCTTGCTCTTTCTACCCAAAAAATACGAAGGGCAGAAGAAGCAGAGGCAGCTGCCTTTGCTCACTAGAAGCAGGGTGCCCTCCTCTTCTTCTTCCCCTGGCCTCTTCTTTAAAACAGTTTCTTTTGTCTTAAGTTTTCATTTCTGCGTTTGTCCTCCTTCGTTCAGTTCTGTGATGACGGTCCCAAGTAGTAACAGTAGTAACTGTCATAGTGATGGTCTCAAGTAGTAACCATGGCAGTCTGCCACAATCTACTATGTGCCAGACACTCTCTTAGGTACCAGGAATGCAGCTGTGAAGAAAATAGACCAAAAAATTCTACCCTCATAGAGCTTACATTCTAATAGAAGAAATAGGTAATTAGTAAAATAATTATATAAGTTATATTGGTAGGTAATATGTGCTATGAAGAAAAAATAAAACAAAATTAGGAATAGTGGGTACTGGGAAAAGTTACAATTTTAAATAAATTGGTCAGAAAGTAATCCTTGAATGAATACT
This sequence comes from Symphalangus syndactylus, assembly GCF_028878055.3. Classification (NCBI taxonomy): domain Eukaryota; kingdom Metazoa; phylum Chordata; class Mammalia; order Primates; family Hylobatidae; genus Symphalangus; species Symphalangus syndactylus. The sequence continues at coordinate 160,424,250 of NC_072426.2, forward strand.
TGAAAGGGGTAAGGTGATACTGAAGGTTCTAGCCAATGCAGAGAGATGAGGATAGAAGTGAAGAGATAAAACATCATTGTTAGAAGATGCTCTGATCATTTACATAGAAAATTCAAGAAGATCTACCCAAAAAATTATTCATGGCATTACAAATTCCTCAGGTTTCCAAGAAATAAATCAATATAAAAATCCATTCCATCATTTACATTAAAAACAGTAAATTAAATGTAATAGTATACTACATGCCATTTAATTAAATACCTTAGATTTAGCTTAACAGATAAAATGCATTTTTATGCATTTTAGCTTTTGCTTCATAAATATACGTTTTTAAAACTCTATTTAAAAATTTTAAAGAAAACCAAAACAAGTGGAAAGAAACATCATTATATTTCAATTCCCTCCAACTCAATTCAATATTTCTAATAAAAACTCTAGCTGGATTTTACTGGAAAAATTGAAAAGCTGAATCTAAAAAAAATAGAGTGAAGAACAACTGTCAACACTTAGCTAAGATGATTTTGAAAAAGAAGCCCCAATTTATTGTATTAAGACATATTACAAAAGTATATTAATTAAAAGGGCATGGTAATAGCATAGAAACAGATGAATAGACAAATCAGAAATAAAAACATGTTCACCATACCCTTTTATATATAAGGATTTGAAATATGGTTGACCTGGCATCAAGAAATTAGTGGTACAAGAGACTGAGATAGGAGGATAACTTGAGCACAGATGTTAGAGACCAGCCTGGGCAATATAGTGAGAACTCACTTAAAAAAAAAAATCAGTGGTGAAGAATATAATATTTATTAAATACTGTTAAAAATTGGCTCATTATGTGGAAAAAAAGACTTTGATTCCTACCTCACATCATATTAAAAAATAAACTCCAGATAGTCTATAGATTTAAATGTTAAAAGCAAATCTATAACACTATGAGAGAAAATATAGGAACAGATCCTTGTGATGCAGTGTATGGGAAATGGTACATATTTATGAAATACTCCAAACAAATATTTTATTACGTCAAAATTATGAATTTGTTTTAAATAAGAGAAACTGCCAGGAACAGTGAGGAGTCTGAGATTTTATTCTACTTGCACACTGACAAGTTAAATTACCACAGTTTCATGGATGCTATGAGAAGATACAAGACTCTTGGGTCAGAGACAAAGAATTCTGTTACTCATGGCCCAGCAGGTGGCACAAACTCATGTTTGTGCTGGTTTCTCACAGCCACCAAGTTCCACTGGAGCAATGAAGATGGTCCTAGATAGATGCTCCACTAACAGTGGGTTGACATAACAGCCAAGAAAATCTCAAGCTCAGGAAACCCCAATATTTTTTAAAAGGCTTCAAATAAACTTGCCCAACTTTTGTCTCAGAAGGAGATATTATCTTTATTAGACTGGACATTAAATAGGCCCTCTAATCCAGTATCTCTGTCATCCAAGGCTGTTTACTATACACACACCCTTGAAAAGATGGTACAGCATAAAAACTGTCAATGTCTTTGCTTGCAAAAAGTGCAGAAATATGACAGACCCCTGGTGAATTGTCTGCTAACAGAACTAAAAGTAAACACATAGGTTATAGGCTTAGAGATTTTGCTTTAGATTTATCTGACTTTCAAGGAAAAGATAGGAAATCAATTAAAAATGGACAGTAGTTATAATCAACTCACATAAGGTTCAAATAAAAGTGTGAATACATATTTAAAAAATTGTTCAACATAACTAGTAATCTGATAAATGAAAATTAAAGCTAATACAAAACATCAATATATACCCATCAAATTGACCAAGTTATAAATCAATTAATATCACATGTTAGCAGGACTACATAGACAGTAACCTTCATATCCTACCAGTAAGAGTGTATCTGAGACCGCCATTTTGAGAGCAAATTTGGCATATTGGTGAAAACATTATGCATATGCGTTATACCCAACAATTTCATTCCTGGGAATAAACCCCAGAACAACTTTGCTCAGAGATGTGTGAAGATGTTCAATTCGGCAATAGTTGGAGGCTATCTTCATATCCATAGAAAGTGGAAATGGCTGTGCAAATTATGGTTTATCTATAAGACGGATGTCATTCATTAGAAGAAATAAACAATACCTAGAAATACTAAAATATAAATATGCCAGAGTGTAATATTCAGTAAAAATGTAAAACTAACTGATATTTATGTAGATGTTTAAAAAACACACAAAGTAACCCAATAATATATAAAATCACATTCACTTCCCTATAACCATTCTCTATTTCCTTTCCCTTCTTTTGCTTTCTCTTTCTTTCTCCTTTCCTTTCCTCTTTCCCCTTTTTCTTTTCCTTTCTTCTTTCCCCTTTCCTTTTTTCCCACAGGGTCTTGCTCCCACAGGTTGGAGTACAGTGGTGCAATCTCAGCTCACTGCAACCTCAAGCTTCTGAACTCAAGTCATCTTTCCATTTCAGCCTCCCAAGGAGCTGGGACTACAAGTACAAGCCATCATGTCCAGCTAATTTGTTTGTACTTTTGTAGAGACAGGGTCTCATTATGTTGCCCAGGCTGGTTTTGAACTCCTGGGCTCAAAGGATCTGCCTGCCTGAGCCTCCCAAAGTGTTAAGATCACAGACATGAGCCATCACGCCAGGCCTCCTTTCTCTTCACAGCCCTGATTACCCCCTGAAGTCACATTACGTTTATTTATTAACTTGTTTATCGTTTGTCTCCGCCAGTCGGTGGAAGCCAATAGGGTTCTCTTGACTGTCTTGGCAGTCTTTTCCCTGGTGGATCCCAGCTCCTACAATAGTGTCTGACCCATAATATGAGCTCATAAATTATTTTTATTGAACTATTTATTTATTTTTATCAATACTCATCTGTAAATAAATGAACAGAAACAAAAAGTCCCACGTAATTTGTGTGTCTTCAGGCCTCCATGGCCTCTGACATTAAGTAAAATCATGTAACATCATTAACCACTTTTTTTTTTTTTTGAGACAGGGTCTCACTCTGTCACCCAGGCTGGAGTGCATTGGTGCAACCTCGGCTCACTGCAACCTCCTCCTCCCGGGTTCAAGAGTCTCCTGCCTCGTCTCCTGAGAAGTTGGGATCACAGGAACGCACCATCACGCCTGGCTAATTTTTGTGTTTTTAGTAGTATTGGCCAGGCTGGTCTCGAACTCCTGACCTCAGGTGATCCACCTGCCTTGGCCTCCCAAAGTACTGGGATTACAGATGTGAGCAATCGCACCCAGCCATTAACCACAGTTTTTGTTAGTGCTTTCACCTGGTTTTGCAGGACTCCTGGCTCCCTGAAAAATCAACTTAAGTACTTCTGAGAGTCCTGTAAAGGGGCGTTTCCCTTTGTGAAGAATCCCTATGCTGAATCTATCTTGCTCTTTTCCTGATAGGGTGGCTCCTCCTTGCTGTCATTTGCTCACGAAGCTGCCTAAAGGGTGACTCAGCACTATGCAACTTCCAGGTATCAACTACGAAATGCCAAAGTCCATCCAAAGGATGGACCCAAGGCTACTGAATCTTAAGGTTTCAGACAAGTGTGTGAGACTTTGTACATGAAGCTGGAGAATGCCTCACTCTCCACCCTGTACAGGGTTGTGATCCAGGGCTGGATTTCAGACCCCTGTCTCTACAGGAACTCTAAACAAGCCCAGGTAAAAGACACACCACATCCCTTTCTCCAATTAAACAGACAGCAAACAAAGATACAACTTTATCCTCTTTTGTTTTTCTCCTTCCTTCCCTTCCCTCTCTTTCCTTCCTTCCTTCCTTCCTTCCTTCCTTCCTTCCTTCCTTCCTTCCTTCCTTCTCTCTTTCTCTCTCTCTCTCTCTCTCTCTTTCTTTCTGCTTTTTTGAAACAGGGTCTCACTCTGTCACCGAGGCTAGAGTGCAGTGGCGCAATCTCAGCTTGCTACAACCTCCACCTCCTGGGTTCAAGCAATTCTCCTGCCTCAGCCTCCCGAGTAGTTGAAATTACAGCCGCCCATCACCACGCCCAGCTAATTTTTTGTATTTTTAGTAGAGACGGGGTTTCATCGTGGTAGCCAGAATGGTCTCAATCTCCTGATTTCGTGATCCACCCGCCTGAGCCTCCAAAAGTGCTGGGATTAGAGGCATGAGCCACCGCACCCAGCCTACCCTTTTTCTTTAATCAAACAGCAAAATGTCTTCCTATCGGTTTTTGTAAATATTTCTAGAAATGTCATTGGCCAACTAGCTTCACAAACACTCAAGCTCTGAATTGCAGCTAGGTTTACTCTTCTTGACGTATTTCCATCCAAAAGGAGGAAAGAGCTCCAAAGAGGGGGTGGCCAACCCCGTACGAATAAGGAGAATAGGTCTGAGAAGAGGCCATTGAATTTGGCACCCAGTAACTTGTCTGCAGTAATAAAGGAGTTTCTGTAGTCACCTGGAGGCTGACTTAAAAGCACTCAAAGGATTTTGGATGTTCTGTAGGTCGACTGGGCTCCACTAAACATTTGGCAACAAATAAGCATTTCTCTCCAAGACGTTGCGAAATACAGAGCAATTCTGTTTATTTCCTTTAGAGATGGAGGCATGCTCCTGTAGCCAAAGCAAAATTTGGAGCCATTTTGGTTCCTGGTCCCCGGGCGTAGGTTTACTCTTTTGTTTAATAAGAGAATCAACAGTGCTTTTGACGATCAGTGGTTTCTCCAGCATCCTAACTAATATTATCTCCTTTCACAAAATAGGCTCTGGCAGCCCAGGCTGTGGTAAACAATTCCTGAGAGTGCAGTCACTGTGGTCACTCTGCCCCCTCCGCTCTCGCCGTCTTCTAAACCCAAGCTGTAAACATTCTGGAACAAGGGCTCCGTAAATTCAAGCTATTTTGTTCCTTCAGAGAACAAGTCATAATAAAAGGAGGTTTATAAAGGCGTCGTTTTTTCGCCAAGAGAGTTGAATGAATTCTTTTATCTCCTCATGATTCATTCCTAATTGCAAGATTTTTATTTTTAGAAAGCATTTGGGAGGTTTTTGTTATTTAGTGGTGAAAACACAAAATGGTGCACTCAGCACTCCAGATCACAGGCTGGAGAGGAGGAGGAGTTCTGTGGATGTGGCTCTTGCCATGCGAGGAGCCTGTGGTCTTGGTTAGCCTGGGCCACTGTAACAAAACGCTGTCGACTGGGGGTCTGAACCACAGGCAGGACCTTCTCACAGTTCTGGAGGCTGGAAGGCTGAGGTCAGGCTGCCAGGCTGTTGAGTGCTTCGTGAGGGCCCTCTTCCTAGTTATGTCCTTACCTGGTCTTTTTAAGCGGCACGTGGAGAAAGAAAGAGATCCTGGGTCTCCTCTGCTTTTTATAAGGGCACACACTGATCCCATCATGAGGACCCCAGATCCTGGGTCTCCTCTGCTTTTTATAAGGGCACGCACTGATCCCATCACCAGGACCTCACCTTCATAACTTCATCTAACCCAAATCCCCTTCCAAAGGCCCCACTTCCAAATACCATCACATTGGGGGTTACAGTGTCAATATATGACTTTTGGGAGGACACGGTCATTTAGTTCATAGCACCTGTAATCAGTGAATACAAGAATCGCTGGTCTCTGTAGCAGAAGAGGATTTTCTTGTTGCCTGACTGCTCTTGAAAACATTCCTCCTGGAGAGAAGAGCGGAGTGCAGGAGGTGATGACATTTTCATTCTGTATGTGCAACAATAAATGCCTGATGTGAGAGTTTTCAGAAGGATGAACAGGCTGTTTTTAGGAATACTGAGTTCTATGTGACTGGTGGTATCTAAGCAGGGGTTGGGTAATCGTGGAAAAAATTTAAGAGCATTCAGAAGGGCCCAGAGAAGTGGCACGTGTCTGTAATCCCAGCACTTTGGGAGGCCAAAGTGGGAGGATCACTTGAGGCCAGGAGATTGAGACCAGTCTGGTCAACTTAATGAGACCCTATCTCTACAAAAAATTACAAAATGAGGTGGGCGTGATGGTGTGCACCTGTAGTCCCAGCTACTCAGGAGTCTGAGGTGAGAGAATCTCTTGAGCCCAAGAGTTCAAGGCTGCAATAAGCTGTGATCGTGCTACTGCCCTCCAGCATGGGCAACAGAACAAGACTGTCTAAAAAAAATGTGTGTGTATATATATATATATGGCAGTCCGAGCACCCAGGTCCCCAGTTCCCCTTTCAATGCTGAAGCTATGTGTTTGAAAATCTACTTGGGGGCCACAGTTGCATACACCCTCATCACTTATGCACAATTCTCAGTCCTCAGGAGGCAATAGTTTAGACTTAAACTTCAACGTAAACTTTGGAGAAGGACAAGGGGAAGTTTTCCTTGGCTCCATCGAACACTGTCAAGGAGTCAGGGGCAGGACTGGAATGAACAGTATCAGAAATGAAGTATGCACAATCGTGCGTGAACATTATGGGAAACATGACAAAGATGCGATGCTTTTGCAGTCTCCCAAGCTCCCTCCATGTAAAATCAAGTGTCGCAAGCAAAGCAGAATACTTATCAGTTCTTTTCAGTGATAATGTTGACACCTTTCCCCCTGGTTTGAGTTCCTTTCTTCCCAGGCTCTCTCTACCCACAGAAATTCAACCAGTTTTCCTGTCCCAAATCAGATAGGACTTTCCCCATAAAATAATTCCCTGATTCATAAAATACAAAGACTATAATAATTATCTGATTCCTGTTTTCCACATGTCTTTTGATCTATTCTGTTTAGCACTCTTATAGCTCTTAGCTTATTCTTTACTCTAAAAATACCTTTTCTTACATACTAGAATCTAAATTTTTGAGGACAGACATTGTGTCATTTTTAGACTTTTATATCCCTAAGATGTCAAATACCCTACCTTATGGCTAGTACATCTCAGTAGATAGATATTAGGTGGCCGGGTGAATGAGCAGAACATTCTAAATGGGGAGAAACGGCAAAGCTACCTTGCTGCTGCAGGATTCTGCTCCCTTTTTCCTTAGATCTAACCTATGTGGTCTTTTATTTCAGACACTGGGCTGGAAAGTGAGAGGCTCAAAACAATGTGAGAAGTAGAAAACTGGCAAGTTTGTTGGGGCCATATGTAACTTCATGAAATATCACTGTTGCAAGGACTAAGTTATAAGTTTTACCCTTTTTAGATAAGGAATACAGTGTGAGTGGGGTTAGAAAGAGGAAAAACAGCAAGCCAAGTTGAATCACTCATCCTGAGAGGCATTCAAATACAGAGTTATGGAGAAAGTGACTTTCCTCCACAAGGGTAACCCCCTCAACAGCAGCTGGTAAACCTCAGTCCACAGCACAGAGTGTGAGAAAGGGAAGATTTCAAACAACTTAAATACAAAGAAAACGCTTTTTTAAAACGTTAGTGATTCTTTTCCACATTTCCCTTTAGGCTCTATTCATAAGGAAAATATTCCGCTACACCTCACAGCAATATATCTTATTTTTTTAATATGCAGCAACCGTCAGCCAACTCATAGCTGAAGCAGGGACATTGTGCAGCTCTTGGCACTTGTTCTTAATATGTGTTCAGAGGGCTAATACTCTGTCAAGCAGGGAGGATGACAGCCAGAGCAAACAGTCACGCTCCTCATGGTGGAAAATAATGTTGCCAGGCAAGCCAAAATACAATTTTTTCTACGAATTTTCTTTCCAGGAAGTACCCCTGAAAAACACCTTTCTAGCACAATAGTCATTGAATTCAGTTATATATTTTTAGACACCACTAACTGTTCTTTGTTTTTTCTTCCATTTCTAGAAAATTCTGCACATCTGGAAAGAACAGCAATGAATAGGAACTTGTGCATTCGTGCTAGGCTCCTACTGGGCCTGCTTCGTTTCATTTCCTCCATTTTTATGACACTTTCCTATGCTGCTACTCCAGACATTCCATAAAACACCTTGCCACGAACAAATTGTAAAGGAAGGAAGTCTAAAGAAAGTCTGACTGAATTTCTGAGTGTCTCATCACCAGAATGACCAGGAAAAACTGCCAGGAGCATAGGTTCAGGCCCCTAATCCCACTTCTCTGCAGTTTCCTCTTGGTCTTTGTGTATAAGCTCTCCTGCCTTTTTGCACCTCTAATTCATTGTCGGACAAACTGTCTCACTTGTGTTTGCCTCTGAGAGCCTGCCCACTTCCACATGGTAGGAGGAAGAACACAAAGGATCCTAGCTTTGATTCGGTTTTCCTACTTCAGCCATCAGTCTACCATCAAGCACATTTTTTACTGGGCAAATGAAAAGTCATTGCTTCCTATATTTTTTTCTTTTCTTTTTTTTTTGAGACAGAATCTCACTCTGTCACCCAGTCTGGAGTGCAGTGGCGCAATCTCGGCTCACTGCAACTTCTGCCTCCCGGGTTCAAGCAATTCTCCTGCCTCAGCCTCCCAAGTGGCTGGGATTACAGGTGCCCACCACCATGTCCAGCTAATTTTTTTGTATTTTTAGTAGAAACGGGGTTTCACCATGTTAACCAGACTGGTTTTGAACTCCTGACCTCAAATGATCCACCCAGCTCAGCCTCCCAAAGTGCTAGGATAATAGGTGTGAGCCACGGCGCCCCACCAATATTTTTGTTTCTAATAAAACAAGAACTAGTAGTGCACTCTGTCTACAGCACGATAGTGTGGTGGGGACAGGCAGCAAGTAGGTAGGGGATAAACAGGTCAAGAACTGAGTTCATAATTGAGGCTTTAACCTTGATAAGAAATAAGGCAAGTTTGAATGATCTGGGTCCCTGGGGAAGCATTTGTTTAGAAAAAGTTCAAAAGTAAATAAAAATAACCATGCACCTAGTTTCCAGGTATTGATTTATCTAAAAGGGACCTGGCTTTCACCTATTTATGATAAGTAAGTGCATTTCAAAGCTTTGTCTGACAGCTGGATGCAAGGTGGGAGAGGCTATGGGGGTGCCATTGTCACCACAGGTGAGAGAGGCTGTGGGGGTGCCGGATGCCACATGTGAGAGAGGCTGTGGGGGTGCTGGGTGCCATCACATGTGAGGCTGTGGGGGTCCTGGGTGCCATCACATGTGCGAGAGGCTGTGGGGGTGCTGGGTGCCATCGCATGTGAGAATACAGAAAACACAAAGCCGGCAGCTACGGGGAATTAAAATCAAATTCCCACAGCTCTGTACTCTTTCAGAGGATGATTCTTGGCCTATTTTAAATACTCTGAATTAACTTTCTCATTTCCTACACTTTCTCCCTGACACAAGCACATTCCCTTAAAAAGAGAAGAATCGTATCATATCTCTATGGAGACAAATATATTCTTTGGTTTAAAACAAAATCCCTTCTTTCTTCCTTATTTCCCTCATTTCCTTTCTCTCCCCTCTCCCTCCTTCTCCTCCTCTCCATCTCTTTCTTTCTTTCGTTTTTTTTTTCTGAGACAGAGTCTTGCTCTGTCGCCCAGGCTAGGGTGCAGTGGCACGATATTGGCTCACTGCAACCTCCGCCTCCCAAGTGTGAGCCATTCTCCTGCCTCAGCCTCCCGAGTAGGTGGGATTACAGGCACCTGCCACCGTGCCTGTCTAATTTTTGTATTTTTAGTAGACATAGGGTTTCAGCATTTTGGCCAGGCTGGTCTAGAACTCCTGACCTTGTGATCCACCCACCTCGTCCTCCTACAGTGGTGGGATTGCAGGCATGAGCCACCATGCCCGGCCTCCATCCCTTTCTTATTACTATTTTAGCGGAGCAGCCTTCAGGTGAGGGTGTCATCTGCGCAGCGGGAGGCAGAGTGTGAGTGAGGTGTGTGGTGGAGGCACACTGCCGGCAGCTGTGGACCATGGGAGCGATGCCTGGCAGGGTAAGGGTGGCAGGGGTGCGGCGTGGGCTGTTGGCGATTGGGAGAGGAAAGACGGCATCCACAAAGGGTGTGACAGGGGTGATGCCCCTGGAAGGGGCTGAGGGAGACGATGGCTTTGACGGGTGTTGAGTACCTTTATTGGTACTCTGGTGAAGAGAATCACCAATATCGAAAAGGAGAAAACTGAGGTGAACCATTGGTGTTGGATTGGAAATGGAAATGTCAGTGTGGATTTCAATAGACAGATAAAAAGATACCATAATTACATGCAATATAACTCATCCGTTTCCTGGTTCTGTCCTCGGAGAGTCAGAGAGAAGTGACACCTCAAGAGCAGTGGGAACATCTCTTACGTGGTCTGTAAATGCCATTCTCTGCTGAGAAGACTTACGGCTCCTTGGAGAGCTGGCTGAACCCTGAGCTGGGGAGCGGAGGGTACAGATGGGCCAGAAACACCTTTTTGTATGGGATGATAAGAAAATGGTCCCAAAATTATAAAACTATGTTGAGAAGACATGCAATCCAGTTTTAAGGGACTCCCACTGGTCAAATCTGGGATCATTTGATTGTCAAGTAAGTAATGACAGTAACAGATTATAACCAATTGAATAAAATGGGAATCCATGAGTCTGTGCAGATATGAATGAATGAATGAGAGAGGTAAAATATTTTCCTTTTATCTCTGATTTAAGCAATTCAGCAAAAACATCAAGGCATGTAAAACATGTGGGTGAAATTTAGATGACGTACAAACTACTTGGATAGTTTCAAGGTACCTCTGCACAAAATGCTTCCAATTCCAAAGGTAGAAGAGAATATATTTACTATGAGGAAACCTGGAAGATATGACCTTAATCAAGTGCTTATGGTTAATATCACCAGTAATGGGACAAAGTGAGTTTGTTTGCAACCTGATGGGACACAATGAGGAAAACATGGAATCACTGCTCTGATATTTCTTCTCAAAATGCTCAACTTGCATCTAGACATGAAGAACAATCACATAAACCTAAATTGGAGGAGACAATACAAAATACCTAGCCTCTAATTTTCAAAAGTGTCAAGTTTAGACACCAGTCAGGTAAAGAGGGAGAAGGCATGCATCCAGCCTGAAGGTAACTAAACAGACATGACAACTGTATTAGTCCAATTGTACATGGCTGTAAGAAACTCCCTGAGACTGGGTGATTTACAAAGAAAAGAGGTTGAATTGACTCACAGTTCTGCATGGCTGGGGAGGCCTCAGGAAACTTACAATCATGGCGGAGGAGGAAGGGGAAGCAGGTGCCTTCGTCACATGACAGCAGGAGAGAGAGAGTGAGGGAGGAACTGCCACACTTTTAAAGCCTCAGATCTCATGAGAACTCCCTCCTATCACGAGAACAGCATGAGGGAAACTGCCCCATGATCCAAACATCTCCCGCCAGGTCTTGATACAAAGGGATTACAATTTGAGATGAGATTTGGATGGGGACACAGCCAAACCGTATCAAGAACTGAATATTAATGTAACTGGATTCTTTCTATTGGAAAAATGGTGAAGCTTGAATCAACTATATGGATTAGATGGTAATAATATACCCATTTAACTTCCTGATTTTGATAGTTATATTATGGTTATGTAGAACAATGTCCTAATTTATTAGAAATTTATACTAACATATTTGGGAGGTGATGGGGCATAAGGTTGCAACTTAATTTAAAATGATTTTAAAAAGAAAGAACAAGCTCTTGTACTATTATTTTAAATTTTGTAAGTTTAAAATTATTTTAAAATAAAAATGTGAATACATACACAAAGAAGTGCAAACAAAATGGGAAGTTTGAACAAGATCTGTGGGTTGTATGAATTTCACATCCTAGCTATAATAGTGTACTATCGTTTTGCAAAATGTTACTATTGAGGAAAATTGGTTAAAGGGTATAACAAAACTTGTGTATCATTTCATACAATTGCATGTGAATCTACAATTAGTTCAAAAGATTTTAATTGTACAAAATAGTTTTAAAATGTTAGATTTAAGGGAACTAGCATTTAATGAGCATAGCTTTTCCTTGAATCATCATAACAGCTCTATGACATTTCATATTATTTTATTCAGTACACAGATTAAGAAAATAAAGGGAGAGAATTTAAGAAATATGCTTAAGACTTGATTGTTATTAAGTAGAATGAATGAAATTAGATTGAAAGTGTCTGAGTTTACAGATAGAATAAAATGTTGCAAAAAAATTTAGATGAAAGATTCCAAATATACTCAATTACCATTATTGATGAAACTAATAAATGCATAATTTTTGTCAAATAAAGTAGATCTAAATTTTCTCAAAAAAATAATAGGTACTAAGTTCTCTGTGCAGGTTATGAAGGTAAATAATTTTTATTACTAAGATTCCACAAAATCTAAATTTCAATATGAGCCTGAAAATAATATTTTCATAATTCATCTACAAAGAGACCCAACCTCTAAAAGTTCACAAGGAATGACTTTGGTATTTTCTTGGCAGAAATTGCAATTTTATAAGTCAAACAGTTAGCAGTTGACACGAAAATACTTAAGAAAAATATAGGAACAGAAATAAGACGTGGGAATAGATGGATTGATTACCTAAGTAGGAGATTCTGTCCTCTAAAATTCGCTCACTTTTAGTGTTGGACACATGTGATATGCTTGCTGAGGGAAAACAGATTCTTCTTTAAGAACCTGGAACATCATCAGGCCAATTAAGTTGTTGCTGGTTATCCGCTCTCTGAAAAAAAAAAAAAAAAAAAAAAAAAGGCCCGTATTCTAACGCTAGAACTCCAGATGCAGCTCATGGAATCAACATGTGTTGAACTAAACGTAGAGCACATGACGGGTGAGAGTTGCTGGGGGACGTAGGGAATGGCCACGCGTGGGAGCAAACGATGAGACCAATTCCTCTTTGGCAATAATAAACAGTCTTGTTTGTTCGAGACGCAGTCTCACGCTGCCACCCAGGCTGGAGTGCGGTGGCGCGATCTCGGCTCACTGCAACCTCCGCCTCCCAGGTTCAAGCGATTCCTGAGCCTCAGCCTCCCACGTAGCTGGGATTACAGGCGCGCACCAGGATGCCCAGCTAAGATTTTTGTATTTTTAGTAAAGGTGGGATTTCACCATGTTGGCCAGGCTGGTCTTGAACTCCTGATCTCAAGTGATCCGCCCACCTCGGCCTCCCAAAGTGCTGGGATTACAGGCATGAGCCTCCACTCCCGGCCAATAAACAGAGTCTTAAAAATGTAAATTCAAAATCATAGGGAACATATTTCCGACTTATCTCTGGCCACAGTGAAGAAAACAACGAAGATGGAAAAGCTCAAGAATGCAGTCAGCTTTCTCAATCCACCCTGACACAGAGTGTCAAATATTCCTAACTAAGCTCTGCTTTCAAGATGAAGGATGATCGCCAGAACGGCTGATATCTGTGGGCTTCCCGTAGTTGTCTAGAGTTACCAACTGGCAAGTGACTGCCTGGAGATGAACGCGGAGTAGCTTGGCCGTAAAGACCATGTTCTCGGTAATTAATTAGTCCTTTGTGAGTGGTTCAGTACAACTTTGAAACGTATTTACAAACTTCAGAAGTTATAACAGATTTTTGGAAAGGACACTATTATTTAAACTGAAAATGTAAACGGATCTTGCTGGAAATCTGAAAAGACAGTTTGGATATATTAACACTGACATTTAAAAAATATCTTTTTTTTTTTAACCAAAGTTCTTTATTGTAAACAAGATATACAGTACAACAAAAGAAATATTGTGCAAATTGTAAGTCATAAGGATTTTTTTAATTAAAACTTTTGTTTTCTAAGGATCCAAGTTTTAATGTCAGAAATCTACACCCAATATACAAAAACAATGTTAAATGGGAAGATAGAGTGACATTTTTCACTATATATTTTAAGCAATTTACTTTTGTTTTGCCACTGTGTATATCATCCACTATATAACAGAATAAAAGAGAAATACTGTTAACAAAAGTGAATGTTCTAATAATGATTTTTCTACCCAACTACCTCCACATCCCCAAAAAACTCCTATAAATTAACACGACAACATTTGTAATTTAATTGCTTTGAAGCATAGCTATGATTTGTTTTTGCATTTTTGTTTGGAAAGTTTAACAAATGACTGTATCTAGGCATTTCATTATGCTTAGAACTTTAGTTTGCCTGCAGTTTCTTGTGTAGATTTGAAAATTGTACACCAATGTGTTTTCTGTAGACCCTAAGATACACTGCACTTTGTTTAGAAAAAAAATCTGAAGATGAAATATATATTGTAAAGAAAGGATATTAAGAATCTTAAGATAACTTCTTGAAAAAGATCGCTTAAGTCATCAGTAAAGTACCTTTATGTTATGAGGATATAATGTGTGCTTTATTGAATTAGAAAATTAGTGACCAGTAAAAAATATCTTTATGTGCTTTGCGGGCTACATCTCAAGGACTTTTTTAAATCTTTTGGGAATTATAGTTCAAATTTCCATATTTTTCTACCAAGTGTAAGGATATAGCTGGGCTGTTCTCATATTAACATCCAGACCTCCTAAAAGCATGACTAACTGAGAGATTTAAACCAATGTCCTTTTTCTACTCTTTTAAGACACAAAGAATACTTGAAAGAACTGTATTTAGTGTCTACTAGAATTACTATCTAGTACATTTAAATAATGCACATTTAAATGAATAATATATAATTTAGATCAGAATTTTTCTTAAAGTTAAGTGTGATTAAATACATTTCCCCCTAATCTTCAATTATTATTTGTGCTGATTTGCTCCTTCTTGAGTAAAGCCAGCTCACACCAAATCATTACTGGGTTATCCATGATTTTATGGCACTTGTCACTGGCTCCTCATTTGGGAATTAAGGTACCTTATTCAAGTATCAAAAATTTTACAGCCCTTTCTCTCTATCTTCTGTAGACTTATTATCCCTCTATTAAGAGAGACATAATTAATTTCTCTTAGAAACTCTCGGTACAAAGTCCTAACTTATATTCCAAGTTCTAAGCTTTCTCTCCGCTTTTACTAATTCTTATGTTGTAACAAAAATTATGCAGCGAACAATATAATGGTCTGAAAAAAGTGACAATATTTTTAAAATTTTTATGCAAATGTTATTTGCACAAGAATTTTAAAGTTTTCCTCTTAGTGTAGTCCCCAATCAGATATTCCACAAATTGATTTTTACCTTCCTCTCCTATTTAAGTATAGAAATGTCTTAATAAATTGAAGTATGTTAAGACACTGTGAGAGTCTCTTTAAAATTGTTGTGTTCAAGAAAAGGGTGGGCCAGATGTGGTGGCTCACGCCTGGTATCCCAGCAGTTTGGGAGGCCAAGGCAGGTGGATCACTTGAGGTCAGGAGTTCAAGACCAGCCTGGCCAACATGGTGAAACCCATCTCTACTAAAAATACAAAAAATTAGCTGGGCATGGTGGTGGGCATCTGTAATCCCAGCTACTCAGGAGGCTGAGGCAGGAGAATTGCTTGAACCCAGGAGGTGGAGGCTGCAGTGAGCCGAGATGATGCCACCGGACTGCAGCCTGGGTGACAGGGTGAGACCCTGTCTCAAAAAAGAAAAAAAAAAAAAAGAGTGAAGGTAAGATACTTAGGAAAAAAACTTAGAGATGCTGCTAGACTACTCACGAGATATTATTATACAATTATTGGAAAATAATTTTCAGACTGACAAATGTTGACTATATTTTGCCCCCAACAGATCCAGCTGCAGGGAGAATCCTATGCTGACAACATAGCTTGCAAGTTTACTGCACGGTGCTCCATTTTAGCTCCGCCTCCAGGAGGTGCCGGGTCTTCGGCAATGAAATTATTCAAAAAGGATGTCTGAAATGATTCATTCTTTTCCCCTTTCCTTTGCCTTTGAGACCCCTTTTTCTTAACAGAGAATTTAGAACAGTCAGATTGGGATCAGGTCCTGTGATGTAAGGGCCTGGTCTCTTCAGTTCTGGTTTAGGCCTTAACAGAAAGAACAAGTGCAATGCTTGAGGCTTTCACAGTCAACCAGTTCAACCAACATTTGGTGACCAGATAGGATTTGGGGGCAGAAGCCCAACCAGTAACAAATAGTTTTATTTGTTAGAGTATAGCCTGCATCCCATCCTTTAGAACTTAAGAATAACCAACAGCTAAGTGTGGAGGTGAGTTGGGAAGGGCCGAGGCAAGGGAACGGCATCCGGAGAAGTTAGCAGGGTGTGACCCCAAATCTGGCCCATAGTGGACAGTTTTCCATATTCAGTGTCATTAGTTGTTTTAATAACAATTGTCATGATTAATGAAAAATCCCTCCTTGGGGAAATGCTGAAATGTGTCTTATGATCTTATTCCCCTAGATTTTAGATTGGGATCTCAGGAAGACAAGAGGTCAATATTACTCTG
Source organism: Symphalangus syndactylus (assembly GCF_028878055.3). Taxonomy (NCBI): domain Eukaryota; kingdom Metazoa; phylum Chordata; class Mammalia; order Primates; family Hylobatidae; genus Symphalangus; species Symphalangus syndactylus. Next base: position 160,440,474 of record NC_072426.2, read on the forward strand.
AGCAACTGTCATCCACAGGGAAGTGGAGACACGAAGGTGATGGGGAGCTGATTCTGGGCTCCTCAACACCAGCAAGTAAAGATAACCCTTCCCCGCATAACGTAAGTCTCTTCTATTGATAAAGAGTGTGTCAGGGAATTTTAATTATCTATTGCATTAGATACTTATGAAACTTTGTAGAAAAACAAAATACTTGTGCACATGAAAAGAAAAGGTATTTGCATCCTATAAATTTCTATTTTAATTTTTGCTAGTATTCATGTTTGTATATTGCATACTTTTAATGTGTTGAAACATACATTTTTATTTTGACTTTTGCAATTCACGGTAATATTTATGCTTCCATCTACTAACAGAATTGACAATTATATATAGGATTTTATTATAAATATTATATTATTATAATATTATCCATGTAGTCTGATTCTGACCAACGATGTTGCACTTGACCAGGTTGCTCTGAAGTTGAAATGAGCCAGTTCATACTGCTATGGGCTTAGGCAGCATTGTGTGGTACTGAAATTTATTTTTGAAGTTTTAATTGCAAAATGTAACAAAAACAAAATTGTTTTTATTTGTGTTTCTGTAGATTTTTTTCAGCATATGGCTTGTGATTTCTATTTCCTTATAGGTGAGCTTTTAATTTATAATGATGATTTGCTCAGCAGGAGAAGGCCTGTAACTTTGTATACTTGTATGCACGTGTGAGATCAAGCTTTTATCAGTTATATTGTTATATATCTTGTCATTTATGTGTGTCATCACTATCATTTATAGAAATTATTTTAATTTTAATATATATAAATATTCATTGGCTGTTTTTCCTTTGATGATGCGTGTTCTTAGTATTGCACTTGTTCCCCTACCAACCCAGGCTTTATTTAAACAGAATTGCCTACAGCTCCATGGTGCCTTAAGAAAGCAGTCATATAGCAAAAGTAAACTGAGGGAACAGATTGCCCCACCATAGTTGCAAAAACTCCACGTGTCTCTAGCTGTAATTTACCATTTTTAAGGGAGTATTTTGCCAGCTGAAAATGAGTTATTTAACCCAAAATGTATATCCCTAACAATGTACACATCTCCATGTGTATCTACTAATATTCTGGTAATTGTTTTATTTTTGCTTCCATCATATCTTTCCAAATTTACACAGCAATATATTATTTTAATAATTCTTTTTATACTGGGATCATTTCAATTGTGTAGACATTTAAACGCACAGTTTTTAAAGTCTGAGAATTGATCATTTTTCATTATTATCTAAATATTTAAGATTCTAAGTATGAACTAAATCTATACGGTGACTCTATACTGTCTTAACTGGGACCATTATCCACTGGAAATTATCCACTAGATCTATCTACTGATCTATCGATCTACTGATCTATCTATTTATCTATCTAATCATCTATCTATCCTAGCCCTGGGGTAAATTTTTAGCACCTAGATCAGTTTTTCACAGTTATTCCCCATGCATTCTCTTGCTTTAGGTCATATGAGGTGATTATTTCAGAGTTGATTCCTAGGTTACGACCAATCTATTGGATTTGTTTCTGTGGTGGAGCTGCAGGTGTCTGAATTTGTAGGAAATTCTCCAGTTGATTCTTACACACACTAAATGCAAAAACTAGAGCTCTAGGAGTTTTCCTTTTCTAGACTCATCTAAGTACAAGCAAATATAATGTAAGTTTTATTACCCAAGTTAAAGAACATTTAAAAATAAACAATATTTAAGGATGAAATATAAATTATTTTTTCCACATCAATCATATGAAATTGTTAAATATCTCTCCAAGAGATTTTAAATAAAGAAAATTAGTACCTTTACCTGTAAAAATATACAAGTGACCATTTTCTAGACATGCGTTACTTGAATTTCTTTAAATTATTCTCTTCTGAATGAATAAAATTTACTATCTGTTGATTGGTGAATATTTACTATTTTATTAAAGTGTAACATACATACATAGAAAGACTGTCCAAAGCCTAAGAGTACAGTTTTGTAAATTTTTACGAATTGAGCACACCCATGCAACCAGCACACATATCCAGGAAGAGAACGCTGTCAGAACCCATCCCTCCTACCAGTCACTACCATCTCCCCAGGGAGCATTTCACCTATTCTGATTTATAATACCACACTTCCGTGGTTAGCCTAGACTACAGGTTTGTTTAGGCTAACTTTGAACTTCATACAATTATAAGCCCTTCATTTCTGGCTTATTGTCCCCCAGCATTACATTCCTGAGACCCAGCCATGCTGCTGCCTGTTCTTACTTTATTCTCATTGCTGTATGATATTCCATTTTATGAATATTCCATACTTTACCAAAGATAGAAATGCCTGGATCATAGATGACCCAGCTAGGAGTATGAAGATGCTGGATGCTGATGGCGTTTAACAACCAGAGTCTGAGAAAAAAGAAGAAAAAGCGCTCTGATTTATAGCACTTGCCAATTTCTGAGGTGCAAATCTTTTCACCTTTGCCAATGTCAGACAACCAGTAGTGCATCTCACAAGCTGGTCAGCAGGCCCAGCACCCCTTTGGCAGATAGTACCAAGCAGATTCCTCGAGAGGCGTCAGCCCCCCTAGCAGTGTGTGGCAATTCCAGTTGCTCCACATACTTAAACAGGATTTTTACTGCTGTGGATTAGTTTGCTTTTAGCAATTCTGGGATTTTCGCAAGGGATGAAGTGGAATTGACTGTGATTTTTAATTGGCATTCCCTTGTTGACCAATGACATTAGTCAGCATATTTATATTAGCAGCATTTTTTAATATATTCATTGGCTATTTAAATATTCATTATGTGGCGTGCCTGTTAGGTCTACTGTCCATGTTTTCTAAGTTGTCTTTTATTTTGGTGTGAATTTTTAAAATGCAACATAAATAAGTTTCTCTCTTCTTCATCATAACTCTTACACAACTGGTATCTGTTTCGGAATCTCAGAGTATCAAGCCTAGACTTTGTGTTACCGATAGAGCCCACTAAATCTTTTCAACAGCAACTTCCCTGATCTTTCAAAGCACAGGTTACAGCTTCACCCTCCACTTAGAGTGGAGAAAGGTTTTGACCTTCTAACGACTTCTTTGTGAAGTTAGAATAAAAACATTCCCTGTGCCATCTGCCAGGCCTTGGCCTGCTTTCTGCCTCTGTCTGCCCCCATCACTTCATCCCGGCTCCTGTCCTGAGGACCTGCCGAGCTCACTGTGCCTTTGCACTTACTCATTTCTGCGCCTGGAATAATCTCCCCTCGGTTTGCACGTGACTCTCTGCTTCTCTTCATTCGGTCCTCAGAGAAGCCTTTCCTGACCACCCTCCCTTAGAAACGCTCTATCCAACTACCGAGCTTTAATCACATCCTAGCAATTACTAACATGAGAAATGGCCATATGTATTTGTTTACATCTTTATTTTCTGTCTCCCACCTTTTAAATATATGATGCAATAAAGATACTTAATCTGTCATTTCATTCCTGCATCTATTAGATTTAAACATCTATTAGATTTAAACTTAAAACATGGCAAGGTACATAATTAGAATTACTGAATGAATAAATTAAATGCTTATTCGAAAAAATTGGTTTCTTCGCAAACTTCAGCTCCTAGAGCATTGTACACAATTGAAAACATCATTTATCCCCTTGGCCATATTTTCTTAACAAAAGATTTTCCCACACTTTACAAAACTGTGATTTTTCTTACTTTCTAAAAAGTTTTGGCCAGGCACGATGGCTTACGCCTGTAATCCCAGCACTTTGGGAGGCTGAGGCGGGTGGGTCACAAAGTCAGAAGATTGAGACCATCCTGGCTGACACGGTGAAACCCCACTTCTACTAAAAATGCAAAAAATTAGCCAGGTGTGGTGGCACATGCCTGTAGTCCCAGCTACTCAGGAGGCTGAGGCACGAGAATCACTTGAACCTGGGAGGTAGAGGTTGCAGTGAGCCAAGATTGCACCACTGCACTCCAGCCTGGGCGACTGAGTGAGACTCCGTCTCAAAAGAAAAAAAGAAGTTTTATTTTCTTGTGGTAAGAACACTAAACATAAATAATTTCTACCCTGTTAACAAATTTTAAGTGTATAACATACGATTGTTGATTATAAAGACAGTGTTGTGTAGCTGATCTCTGAAGCTTATTCATCTTGCTTAACACTCCATTTTCCCTTTCCCCCTCCCTGACAACCACCATTCCACTGTTTGATCCTATAAATGTGGCTGTTCGAGCTACCTCATGTAATTGGAACCCTGCAGTATTCATCTTTCTGTGACTGGCTTATTCCATTTAACATGATGTGCTCAAAGTTCACTCATGTTGTGACATATTGCAGAATTTACTCCTTTGTAAAGGCTGACTAGCATTCCATTGTATGTGTACACCACATTTTCTCTATCTGTTCATTTGTGGATGGACCTCTAGGTGTTTCTACATCTTGGTTAATAATAGTGCTGCAACAGACATGAGAATATCAATATCTCTTTAGATCCTGATTTTAATTCTGGGAACAAAAACAAAATAAACAAATGGTACTATATCAAACTGAAAAGCTTATGCATAGCAAAGGAAACAATTGACAGAGTGAAAAGACAACCAAGAAATGGGAAAAATATTTGAAACACATATATCTGATAAGGGGTCATCTGCAATATTTATAAGGCTCTCCTACAAGGCAACAGAAAAAGAAAAAAAACGAATGACCTGATTAAAAACTGGATTAAGGACTTGAACAGACATTTTTCCAATGAAGACATACACATGACCGTCAGGTATATGAAAAAATGCCCAATGCCCCTAGTCATCAAAGAACTACAAATCAAAACAACAGTGATTTAAAAAAAAGACAAGTGTTAATGCAGATATGGAGAAATTAGAATCTTTGCACACAGTCGATGGGAGTGCAATATAGTATAATGCTGCGGAAAACAGAATGGAGGTTTCTCAATTAAAAATACAACTACCATATGATCCAGCAATCCCACTTCTGGGTAATGATCCCAAAGAATTGAAATCTTCCCTATTTGTATTTCACTATTATAAACAGCATATTTTTCCTTTGATGATTAAAGCTGGTTCAGAACCTTTTATTCCAACCAGATTCTACTTGGAATGCATAGTTTCAACTGTTGGACCTGAGACAAAAGTGAAGAAGAGAACAGGATGTAAGTAAGGCAGGTTCAAATAGATGCATGTCCTATGAGGCAAATATTGTTCTAGGTGCCAGGAATGCCACAATGGACCCAATAGGTAGATTGTTGGGAAACACAAAATTAAGAACCAGGACAATCTTTATAAGACAGAGAATTGCAAATCAAATAAAAGCAAACACGAGGCTACACTTGTGAGGGGTAATAACAAAAGTGGCAAGAGAAGTGGGGGACCAGGGAAGTTGCACAGTAAATCCAGAAAAGTTCTTGAGAAGAGCCTTCTATTATGCTGGAGTTTCTTCCGAAGTTATGTGCAAAATCTTGAGGCCACTGTTGTGGCATCTGAACCTGGCCTGTGATGTATTTCCAGTGTTACCCCAGCCCATCTGTTGGCAGAGGGAGATCTGGTCTTCTTGCAGCAGTGGTGGAGAAAGAATTCCATCAAGTTTGGGGGGATTTCTTGCTGGATCCTGGTTCCTCGGGTTGTCTCTTCAGAACCGTGCAATTTCGCAAGTCCTTCAACCAGTGGTGTCATAATAAGGCTTCAATATGCTCAGATGACAGATTTGTCTCAAGTGAGATGCTGGGTGTGATGTGGTTAGGCTGAGAGATTAATGCAAAATAAGAGATGAGTTAATTGTAAAGCCGAGAGAAATTTGAGATGGAATGTAGTTGGGTTGCTGATGATTGCTGTGCCAATTGCTGTTAGGTAGATGAAACAGTAATTTTGGCATGGAAGCCAGGCTTGCCCTTTGGTATTGGAGCATTACCTGGGATTCGCTCATCAGGTGGAAGATGGTTTCTATTCTAATTTTACCTGTGAGAAGGTGGTCAGCACAAATTATTCAGTTCTTGGCTGGGAGATTATATATACATAAGCTGTATCTCCACGTGACTCAGGCTTTGCAAGTCACATTGAAAAGAAATATAACTACGACTGCAGAAGCTTTGAGGTATTCCCATTGCTTTTAACAAGTCCAGCCTAGGCATTTTACTCTGCTCCTCAAACAGGAAATTTACCATACGTGCTGTTTAGGTACAGTTTCCGCTTTCTGTAATTATACATTCGTGAAAGCCACACATATGCAAAATAAATAAAAATATTTCTGTTTGTTGATGTCATTCTGCTCCTTTATTCTACTGCCTCCTACCTCTGTCTCCACCCTCACTAAACACACTCTCAGGCACAATGTCCACCCCATGCTACTCACCCGAGCCCTCTAGCTTAGCTTACTGCACCATTTCTGTGCCCTGGTGCAGCTGTTAGACAAGCATAGCCTCACAGGCAGCCTGCTTACTTGGATTTAGGGCTGCGCAACTGAGAGGCCTATAGATGACTTTTCAAACAAGAATCTTTGGGATTCAGGGGAGGAAAGCTGTGAATGTTTGTATAACTTGTTTTTCCTATTACATTGCTATTGTGAAGATAACATTGGGCAGATAGTTTTGAGAATTAGAGGACGAAGCCATAAAGAGGAGAGTTTTCTTGGTAGATGTAGACTGTACTCTTATAAAATTTTGCCATGAGCAATGGAATAGCTTAGTTTGTTTGTTCATTAGTTATATAGTGCCAGAAGTTTTATTTAAAAGTTCACTTTAAATGTTTAGTATTCATCTGATAAGAAGAGGTAAAATGATGATACATGAACTTTAGTTTGAAAACTACTGAAGGTAACATCCTGAAACTAGGAGATAAACTAAGTGTTGAAGTTAGATATTACGTAACCCAAAAAACGATCACTCTAGATTATTTCTGAAGTTATGGTCTGAAGGAGGCCATCTTTGAAAGGGTATCGGCATTCACAGAAAGAATGTCACAGAACTGGGATAGGGATTGATCCATGATGAAATGTAAAAATAAAGATGATCAGACAGAGAGGGAGAAAGAGACAAGAACTAAAGACAAAGTTCAAATGGATTCTAGATCCCTAATTCAGCCCTTAATAGTGGCATATAATGTGATTATTAAGGGAGAAAAAAGTAGGAAAAACCATTTGGACAGGTGAAACTTTACAGAGCATAATCTTGTTGAAAGCAATTTAGTTAAAAGCAAGTTGGTCAGCAGGTTACTTTGGCAGAAATATGATGCGTTCTCAATGAAAATACCTACACACTAGTTTTTTTTTTTAATCCTAGTCATCTTTGGTGCACCATGGGGACACTTGATAGAACTTCATACATGATTAGCTGTTTTTCCCCCAATTTTGGGGTATTTTTCTACTTTCTTCATTTTGATATCTAATATGGTTTCAGACTTAGTTGTGTTTAACCAATAATTCCTCATTATTTTGCTACCTTTTTGTTTTTACATTAATAATTCAAATTAAAATGATTTCCACACTACTCTGCTTACCATAAGAGGATGTTGGAATAAAACATTTGGGAAATTGCCTAAATAAATTATGGTAGGTTACAAAATATGATCCTATTTTGGCTAACATAAATATTTGTATAATAAATAATAAACTAACTTTGTATTTTAGAAATAGATTTGTATGGATAATAAAAAGGTTAATGGATGACTTGGATGAGTAAAATTTCATTATTTATTTATTTATTCCAGAGATGGGGGTCTCACTCTGTGACCAAGGCTGAAGTGCAGTGGCACAATCACAGCTCAATGCAGCCTCAAACTCGTGGGCTGAAGTGATCCTCCCAGCTCAGCCTCCTGAGTAGCTGGGACTGCAGGTGCACACACTAAGCCTGGCTAATTTTTATTTTTATTTTTGTAGAGATGAGGGTCTCACTTTTTTTCCCAGGCAGATCTTGTACTCCTAGCTTTAGGCACGCCTCCCACTTTGGCCTCCTAAAGTGTCAGGATTACAAGCATGAGCCACCATGCCTGGCAAATCCCATTATTTTTTATGCTCTCATTTTTTCTAATTTTATTTTTCTATTAAAAAATACATTTGACTTTTAATATGGAAAAATAGAAAGAGAAACAAATCATAAATTGGATTATTAATTTAAGAGATGTAAAATTTTGAAGAATGAGGTTTTTGTACTTTAATAATATTAATTTTGAAAGAATCATGCCTATTCTATTTATTTGTCTGTGTTTCCAACTTTGTACAAGGAGATAACATAAACAGCTTTTTATAAAAACTTATCCACCTTTGTTAGAGTTTTAGGTCATTCTAATGTTTCCCTATTGAAAATGTGAAAGAGTAGGCATAATTAGATAAGAGTGAATTAGAAATACTGGTAAAATATGGAGAAATAAACAGGTAATGTGGGAATAATTGGCAGATAATTGGCATTAAAAATTAGACAATCTGGCTGGGTACAGTGGCTCATGCCTATAATCTCAGCACTTTGGGAAGCCAAGGTGGGCAGATAACCTGAGGTCAGGAGTTCAAGACTAGCCTGACCAACATGGCGAAACCCCATCTCTACTAAAAAAAATGCGAAAATTAGTCAGGCGTGGTGGCATGCACCTGTAATCCCAGCTACTTGGGAGGCTGAGGCAGGAGAATCGTTTGAACCTGGGAGGCAGAGGTTGCAGTGAGCTAAGGTCGTGCCACTGCACTCCAGCCTGGGTGACAGAACAAGACTGTCTCCAAAAAAAAAAAAAAAATTAGACAATCTATCTAAAAAATTCTAATGGGTGGAAAATGCAAACTTTCTACAATATGCATCAAAATAGTCTAAATAAATAATGACAGATTACAAAATTGTGTCATGATCTCATTTCTCTTCCTAAATAAGACACAATTATTTATATAATGCATAATATGCACATTTTGCATTTTAGAAATGAGTCTGTATGAATATTAAAAAGGTTAATGTGAGGTTGCACAATATACAACAAAAGAATACTTGAATAATCAGTTCCTATTGACATTCATTTTTGACACAATTCTTATACATACTAATTTTGAGCAAATTGTTGGGTTGAATAGCAGGTTTCGGCTGAACTATGTTCAGTCAAATTTAAGCAATTTTTTTTTCTACCATGTATCTTGAATTGTATCATATATTAGGCAACCCAGGGCTACTAGAAATTATGGCTAACCTGAAGAAAGAATCTTGCAGGATCTGATAGAGGTGATTGAATATGGAAAATATGGAATACTTGGGCATGAGAATTTGGTGGGAGACATATTGCAAAACACATAAATGAATTTAAAGGAGTCTTCTGGATGTGTGCTGTGGGTTGAGGGAGAAGGTGCGTGACTTCTGGGACCATGAGTCCCCACTTCTGCTAATGCAAGAATGTGTAGGTGAGGAAGTCTTGGTGGATTTTAATTTTCCTTTGGGAAAATAGAATCTCCAAGTACCTTCACTGATACTTGTTCACTCATGTAAAAAGTGTCATGTATAAGAGTATTCACTCCAGGAGGGTCAAAATAGAAACATAGATTGGTATAAATATTATACATTTTCATTGATAATCGAATAGTTAGATGATATCCCAAACCACATAAAGAACTACTGTGTGGCAGTTGAATGAAAAGATCTGAATATATTAACATGGAAATATTTTTATGATATTATTACTAGAAAATAATTTTGCAAGAATTTTTATATCACATGACCTCATTTATACTAAAACATTGTATATGGCCTAACTTTTTATTCATTTATGTATATCTGTATGTAAATGCATAGAAAAACGTTCAAAAGTAACAAAGCACATTGTTCTTATTCCTGAGAATGAGATGAGAATAGGCGACGACAGTGGACAAGCTGTACTTTTACCCAAAATACATTAGTATCGTGTGCATTTGTTACATAAAAATATGTTCCCATGTTACTAGCAGGTGTGGCAAATATGAAACGCTTGAGTAACTCAAAAGAAGTAAATAAAGAACTAAATGGAAGAGCATCTGAAATTTAAATTTTTAAAGTAGCTAACATTTAAATGAGTCTTCAAGTGTGTTTCCTCCTCAGAAAGATATTTTTCCTCCACATGGAGGAAAGAAGAGGGCAAGTGAGAAGATAAAAATTATTGAAGATCTACATGTTCAGGAGTTAGTTATATAGTTGTAAAGATTTGCTTTTCGTAAGGGTAGAGCCAGGAATTGTATCTCTAAAACTATTTGGGTCAGGTCTGGATAAATATTATAGTGCTTTCAATACAAGTTTAAAAAATAGAATTTTTAATAAGGAAAATAAGTCTCATAAGTATTTTCTTCATATAACTTTTCCCTAGAAAGTGTTAAGTGATGACCGAAGGTAATAAATTACGACATAATGGTTAGCTAGTTGGAGTTTCATTTCAAAGGTATTTAAGTATCTCAGGTTGACAAAGGCTTGTCTACATATGCAAGATGGATACACAATAAATCAGGGTGAAAAACCTATTACAAAGCAAAGATAGGGGTGAGGGCTGTTTCTGTGTCTAAGATTGATTGCTTAAATTAGCTAAACTTACTGTGTTCTTTATTTTGCTAGAATACTAGTGACCAATCAAACACTTTTCCTACTGGGTCAGTATCTTGCATATACAAGGTTCTCAATGAATATTTGTCATAAGAAATTGAATTTAAATGTAAGAATGCTTTCAAAACACTACGTATTCATTTAAAACTCTGTTGTTTTGCCTACTTTATAATATTTTGGTTTTCGTTTAATGCTGTATAATATTTACTCTTTTAAAAGCTAAAAAATAAGTTATTAATAAATTATTCAACATGTTAATTTTTGAATCAGAAGAAAGCAGAAATTAAGAAACTGATGGTAAAAGCTCTTGAATAGTTTAGTTCAAACTTGAGTGATAAATAGACAATTTAGAAGAAATTCACCCAGACATCTTCCACACATGAAGGTACCCTGGTGGCTTTCTCACTGCTCTCATTCTTCTCTTTATCAGTGTTAAACAGGTTATCATGTGCTTCTCAGCTCTAAAGTGCTTGGGCACTTCCTCTAGCCTTTTCCAAAGCGTTTCTACACTCTCTTTACCTTAAAGCAATGAGAAAACCCAAAACAATCTACACAGCATTGGGATTGATATGGTTTGGCTGTATCCCCACCCAAATCTCAACTTGAATTGTATCTCCCAGAAATTCCCCATGTTGTGACAGGGACCCAGAGGGAGGTATTTGAATCATGGGGGCCGATCTTTCCCGTGCTATTCTCCTGATAGTGAATAAGTCTCGCAAGATTTGATGGGTTTATCAGGCGTTTCCACTTTTACTCATTTTCTCTTGCTGCTGCCATGTAAGGAGTGCCTTTCACCCCCTGCCATGATTCTGAGGCCTCCCCAGCCATGTGGTACTGTAAGTCCAATTAAACCTCTTTTCCTTCCCAGTCTTGGGTATGTCTTTATCAGCTGCGTGAAAACAGACTAACACAGGGATTAGCAATGTGGTTTAACAAGTCTGCTGTATAATGCTTAGAAATTCCATACAAAATATACTATTTACAGTGGCAGCAAAAATATGTGGCACAGGAATAAATCTAAAAGTGATGTCACATATTTTTGCTGCCACTGTTAATAGTATATTTTGTATGTAATTTCTATTTTGGAATATTATAAAATATTAGCTGAAAAATATCAAAGAAGACTTAAATAAATAGAAAGTTATACCATTTCATTGGCAGGGAGAACTCAGTATCATACATTTGTCAGTTTTCCCAAAATTGATCCAGAGATTATTGACATTTCCAAGAAAAATTCTAAAACAGATTCTCATCAAACTAAATGAGCAGATTAAAATATAGATATAGAAAAGCAAAGGGCATGAATGTCCAGTCACACCTGAAGAAGGAGATTAGGTCAGGAAGACGTCCCCTACGAAAGACAATGCTTATTAAAAAGCTGTAGTTATGATATAGTGGGTATTAATTCAAGAAAAGCCAAATAGTTGAATGCAATGAATAAACAATCTAGAAACAAAGACATATGTGTATAAAAATATAGATGCATGACAGAAATGAAATTGCAAATTAGTGGATTGGTTTTGGAGCCGTTAGCCAAAAATCCATTCCAGATTGATCAAAAAATTATATGATAAGAAACACTAACAAATGTTAAAGACCACATACGATAATATATTTATGACTTGGTGGTGGCAACATGATTGTCAAATAAGAACAAAATGCACTAGCCGTAAAGGAAATATGGTTAAATTTTATCACATTAAAATTAGGACTTTATGTTCATCATAAAACACAAAAAGAGAGTGAGAAACAAACTAAGACACAAGACCAGCAACACACACCAGTGATAAAAGTCAGTGTCCAGAATATATAAAGTTGAATATATATAGAAACAAACAGCTCGACATAAAAATGTGCAAAAATATGAATAGGCAGCTTACAAAAGTGAAATCATGAATTACTAATATATCTGTGAAAAAAAATGTTGTTAAATCTCACTAGAAATCATGGGGATGAAGGTAAAAATCACAGTTAGCTGCCATTTGACACCAACAGACTGGGAAAATAAATTTAAATCTGACAGTACAAATGTTCAGAAGATTGGGACTCCCATTAATCAGTGGTCTTTGGGGCTTTACCTAGTTATGGTAAACATGTACGTTACCTATAAACACAGAAATTCCACTCCTTGGTATATAAGCTAAAGAAACTCCTGCCTATATGCACCAAGATATATATATATATATAACGTTTGTAGCTGCATTTTCACAAAAGCAAAACTTGGAAACCATTTGGTGTCTTCTGAAACCAGAATAAACAAATGAAAGTCACATATTTAAACATGTATGCATCTCAAAAACATAATACTGAGCAGTAAAAGAAAATCACATGTGCACAGATACACATTTATATTTGGTAAGATTTATTATTATAAAAGCTAAAATTAGGCAAAACTAAATATTTTTCAGGAATATTAATATTTTCATATAAGTATTGATAAAGTCAACATAATAAAATACCAAAGCTATTGATAATGTACAATGGTGGCTAAATGGGTAGTAGTTTTTTTATCATTCTTACATATTATCTGTTATATATAGTTGGCATATATTTTAAAATAACAATATGAAATAATGTGATGAAAAATTAATAAAGCTACAACGTGAATCCCTTTTTGAGCAAGTTGTAAAAAGATCTGGGAGAGTTTCTCCTCTCTGTATCTAAAAGTACCATCTCATCTATATTTAAGACGTCAAATATAGACTCATGCAGTTTTGGTTTAACTCTTTAAAAATGGCTTTCAACAGGGTTTCATGCTCCCTTAATTGCTTGTTGTTAAAAAAATAACCAATTTTCTCGGATGTCTTATTTTTATAAACCAGTTTAGTTTAAAAAACAGTGAGTTACTCTGGCATTTACACTTGATTTGCCTTTTAAAAATACCTTCTAATTAAGAAAAAAATCGTAGTTTAATATAGAGTCATTAGGACAGGTGGGGGTGGGCGGTGAGGGGGTGGCTGGACTTCCTTGGGAGCGCAGATCCGTGTCCTTGCGGAGATCATCGTTCTGCACAGAGGAAGTCTGTGACGTGCGCTGCCACCCATTGCTCCTGGCAGCAGTGAGGAAAACCAGCTCAGGGAGGCCCGGGGAGCACAGCAGAATGGCAAGCACACTGCCAGCCAGATGGACACTGTTCGGTACAAACTTGTTGACTCAGGGCACAGTCTGGACAGGCCGTTTGACAGCCTTGTGTTTCAATTACTCCAGCCCAAGGAGGGAGGAAAAAGGACCATCTAACTGAGAAACAGGCATTGTATCTAAATTGAGATTTCCAAGGGTGAATCCTTGTTAAAAAGGAGAACTCATGGTTAGGTGCAGGCTGCGCTGCAAAGCCTGGGTCCCTGAGCATCAGCAAGTTTATTTTTAAATCATCTTTTTTTTTTTTTTTTTTTTTTTTTACGATGACACTGCCAACTGGAAATCATAGACTTGGCAGAATAGCAAGTCACACATTAAGCGACAAGTGAAATACGCTAATCGTAGCTTGACTGTTTTGTAAAGAATTTCACAGCAGAAAAAGTTAATGTCATTGATTTGGAGGAAGCATGTAGGGGAAACCCATATGTAGTGAGTGTACTAATTGTGACAGCTCTTTTAAAAGCAGGCAGAAGGCATTATTGCTGAGGCAGCTTTGAGGAGCTGTTTGTCATTTTAAAAGCAACAAAAAGCAGTTGGGCCAAGGCTTGGAAGAACCGAGGAATTATGAGAATAAAAAAGAAAAACAGGTAAAAACTCTCTTCCATTTCATCTGAGGAGCTCGGAATTCAATGCTTTCGCTTAGATAATGAGAGAGAGCAGTTAGATGCAGACGGAAACGGCACTAAGTGCTCATTACTTTTAACTGTGCAATTTAAATACTCAAGTGTATCCATGGAAAAAAAGATTTAAATAGCAAGCTTCATTACTATTTGCTCCTAGAACAATGATCTCTGCAGATTGCCCCATTCTGTTGAAGTCAACATGGGAATGAATAGCAATTTTGCAGTTTGAGAAGAAGAGGGGTATGTGGGAAAACTGAAATGTGAACAAAACAACAGTTGGGCTTTTTTCCATTGTTTATTGGTGCTTTGGGAATTCTCTGCAGCTTTATCTTTCATGATGGCTTAATAAATAAAAATACAGGACATAGTCTACATGTTTGAGACATGATTCACAGAATGGTACTAATTCACCTAAGGGCCTCTGCCTGGCTTAGTCCACAGAGCACATCTAAGCATCTGGAATCACACTGGCAATCTTCCCAAAGGCCAAGGGCTTTAGTTATTTTGCTGGTTATGTACGTAGACCAGCATAAACTATGCAGCCGTTTGTATTTTTCTGCACCAAGACTGAGTAAAATGAATTTATAATTTTGAAAGTGTTCATCCCTGATGGCCCTTTCATGCTGATTTTTATTCTTTTCAAACACCTGTAGGATCTGGGATGCCTGGAACTCTGTTCATTCCAAATGCCTCATCCATCCTCATTTACCTGGCTGCCCACCACTTTGCCATCTCAGTATGTTCACCACACACTGCCATGGGCAATTTGTAAGATCGCTAGCAGAGCAGGCTCTTGAACCACGCTGCCTAGGTTAACATATCTACTCCCAGCTTGCTGTGTGGAATGTTGGGCAAATAACTTAGGTTCTCTGTGCTTTATTTCCTCGCTTCTGAAATTTACCGAAGAGTAATAATACATTCCCATTCAGTTACTGTGAGGGAGAACAGAGCTCAGCACACTAGCATGCAATAGGTGTTCAATAAGTGTTATGTGTAGTCATCAACACCATACATCACTACCGTGACTGTGTTCCACCCTGAATAAAATCACTTTCTTTGTCAGCCCCAACTCCTTCGACTGGGGTGTCAGCAGCAAGTGACATGCAGAGCCACACCAGGGGCCCATAGGGTTTCCCAGAGAGGAGAGGTAATCCACAGGGGAGGTTCAGAATATGGAACCTCTTAAGATGGTATCTGTAATGTCGCAACCTTGGGGATACCAGATGAATGGCAGGTGATATTTTACTGAAACTAGCAAAGTGGGGGACATTGAATAACAGAGAACTCCAGAGTGTGCATTATCACAAAGGGCAACTTCAGGTAGAAGTCTCACTGATGTTCCTGGAGCCTGGGGATCTTGGTCATCAAGGAAAAGCTACACACAAAAAAAAATGACAGGGTAAAAGGACTTCTGATTTTGACAGAAGAGCAGTCAATGTTATGTAAAGAAAGACAGTCGAGCCCTTAGGTTATTTCAGGTCACAAGAAAAAAGATGACTTGATTAAAATACACATTGTAGAGAAAATTTATAAAAATTTTAAGGAGCTGGGCGCGGTGGCTCACGCTTGTAATCCCAGCACTTTGGGAGGCCGAGGCGGGTGGATCACGAGGTCAGGAGATCGAGACCATCCTGGCTAACACGGTGAAACCCCATCTCTACTAAAAATACAAAAAATTAGCCAGGCGTGGTGGCGGGCGCCTGTAGTCCCAGCTACTCGGAGAGGCTGAGGCAGGAGAATGGCGTGAACCCGGGAGGCGGAGCTTGCAGTGAGCCGAGATCGCGCCACTGCACTCCAGCCTGGGTGACAGAGCAAGACTCCGTCTCAAAAAAAAAAAAAAAAAAAAATTTTAAGGATGCCAGTTCATGTGTGGACATAAGCTAATGAACTGGCTGGGGCAAAACCACTGGATTTTTGATGATATTCTAAGGAAGATGGCTTGATTCCTGGAAATCAAATTTATTAATAGAAGAGATTACCAGGCCTAAGGCATATATGCTATTTTATATTAATTTTTAAAGAACTGAGTTGTGTTTTACATCCTAATAGGAATTTTAAATAAAAAATAACTGTTTGACAATTATGCAGAAACGGTTTTGTATTCAGTCTTGTTGTCTGTCATTGTCATCATACTCTTCCAAGGGTATATATTTTTGTGCAAGTTGCAGTCCAAAGGCAGGAAAGAACCCACAAGGCCTTTGCTTCCACTTTGATGGAGTTAGAAGTTGTTTACATAAGGTGATAAGAGAGGGAATTTAGTTCTCATTATTTCACCTGCCCCTACACCCTCCATTCATCCAGATAGAAAGCCGTTTGATAGAATTATGCATTGCCCTTGTAGACATTTAGGTAGCTTCTTTAAAAATACAATTCATTAGATGGGCAGTGAAAGTTGACCAAAATATTCAGGAACCTATCATAGTAAGTACTGATTTATGAGAGCACTTTTCTTCTGACAGGGGGTGCTAGGGAAGCATGGAGAACGGGAGACCAATTCCACGGGGGAAAGATGAAGAGCAATGGTGTTTTTGAGCATGGGCCCTGAATTAAGTAAGACATATGTTCAGTTTCTAATGTTGACACTTACTAGCTGTGTAAATGGCCTTGGGCAAGTTAATGCAACAAGCTAAGCCTCATATTTTTTATCTAAAAAAACAGGGATTTTAGTTTCTGTTGTATTATGAAATAGATATTAATAATAATTATTGAACAAGTAGTGAAACTGTTCATAACCAGACTGACTGTAGGCAAGTATGAGCTCTAACAGACTAACTATGTGTACAGCATAGATACACACAAGTGGATACTGTGAAGATAGAGGAAAGGACATATGCATTTGAATTTCACTTTGAATTTCACAGCAGTAGTCAAATAATACCTCCCATCACCAGAAGCATAAGAAGTCCCCGTGCAGACCTGTGGTTCTCTAGCCCTTCTTCACGCTTCCCAATAGCCTTGGTGGGCTAGATGCTGGCCATGGTTACCATGCACTCACCTGGCGAGGGCCAGTCTCAGAAGTTGGACCTGGCGGCATTAGAGTCCAACTAATTTTGTTTTTCTCCTAGAAGTTGTTTCTGAATGGATAATTTGGTATTAGACAATTAGAAATTCACTGGATTTCTGGTCTAGGCAAGATACATTTGGTTGATTTTTCTTTTCATGTAATCGTTTCTGGTAAGTCTCTGAATGAGCATGTTTTCAAGCTTTTTATTGTAAATAACAAAGCAAAATACAAGTTATAGAAAGACATTAGAGGTTTCTTCTAATCTTCTTGCCTGTTGGCAGTCTCCTTTCTCCTTTCTTTCTTCCTTCCATTCCTTCTTCCTCCTTCCTTTGTCCCTGCCTTCCTTTCCTTTTTTTTTGTTTATAGTGGACAAATTAGTTATCATCAATTTATTTCTGAATATCTCAAAACTTGAAATGCACAAACATATGCTCGTAGTCACAATACTTAAATCACCAAGTGTCCTTTTTATTAACCATAGCTTTGGGTTCAACTATACTGGAGAATTCTATCCCATTGAATTAAAAATTGCACTTCAATATCAATACTGCACTAAAAGCTCTGGCATTGAATTGGTGTAATTTTAACCTTCTAATAGAAATGGCTGGTGTGGGGTTTCTATCCAGCCAGCACACGCTTTAATTTTGAGAGAAGTTCTTTGAAGAATGTCTAATTGTTTTCAGAAGTATGTCCTTTTGTTTTGATAAAGCTCACTTTTCCGTTCCCTGTGCCAACATGTTTAGCCATTGTGGGATTTTCTACACTGTTACTTGAAAGTCAAACTTAAGATCTTAGGCAATTTCTGCTTACAAATGCCATGTGACAGATAGAATGGAGGTTGAGACTGAATTTTACCGGTAATCAAGTTAGGTCAGCTCTACACAGCCATGGCTGAATATGTATAAAACCAAAACATTCAGGTTTTCACTTTATTACTAAGTCAAGCTCTCCCTCTGCCCCACCAAATAGAATCTATCTTTTTATTGCTAGAGGGAAAAATTGTTCTATGGTTTTTTTAATAGATTTATAAACCTCTGAATTTTTATAAAAATACAATGGGTGTTTAATTAATTTATGAACTTAAAGCTTAAACCACATTATTTCCTTTTGTATATGCTGAATGGAAGGAGCTCTTCTGATGGGTGAATCTACCCTTCCTTCATATAGCTCAGTCCGTCAATATCTTTTCTCAGCGTATCTTTTTTACAATTTTACCCAAAGAGAGATGGATAGAACACAGGTGGCTAATGGCCAGATCAAGGTGGGAAAAGGAATCCTAGTGTAGATAATTTAACCACTTTCCTCCTGCCTGTCCTCACATCCACAGCCCAATGTGGCTAAGCATAAAGAGAAGTGCTGGACCTTGACTGCTGAATTCTGAAAAGGTACAGAAAAAGTAAGTGGCCAGAATAGAGAAGTCAGATAGATATTCCTCTGATGAGCGCAGGGTGGGTGCAGAAAGGCAGGAGGAAGGTTGTGGAAAACCTAGTAACACCCATGTACTAGAGAGTTCCCGTCAAACAACCTCCAGACTTGGAGAATGAAACCTGTTTACCACTGTACCTGTTCAAGGAGGATTTTCCTGATCCCCTTTTCCACCCTCATTTGCTCATGCCCCAGCCTGGAAGAATAGAAGTAATAGCTATTGAAAAAGATAGAAAAGGAGAGAGATGCTGGTCACTCCTTTCCTTAGCTACATGAAAGAGAATCTTCAGGTGAAGATCAAGGTGTTGTTTCACAGAACTAAACATTTTATATTTTTTTAAATTCGTGTGTATTTTGTGTCCTGAATGTCACGATAGGACCAAATTCCATGAGGTCCTCTATAACTAGTACAGTGAAAAAAACCTGACTTGTGAGATACTTATCACAAAGCAACCTTATCTGAATTCTCAATTTAAGTTTTCCAGGATAATTTGCCCTACTTTTGGATTAAAAAATAAAAATCTGGCTAGGCGCAGTGGCTCACACCTGTAATCCCAGCACTTTGGGAGGCCAAGGCGGGTGGACCACGAGGTCAGGAGATCAAGACCATCCTGGCTAACACGGTGAAACCCTGTCTCTACTAAAAATACAAAAAATTAGCCGGGCGTGGTGGCAGGCACCTGTAGTCCCAGCTACTCGGGAGGCTGAGGCAGGAGAATGGCATGAACCTGGGAGGCGGGGCTTGCAGTGAGCCGAGATCACGCCACTGCACTCCAGCCTGGGCGACAGAGCAAGACTCTGTCTCAAAAAAAAAAAAATCTAATCTCTCTATGACATACCAGAAAAAGCATAGAAAATCCACACTATTTGGAATAGTTCATGTTCATGGATAAATATTTGATAATCTATAATACCTTCGTCAACAGCAGCAGCTAGGCTTGCAAAAGAGCTTGAAAAAAGTGTAATATTATGAATGACATCTTTACTAATTTTTGGTCTACCTCGAATGATATCAGATTCCATCTTTGGTCATGAACATTCCTAAATCCTGATAGAGATATACAAGGACTTTGAGGGATCTTGCTGTTGCATCTTGAATGTAATCCAACTTCTCCATGTTGTATTTACCTGAACAGTCAAGATGATTTGATACACGAGGGCATAGGGCATACTACAGTTCTTGGGTTTTTAAAAAGCATTATAAACGTAAACTTTAGAAACTTACAAAGAAAAAATGCACTGATCTTATTTGTGCCACTTGCTGAGTTGTGATAAATGCAACCACTCATGAAACCACTGTCCACATCAAGATATAGGTTATTTTTGAGGGCACAGCCAAGATAGCCCAATATGAAGAGCTCTGGTCTATAGCTCCCAGTGTGAGCTACGCAGAAGACGGGTGATTTCTGCATTTCCATCTGAGGTACTGGGTTCATCTCACTAGGGAGTGCCAGACAGTGGGCACAGGACAGTGGGTGCAGCGCACCGTGCACAAGCCGAAGCAGGGTGAGGCATTGCCTCACTCAGGAAGCGCAAGGGGTCAGGGAGTTCCCTTTCCTAGTCAAAGACAGGGGTGACAGACGGCACCTGGAAAATCAGGTCACTCCCACACTAATACTGCCCTTTTCTGATGGGCTTAAAAAATGGCACACCAGGAGATTATATCCCACACCTGGCTCGGAGGGTCCTACACCCACAGAGTCTCGCTGATTGCTAGCACAGCAGTCTGAGATCAAACTGCAAGGTGGCAGCGAGGCTGGGGGAGGGGCGCCCGCCATTGCTCAGGCTTGCTTAGGTAAACAAAGCAGCCGGGAAGCTCGAACTGGGTGGAGCCCACCACAGCTCAAGGAGGCCTGCCTGCCTCTGTAGGCTCCACTTCTGGGGGCAGGGCACAGGCAAACAAAAAGACATCAGTAACCTCTGCAGACTTAAATGTCCGTGTCTGACAGCTTTGAAGAGAGTAGTGGTTCTCCCAGCACGCAGCTGGAGATCGGAGAACGGGCAGACTGCCTCCTCAAGTGGGTCCCTGACTCCCGAGCAGCCTAACTGGGAGGCATCCCCCAGTAGGGGCAGACTGACACCTCACACGGCCAGGTACTCCTCTGAGACAAAACTTCCAGAGGAACGATCAGGCAGCAGCATTCGTGGTTCATGAAAATCCGCTGTTCTGCAGCCACCGCTGCTGATACCCAGGGAAACAGGGTCTGGAGTGGACCTCTAGCAAACTTCAACAGACCTGCAGCTGAGGGTCCTGTCTGTTAGAAAGAAAACTAACAAACAGAAAGGACATCCACACCAAAAACCCATCTGTACGTCACCATCATCAAAGACCAAAAGTAGATAAAACCACAAAGATGGGAAAAAAACAGAGCAGAAAAAATGGAAACTCTAAAAATCATAGCACGTCTCCCCCTCCAAAGGAACTCAGCTCCTTACCAGCAATGGAACAAAGCTGGACAGAGAATGACTTTGACGAGTTGAGAGAAGAAGGCTTCAAACAATCAAATTACTCCGAGCTACAGGAGGAAATTCGAACCAATGGCAAAGAAGTTAAAAGCTTCAGAAAAAAAATAGATGAATGGATAACTAGAATAACCAATGCAGAGAAGTCCTTAAAGGACCTGATGGAGCTGAAAACCAAGGCATGAGAGCTACATGATGAATGCAGAAGCCTCAGTAGCCGATGAGATCAACTGGAAGAAAGGGTATCAGCGATGGAAGACGAAATGAATGAAATGAAGCAAGAAGAGAAGTTTAGAGAAAAAAGAATAAAAAGAAATGAACGAAGCCTCCAGGAGATATGGGACTATGTGAAAAGACCAAAGCTACATCTGATTGCTGTACCTGAAAGTGACGGAAAGAATGGAACCAAGTTGGAAAACACTCTGCAAGATATCATCCAGGAGAACTTCCCCAATCTAGCAAGGCAGGCCAACATTCAGATTCAGGAAATACAGAGAACGCCATAAAGATACTCCTCGAGAAGAGCAACTCCAAGACACATAATTGTCAGATTCACCAAAGTTGAAATGAAGGAAAAAATGTTAAGAGCAGCCAGAGAGAAAGGTTGGGTTACCCACAAAGGGAAGCCCATCAGACTAACAGCTGATCTCTTGGCAGAAACTCTACAAGCCAGAAGAGAGTGGGGGCCGATATTCAACATTCTTAATGAAAAGAATTTTCAACCCAGAATTTCATATCCAGCCAAACTAAGCTTTATAAGTCAAGGAGAAATAAAATACATCACAGACAGGCAAATGCTGAGAGAATTTGTCACCACCAGGCCTGCCCTAAAAGAGCTCCTGAAGGAAGCACTAAACATGGAAAGGAACAACTGGTACCAGCCACTGCAAAAACATGCCAAATTGTAAAGACCATCCAGGCTAGGAAGAAACTGCATCAACTAATGAGCAAAATAACCAGCTAACATCATAATGACAGGATCAAATTCACACATAACAATATTAACATTAAATGTAAATGGACTAAATGCTCCAATTAAAAGACACAGACTGGCAAATTGGATAAAGAGTCAAGACCCATCAGTGTGCTGTATTCAGGAAACCCATCTCATGTGCAGAGACACACATAGGCTCAAAATAAAAGGATGGAGGAAGATCTACTAAGCAAATGGAAAACAAAAAAAGGCAGGGGTTGCAATCCTAGTCTCTGATAAAACAGACTTTAAACCAACAAAGATCAAAAGAGACAAAGAAGGCCATTACATAATGGTATAGGGATCAATTCAACAGGAAGAGCTAACTATCCTAAATATATATGCACCCAATACAGGAGCACCCAGATTCATAAAGCAAGTCCTGAGTGACCTACAAACAGACTTAGACACACACACAATAATAATAGGAGACTATAACACCCCACTGTCAACATTAGACAGATCAGTGAGACAAGAAGTTAACAAGGATACCCAGGAATTGAACTCAGCTCTGCACCAAGTGGATCTATCAAATAGACATCTACACAACTCTCCACTCCAAATCAACAGAATATACGTTTTTTTCAGCACCACACCACAACTATTCCAAAATTGACCACATAGTTGGAAGTAAAGCTCTCCTCAGCAAATGTAAAAGAAAAGAAATTATAACAAACTGTCTCTCAGACCGCAGTGCAATCAAACTAGAACTCAGGATTAAGAAACTCACTTAAAACTGCTCAACTACATGGAAACTGAACAACCTGCTCCTGAATGACTACTGGGTACATAACGAAATGAAGGCAGAAATAAAGATGTTCTTTGAAACCAACAAGAACAAAGACACAACATACCAGAATCTCTGGGACACATTCAAAGCAGTGTGTAGAGGGAAATTTATGGCACTAAAGGCCCACAAGAGAAAGCAGGAAAGATCCAAAATTGACACCCTAACATCACAATTAAAAGACCTAGAAAAGCAAGAGCAAACACATTCAAAAGCTAGCAGAAGGCAAGAAATAACTAAAATCAAAACAGAACTGAAGGAAATAGAGACACGAATAACCCTTCAAAAAATTAATGAATCCAGGAGCTGGTTTTTTGAAAAGATCAACAAAACTGATAGATCGCTAGCAAGACTAATAAAGAAGAAAAGAGAGAAGAATCAAATAGATGCAATAAAAAATGATAAACGGGATATCACCACTGATCCTACAGAAATATAAATTACCATCAGAGAATACTACAACCACCTCTACGCAAATAAACTAGAAAATCTAGAAGAAATGGATAAATTCCTTGACACATACACCCTCCCAAGACAAAACCAGGAAGAAGTTGAATCTCTGAATAGACCAATGACAGGATCTGAAATTGTGGCAATAATCAGTAGCTACCAATCAAAAAGAGTCCAGGACCTGATGGATGCACAGCCGAATTCTACCAGAGGTACAAGGAGGAACTGGTACCATTCCTTCTGAAACTATTAAAATCGATAGAAAAAGAGGGAATCCTCCCTAATACATTTTATGAGGCCAGCATCGTCCTGATACCAAAGCCTGGCAGAGACACAACCAAAAAAGAGAATTTCAGACCAATATCCTTGATGAACATTGATGCAAAAATCCTCAATAAAATACTGGCAAACCGAATCCAGCAGCACATCAAAAAGCTTACCCAACATGATCAAGTGGGCTTCATCTCTGGGATGCAAGGCTGGTTCAACATATGCAAATCAATAAATGGAATCCAGCATATAAACAGAACCAAAGACAAAAACCACATGATTATCTCAATAGATGCAGAAAAGGCCTTTGACAAAATTCAACAACCCTTCATGCTAAAAACTCTCAATAAATTAGGTACTGATGGGACGTATCTCAAAATAATAAGAGCTATCTATGACAAACCCACAGCCAATATCATGCTGAATGGGCAAAAACTGGAAGCATTCCCTTTGAAAACTGGCACAAGACAGGGATGCCCTCTCTCACCACTCCTATTCAACATAGTGCTGGAAGTTCTGGCCAGGGCAATCAGGCAGGAGAAGGAAATAAAGGGTATTCAATTAGGAAAAGAGGAAGTCATATTGTCATTGTTTGCAGATGATATGATTGTATATCTAGAAAACCCCATTGTCTCAGCCCAAAATGTCCTTAAGCTGATAAGCAACTTCAGCAAAGTCTCAGGATACAAGATCAATGTACAAAAATCATAAGCATTCTTATACACCAATAACAGACAAACAGAGCCAAATCATGAGTGAACTCCCATTCACAATTGCTTCAAAGAGAATAAAATACCTAGGAATCCAACTTACAAGGGATGTGAAGGACCTCTTCAAGGAGAACTACAAACCACTGCTCAATGAAATAAAAGAGGATACAAACAAATGGAAGAACCTTCCATGCTCATGGGTTGGAAGAATCAATATCGTGAAAATAGCCATACTGCCCAAGGTAATTTATAGATTCAATGCCAACCCCATCAAGCTACCAATGACTTTCTTCACAGAATTGGAAAAAACTACTTTCAAGTTCATATGGAACCAAAAAAGAACCCGCATCGCCAAGTCAATCCTAAGCCAAAACAACAAAGCTGGAGGCCTCAGCTACCTGACTTCAAACTATACTACAAGGCTACAGTAACCAAAACAGCATAGTACTGGTACCAAAACAGAGATATAGATCAATGAAACAGAACAGAGCCCTCAGAAATAATGCCGCATATCTACAACTATCTGATTTTTGACAAACCTGACAAAAACAAGCAATGTGGAAAGGATTCCCTATTTAATAAATGGTGCTGGGAAAACTGGCTAGCCATATGTAGAAAGCTGAAACTGGATCCCTTCCTTACACCTTATACAAAAATTAATTCAGGATGGATTAAAGACTTACGTGTTATACCTAAAACCATAAAAACCCTAGAAGAAAACCTAGGCATTACCATTCAGGACATAGGCGTGAGCAAGGACTTCATGTCTGAAACACCAAAAACAATGGCAACAAAAGCCAAAATTGACAAATAGGATCTAATTAAAGTAAAGAGCTTCTGCACAGCAAAAGAATCTGCCATTAGAGTGAACAGGCAACCTACAAAATGGGAGAGTTTTCGCAACCTATTCATCTGACAAAGGGCTAATATCCAGAATCTACAAGGAACTCAAACAAATTTACAAGAAAAAACAAACAAACCCATCAAAAAGTGGGCAAAGGACATGAACAGACACTTCTCAAAAGAAGACATTTATGCAGCCAAAAAACACATGAAAAAATGCTCATCATCACTGGCCATCAGAGAAATGCAAATCAAAACCACAATGACATACCATCTCACACCAGTTAGAATGGCCATCATTAAAAAGT
Organism: Symphalangus syndactylus; assembly: GCF_028878055.3. Taxonomy (NCBI): domain Eukaryota; kingdom Metazoa; phylum Chordata; class Mammalia; order Primates; family Hylobatidae; genus Symphalangus; species Symphalangus syndactylus. The sequence goes on from NC_072426.2 coordinate 160,466,006, forward strand.
CAGGAAACAGGCCGGGCGCGGTGGCTCACGCCTGTAATCCCAGCACTTTGGGAGGCCGAGGCAGGCGGATCACAAGGTCAGGAGATCGAGACCACGGTGAAACCCCATCTCTACTAAAAATACAAAAAAAATTATCCAGGCATGGTGGCGGGTGCCTGTAGTCCCAGCTACTCAGAGAGGCTGAGGCAAGAGAATGGCGTGAACCCGGGAGGCGGAGCTTGCAGTGAGCCGACATTGTGCCACTGCACTCCAGCCTGGTCGACAGAGCGAGACTCCGTCTCAAAAAAAAAAAAAAAAGTCAGGAAACAACAGGTGCTGGAGAGGATGTGGAGAAATAGGAACACTTTTACACTGTTGGTGGGACTGTAAACTAGTTCAACCATTGTGGAAGTCAGTGTGGCGATTCCTCAGGGATCTAGAACTAGAAATACCATTTGACCCAGCCATCCCATTACTGGGTATATACCCAAAGGACTATAAATCATGCTGCTATAAAGACACATGCACACGTATGTTTATTGCGGCACTATTCACAATAGCAAAGACTTGGAACCAACCCAAATGTCCAACAATGATAGACTGGAGTAAGAAATTGTGGCACATATACACCATGGAATACTATGCAGCCATAAAAAATGAGGAGTTCATGCCCTTTGTAGGGACATGGATGAAACTGGAAATCATCATTCTCAGTAAACTATCGCAGGGCCAAAAAACCAAACACTGCATGTTCTCACTCATAGGTGGGAATTGAACAATGAGAACACATGGACACAGGAAGGGGAACATCACACTCTGGGGACTGTTGTGGGGTGGGGGTAGGGGGGAGGGATGGCATGAGGAGATATACCTAATGCTAAATGATGAGTTGATGGGTGTAGCGCACCAACATGGTACAGGTATACATATGTAACAAACCTGCACATTGTGCACATGTACCCTAAAACTTAAAGTATAATAAAATAAAGATATAGGATTTTTTTATCATGCCTGAAAATTTTCTTTTAGCCCCTTTCAGTTAATCTGCATAGCCACAGGAAACCACTATTCTGATTTCTATAATGATAAATTAGTTCACCTAGTCTAGAACTTCATGTAAATGAAATTATATAATATATACTCTTCTCTTTCCAGGTTCCTTCACTTGGTATAATGCCTGAGACTCAACCATGTTGTTGAGAGTATCAGTAGTTAATTCATTTCTGTTGTATGAATCTACAACAACTTGCTTATCCTTTCTCCTGTTCTACATTGGTTGTTTCCAGTTTTTAACTACCATTAACAGAGATGTTCTTAACATTTTGTACAAGTGTTTTCAAAAGTAATTTTCAAAATATAAACTTTGTGCTTTTTTGTTGTGTACTCCTATGCACATTTGCTTTATTATTTTTGATGAAAATATCAATAGGATTGTTTTTTCCCAGATTTATTGAAATATAATTGACATATAATTTTATATATCTAATGCATACAATGTGGTGTCTTATACATACACAATGTGAAATGATTACCACAATCAAGCTAACATATCCACCAACTCACATGGTGACAATAGCCATTCTAAAAGTTATGAGGTGATATATCCTTGTGGTTTTAATTTGCATTTCCCTGAGAATTAGCAATGTTGAGCATTTCTCCATATACCTGTTGGTCATTTGCATGTCTTCTTTTGAGAAATGTCTATTCAGGTCCATTGCCTATTTGTTAATCCTGATATTTGCTTGCTCTCGAGTTATTAGAGTCCTTGATATATTTTGAATATTAATCTCTTATATATTTACTTGCAAATATTTTCTCGCATTCCATGGGTTGTCTCTTTATTTTATTGATTTTCTTAGCTTTGTAGAAGCTTTTTAGTTTGATGCAGTCTATTTTTGCTTTTCTTGCATGTGCTTTTGCTATTATATCAAAAAAATCATTCTCCAAATCTACGTCAAATAGCTCCACGTATTCTTCTGGTTGTTTTGAGTTTCAGGTCTTACATTTAAGACTAACCCATTTTGAGTTGATTTTTATATATGGTGTGAGATAAGGGTACAATTTCATTCTTCTGCATGTAGACATTCAGTTTTCCTAATGCCATTTACTGAAGAGACTGTCTTTTATTCGTGCATGTTATTGGTGCCTTTGTGAGAGAGCAATTGACTGTAAATGGTTGCATTTATTTCTGAACTGACAATTCTTTATTATTACTATTTTTAATTGACACATAATAATTGTACATATTTATGGAGTATGGTGTGGCATTTTGATATATGTGTACAATGTGTAATAATCAAATCAGGATAATTAGTAAATTCATTACCTTGAACACTTATTTCTTTGTGCTGGGAACATTCAAAATCTTCTCTTCTAGCTATTTTAAAATATACAAAAATTGTTGACTATAGTCATGCTACAATGCTATAGAACAGTGGAACTAATTCCTCCTAGATAGCTATGATTTTGTATCTGTTAATTGACCTCTCCCCAGCCTCCTCTCCTGACTACACTTCCTAATCTCTTTATTCTGCTCTCTACTTCTGTAAGATCGACTTTTTTAGCTTTCACATATGAGTGAGAACATGGAATATTCATCTTTCTGTGCCTGGACTATTTTATTGCACATAATGTCTTCCACACTTATCTATGTTTATGTGAATGACAAAATTTCATTCATTTTTATGGCTGATTAGTGTTCCATCATGCACATACACCACATTTTCTTTATCCGCTCATCTGTTGTTGGACACTTAGGTTGGTTTCATATCTTGGATATCATGAATTGTACTGCAATAAACATAAAAGTGTAGATATCTCTTCAGCATACTGATTTTTTTTCCTTTGAATACATAACCAGTAGTGAGATTGCTGGACTATATAGTAATTCTATTTGTAGTTTTTTGAGGAACCACCATACTCTTTTCCATAATGGCTGTACTAATTTACATTCCCACCAACAGTGTATGAGTTGCTCGTTTGTGTATTCTGTTCCTTTGGTTAATATGTCTGTTTATATAACAGCACCATGCTGTTTTGTTTATTATAGCTTTGCAGTATATTTTGAAACCAGGCAGTGGGATGTTTCTGGCTTTGTTCTTGCTCCAGGTTATTTTGTTTACTTGGGGTCTTTTGTGATGCCAAACAAATATTAGAATTTCTTTTTCTATGTCTGTGAAAAATGCCATTAAAATTTTGATAGAGATTCCATTAAATCTGAAGATGTCCCTGGGTCGTATGTACATTTTAACAATATTAATTCTTCCAATTCATGAACACATGATATCTTTCCATTTATTTATATTTTTCAATTTTTGTCATCAATGTTTTATACTTTTGAGTGTACAAATCTTTTATCTCCTTAAATTTATTTCTAAGTATTTTTATTTTTTTTTTTTTGATGCTACTGTAAATGGGATTGTTTTCTTCATTTCTTTTTTGGAATAGTTCATTGTTAGTGTATAGGAATTCTACTAATTTTTGTATGTTGATTTTGTATCCTGCAACTTTACTGAATTTATTTGTTAGTTCTGACAGGTTTTGTGGAGCTTTTAGTTTTTTTATATAAAAAATTCATGTCATTTACTAACAGAGACAATTTAACTTCTTCCTTTTCAATTTGGAGGTTTTTTGTTTCTTTCTCTTACATAATTGGCTAGAACTTCCAGTACTACATTGACAAGTGGTGACAGTGGGCATCTTTCTCTTGTTTCTGGCCTTAGAGGAAAAGGTTTTAGCTTTTCTCCATTGAGTGTGATGTTTTCCATGGGCTTGTCCATGTGTGGTCTTTACTGTGGTCTGGTACATTTTTTCAATACCTAATTTGTTGAGTTTTCATCATGAAAGAATGTTGAATTTTGTCAAATCCTTTTTTTTTGCATCTACTGAAATGATTATATGCTTTTTGTCCTTCATTATGTTAATTTGATGTATCACATTTGTTGATTTGTGTATGATGAACCATCCTTGTATTCCAGGCATAAGTCCCACTCAATCACGGTGAGTGATCCTTTGAATGTGGTGTTGAATTCAGTTTGCCAGTATTTTGTTGAGGATTTTTACATCTGTATTCATCAGTGACATTTTCCTGTAGTTTTCTTTTCTTGTAGCCTTCTTGTCTGATTTTAGCATCAAGATAAGGCTGGCCTTGTAAAATGAGCTTGAAAGTGTTCCCTTTTCTTCAATTTTTTGGAAGAGTTAGAGAAGAACTTGTATAATTTCTTTAAATGTTTGGTAGAATTCAGCAGTGAAGCTATCAAGTCATGAGGTTTTCTTTGATGTTTTTGAGGGTTTTTTTTATCATTTCTAATTCAATGTCCTTAATCTTTATTGGTCTATTCATGTTTTCTACTCCTTCATCAGTTAATCTTGGTAGGTTGTATGTCTCCAGGAATGTATCTGTTTCTTCTAGGTTATCCATATTTTTGGTATACATTTTGCACTTCTGTGGTGTCAGTTGTAATGTCATCTCTTTCATTTATGATTTTATTTTTATATCTTATATTTTTCTTAGTCTAGCTAAAGGTTTCTGAATTTTGTTTATCTTTTCAAAAAATCAACTCAATTTGGTTAATATTTTTATTGTTTTTTCTGATGTCTATTTATTTTTGCTCTGATCTTTATTATTTTCTTGCTTCTACAAAATTTGGGCTTACTTTGTTCATATTCTAATTCTTGGAGGTGTAACATTAAGTTGTTTGAGATTTCTCCCTTTTTTGATGTGGGTGTTTATTGCTGTAAATCTATTAGAAATGTTTTTGTTGTATCCCATATGTTTTGGTATATTGCATGTTCATTTTTATGTCTCGAAATATTTTTAAATTTTCTTTTAATTTTTTTCTTTGACACATTGATTGTTCAGGAGCATGTTTAATTTCTACATATTTGGGAATTTTCCAAAATTCCTCCTGTCATTGATTTCTACTTTTATAGTATTGTGGTTAGAAAAGATACCTGATATGATTTTAATCTTCTTAAATTTGTTAAGGCTTGTTTTGTGACCTAACATATAATCTATCCTGGAGAATGTTCCCTGTGTACTTGAAAAGAATGTGTATTCTGCTGCTGTTGGATGGAATGTCGAATATATGTCTGTTAGGTCCATATGATCTTTATTGTTGTTCAAGTTTGCTGCCTTTGACCTGGAGCCCATGTCTGCAGGGGCTGACCCGACACCAGGGTTTAATGGGGTGGGCTTGGTAGTAGGGTCTGTGGCAAAGTCAGCTTCTCATTTTCCTCTCTTTTACCTTTGTGGAAGGTATCTCTCGGCACAGTGCTTCCTGGGCTTAGGGGAGGAGTGTCAAAAGTAATATGACACTCTCCTACCCTCTTCAATGTGTGTTTTCTTATTCCTGTGCTCTACCCAGGTGCTGTAACCTCGCATCTGGGTGCCTTGGCTCTTGTGAAGGTATTTTTATTTGTGGATAATTTTTCAAATAAATGTTTCTGGGAAGGGATGAGGGCTGGAAACTCCTATCTACTATCTTGCTGATGTTGTTCTCTCTTGAGCTGTGTTTTTAAGTAGCGTGCTGCTTCTTGCTGAAACAGTGTCTAACAACCTTAAAATAGGACTCTGGTGAATACTTCCACACCTTCAAGCATCAGAAGCCTGCCATTCTGTGATTCCAATCCTTTCCCAACAAAAGTCAAATGCTAGCATAATTGAGAGAACAAGATGGTTATCACCTTGGGAAGGATAAGGAGTGTGAAGAATTATTCAGGCATGTGTCACTGGGGATACAGATGCCACTGATGCAAACAGGAAAGTGAGGAAGAAAAAGTATGACAGGGTTTAAGTTTAACTTTAAGTAAAAATAACACTACTTATGAATTGTAATGGTGATTAGGCAATAGAAGATATTTAGAGCATGGACCACAGTGTTTGATATCAATATTTAGAAATGGTCAACGGAAAGGCAATTCGGGTTGAGGCTATTAGAAAAACGCTGATTTGACACTGCATGATGTTGGAGTTACAAGAGAAAAATGAAAAGCCTCAAAGGTAAGAGAAAGAAAGAAAATGTTCCTTATTTTGTTGATCCAAAATCTTAGGAGTCAAAAGTTAAAAAAAAAAAGTATTGTAAAAATTTATAATTATTAAATAACTTGATTACCATTAGTAAAAATACCACTTTTTAAAAGTCATAGTTAAATAAAAGTGTTTGAAAATAAAGATGGAAGGATTTCATATTGGGGGAAAATATGGTTTATAAAATGTAAGTATATTTAAATATTTTTAATTTAGAGTACATCAAATGCCCTTGCAAAATATTAGAAAATTAAAACCAGAAAACAGATCTGCGAACTTAACTTATCCCAGAGATTAACATATTTTTCTTCATAGTTCCAACTTATTCTAAAAGTAAATTTTACTCCGAAGTTTAAAAATGCTGTTAATCATTAAGAGTTGTGTTTATTGGAATCTTTTTATGGTTGCCTTGTCTAACTACAATTAAGCTTATATTTAACTTCTGCAAATGTCAAAATAATTAATAAAGCAATCCAACAGCTCTCTCGCTCTCTCTCTCTCTCGCTCTCTCTCTCTGTTCTCCTACAAATGTGTATACATCCATGTTCAACGTGCTGCACTAGGTGCTTTGGCTGACAACAATAAGGTAGAGTCCAGAGGTAATATAAACATGTATGCAAATAATTATAATACAAGTTAGAATATTTTCTGGTTCATTAGATATGAATTATTGAGTGGTGGTTATAAATGTTGAACACATTCTCTATTCATTCCCGATTGATTATAGTTAGGTAGCAGCGTAAGGCAAATTTGGATGGAATGATGGCTAATTTCAAAACTCTCAATGGTATAATTTTTAGAAAATAAATAGGTGTATTATGAAGTAAATAAGCCTTTTGTTCCGTTTAGAATTTCACATTGATTTATGTAGTTTCCTGAAGAATATTCACAGAAATAATTAATTTTGAGTGTTCAGATAATGTTATTGTCAGGCCATACAGACTTAATTCATAGCAAGCTCTTAGGCAGAAGAAGTACATAAAATCCAAGCTGTTGATTATTAGTTTCAGTGAGTGCATTGAAGCAATTTTTAACAAGTGCTCTTTAGGTAATTCAGATTTTAGACTTCATCGTAAACCTTTCTAGAGCATTTCTATGCCAACTAAACTTTAAATATAAACAGAAAAATTTGTATGCCAATATGTTAATAAAATCTAAGCATGATAAAGAAAAAATAGAAACACTCATTGAGATTTTAAAAGTGAAAACATTGCTTACTACTTACTAGTCATAGTTGAAGAGAATTCACTAAAGATTTTGGACTCACTTAGCAGTGTGCACACATATCTTACTTACATAATTACTTGAAGCAACCACTCGAATCCATCTTGTTCATTTTACATTTTATAAGAAAGAACAAACTAATTATGACTCTACACAGAAGACAAATATAAGCCTTGTTTGCTGGGTTCATTTAGTCATATACCTCTGCTGCTCAGACAGGCATAAAGTAGAGAAAAAGCAGAAGTGGTCATTATTCTGCATGTTGTGGCAGTGTGCTTAAAAGGTTAAAAATCCCCTGGAGCCAACTGTCACTAAAGGATGGAAGGGATGCTGGTTTTCTTCCACGCTAGGGCACAGGCAGCAACATGCTGATCAGGAAGCCACACCTCGAGAGAATGACTTGAAATGGGCTAATGTGGACAGAGTGAAGATTTATGTGCTGTGATGGAAGAATGAGGAAAGTGCTAGCACAAGACACAAGTCAGCCCGATGGTAAGCGAACCATTAACGTGAGCTGAAATTCAGTGCAATATACAAACAAGGAGCATGACAGAGAGAAAATATTTGAATATCTGCGTATGTAGGCTTACTCTAAAGGAGAGCAACGTTGCCTCTTCAAAGGTCTTTGAATGAACTATGATAACTTGATATGTGGTCCCTTAAACTTATGTTTAGAGAGAGATAGACAATTTGAGAGCACAAGAGCCAAAGTATTAGAATGTGATATATTTAAAGATTTCAAATCATTGATGCTTCCACAGACAACAGTGTGAAACTCAGGTGGCTCAAGATACTCAGCTCTGTCTAGAGCTCACTAGGTGTAGTCTTGGATCAAGTTGGTGCTGGAACGATGACGGATATACGACTCAAAAGATTTATATTCATTCTGTGGCAACTCCTAAACATGCCCTACCTGTTTAGGGTCTTCTATATGAGGTGCCAACCCTGCAGCTACGAGTGCAGGCAGGGCTCACCTGCCCAAAGTGAGAGACGAGCATCCTTCATAAGCAGAAATATGCTTGGAAGTGGAATCATAGCTTGTGCTGAACAGTGAGCAAAGCTTCTAGGTAAGCCATGTGAATGGGTGATGGCACTTTACAGATCTGTCAAATTTACAGCCAAAATATTGGTGTCACTTCAGTCACCTTATTAAATATGTCAAATTTTATTTCTAGTTAGCAATACTATTACTTGATTACAGATTTTGATCATAAAATCTGAAGTGAGTTGTCATTTTGTAGCATAACTATATCATGTGTATTTTAGTCAATTACATAGTTTATTTAAAAAACTGATTTTCTGGGTCACACAAAATTAATTTTCATATTTTTTACAAATTTGTCACAAAGACAAATCAATGACTAATATGTACTGCATTATGTTTAAATGATTGATTGTATATGGGTGAAGCTACTTCTCTAATTATAAAACTTTCCCCTGACTGCTTTCAATGTGTTTACCCTGTTGGAGTAAGAAAGGGATAAATGGCAACAATTTTCTTTTGAAATGTTGTATTTTTTACACTGTTGGTGGGACTGTAAACTAGTTCAACCATTGTGGAAGTCAGTGTGGCAATTCCTCAGGGATCTAGAACTAGAAATACCATTTGACCCAGCCATCCCATTACTGGGTATATACCCAAAGGACTATAAATCATGCTGCTGTAAAGACACATGCACATGTATGTTTATTGCAGCACTATTCACAATAGCAAAGACTTGGAACCAACCCAAATGTCCAACGACAATAGGCTGGATTAAGAAAATGTGGCACATATACACCATGGAATACTATGCAGCCATAAAAAATGATGAGTTCATGTCCTTTGTAGGGACACGGATGAAACTGGAAACCATCATTCTCAGTAAACTATCGCAAGGACAAAAAACCAAACACCGCATGTTCTCACTCATAGGTGGGAATTGAACAATGAGAACTCATGGACACAGGAAGGGGAACATCACACTCTGGGGACTGTTGTGGGTTGCGGGGAGTGGGGAGGGACAGCATTAGGAGATATACCTAATGCTAAATGACGAGTTAATGGGTGCAGCAAACTAACATGGCACATGGATACATATGTAACAAACATGCACATTGTGCACATGTACCCTAAAACCTAAAGTATAATAATAAAAAAGAAAAAAGAAAAAAAGAAACGTTATATTTTCTGAATTTATATATTGACAGTTTTTTTTCCCACAGTTACATGATAGTAATTGAATGATCAAATTACTATCATGTAACTGTGGGAAAAATACTGTCAATCAATTCATAAACATTATGTTGAAAACTATTGATCACTATTAGTTTAATTGGGCTTATGTTGCTCTTAGTAGGAACTAAAGTATATTTACTAGCAAATAAGAATTCATTGTAGATCGCTGTTGGGAGACAATCCTCTTTGTGTCTTTTGCATTTTGGCATGTCTTGGGAGCAGAGGTGCTAACTGCTGCTCCTTCGTGCTATTTTTTTCAAGGATTTGTTTAGTAGCAGATGCCTTGGAAGGTAAAGATAAGTGTCTCTCTCCAGGGAAAGAGCAGGTTTGCTGAAATAACAATAACAATATCTTCCTTTAGAAGCTCTATTGTAGGCTTACTGCCTACAATATAAAATATTGGGGAACCTAAAGGCAGGGTTCCTCTCCTGTAATACAATTTATTGCCACTGCAGGTACAGGTGTCCTCCACTTCTCTTTAAGTTGCCCTTTAGGAATTTAAGCTTGCAGAAGTGAGACAAGAAAATGCTGATACTCTGGCTACTGATGGTTCTTGAGTAATAAAGTCCTTTGCCTCTGACCTGTGAGTCCCATGACTTTTGACAGAACCCATGAGACTGTGCCAGGCTAACTTATTAGCTTCCCAGTAGGATAAAAATCTCGGACTCTTCATTGTTCTTGGCAGTATCGTGACACGAAACAAAGAACAATGGGAGCACTTTAAGAGGAGAGAAAAGAGAAGGAGACAAGGTTTTCCCTTCAGACACTGTGAATTTCTGCCCTTGGCATGAAAGTGTGTGTATGCATTAAATTAAGTTAATATGATTTCCTTAGATTGTCATAATCTCCTAAGTGTGTGTGAGTGCATTTAAGAGAAGAGGCTTCTGACAGTTGTTAAAAGGATTCAGGAGCTTAGATTGTGGAAACAGCTGGTTGATTTTTCTCCATCACTTTGGCTAGGAGAAATGAAAGAATATACTAGGTGATTTTGTATACATATAAAATGTATATATATATATATATGATATATATATATCACTTTTAACTTTAGGTCTATAGAATATTGAGGGATAGTTAAGATTTGATAGACTTCTGACCTGATCTATAAAATGAACTGTGTGCAGTCTTTGCCTTTATGTATTATACTTTAATGGATCAGATCAGACTTTCTCTCAAATTCTTTTTGTCTAGAGCAGGCCTGGTGAGTGAAATGCAGGTGGTGTGACTTCTGCAAAAGGTGTATTCGCCCCAAACCCGTGGTGGGCTTTCACAGGGATTCTGGGAAAAAGACTCCCTGAAATAAACTCTTCCATTTGCTCTCAGATGCCTGGAATTCTTTATCACCAAAAGGAAATCCTTTCATCCAATGTTTACAGTAAAGGATTACAATGCCCATACACAGGGAAAGGTATGCTTGCTTAAGCTGGAACCTTGGTGTACAAGAATAATAGATTTCCTAATAGCTGGTCTTCGGTCTTAAACTGGTGGTGGTAGGACTTTATATGAAAGGGAGAAATAGGGTCATAATAATTTTGTTAATTAAGATAATTCTCATTACCCATATCTGGTGCCGACAAGCAGATTTTTATCATGCATGCAAACTCGACTTGATTGTCAGTGGTTTCCTAGACGGCTGCTCAAGAATTCTAGGGCATGTCCAGTTTCACTGAGACCGCTCTGTTGTCAGTGAGCCATGGTTGCCAGGAGCATCGAGGGAAAGTTGTTGCACATGTGCTAGATATTTGGTTCCCACATTGTTAGCTGCAAATGGCTTACTAAAAGTAAATGTGTCCATTTCCGATATCCTGTCATCTAGTAGCCAGGAGCTGATATCAAAAATTAATGGCACATTTTCATTTCTTGTCTTTCTAGTTCTCCCTTCGGCAGCACCTACAGTGTATTCTTGCTTCTGAGCTGAATATCTGGGTTCCTGCTAAACCAGAGATCATAGTTATCAGATGATTGATCAACTCCAGTGTATCAAATAAGTATATTCACAAAGTTGTACAACCATATCATCTAATTTTAGACCATTTTGTCACTCCAAAACTATTGTACTTATTAGAAGCGGCTCCCCATACCTTCTCCCCATCTCTACCAACCTCTCTGTCCTCAACTCTCAGGAACCACTAATCTATCTTCTTTCTCTATAGATGCCTCCTCTGGACATTTCATATGAATGGATAAATATAATACAAAGTCTTTTGCCACTGGTTTCATTTACTTAGAATGTTGTAGCATGTGTCAGCACTTCATTCCTCTTTATCGCTGAGTGGTATTCCATTATATGGATAGACCTCACTTGGTTTATCTGCTCATCAGTGGATGTAGTTGGATGGTTTCCAGCTTTAGCTTTTATGAACAAAATTGCTATGAATATTCCTGTGTGAGTTTTTGTGTAGACATATGTTCTTATTTCTCTTGGGTAAATACCTAGGGGTGAAATTGTTGGAAGATGTAATAATTCTGTGCTCAACATTTTGAGGAATTACCACATTGTTTTCCAAACTTGCTGCACTATTTTACATTCCTACCAGCAAGGCATGAAGATTATAATTTCTACACATCTTAGCTTGTGTTTTAGTTATTATTTCCATATCTCTCTCCCCCAATAAACTGAAGATTGAACTCTATTTTGAGCTATTTTTCATTCATTTTCATATTATCAAGAATCTCTAAAATATGTAAAAAATAGAAGAGGGACGGAAGGCTGAGTGTGTATATAACTTAACAGAGAGGAAATTTAAAAACTTAATCTAAGATTTTAACATTGTTTTTCTTGACCTAATTTTTCCTGATCTTCTCAATGGGACAGGCTCTAATGTGCTATTTCGGCTGACTTTCACACATATTATTACGAGTACTCAAATCTAAAAATAACAACTTTGTCAATATTTCCTCAGGATTATGACCAGGGTGCCATGAGAATGTAATATTACAATATCGTCTCTGGACTTAATTTTAAAGAAGGAAATCATATTCAAATGACAATGCCCTTAACAGTGGTTCCATGAAAAGAATAGCAAATTTATGTTCAACAATGAGAAAGAAAAACAGGAGAACTCAGGAAATATGAATAGTTTAAGTTAGTTCAGCCACTGTAGAAAACAGTGTGGTGATTCCTCAGAGACCTAAAGACAGAAATATTATTTGACCCAGCAATCCCATTACTGGATATATACCCAAAGGAATATAAATCATTCTGTTATGAAGACATATGCACATGTATGTTCACTGCAGCACTATTCACAAAAGCAAAGACACAGAATCAACACAAATGCCCATCAATGACAGATTGGATAAAGAAAATGTGGTACATATACACTATGGAATACTATACAGCCATACAAAAGAACAAGATCATAACCTTTACAGGGACCTGGGTGCAGCTGGAAACCATTATCCTTAGCAAACTAATGCAGGAACAGAAAACCAAATACTGCATGTTCTCACTTATAAGTGGAAGTTAAATGATGAGAACACTGGTCACATAGAGGGAAAAACACACACCGGGGCCTTTCGGAGAGTAGAGGTTAATGGGTGGGAGAAGGGAGAGAATCAGGAAAAATTACTAATGGGTAGTAGGCTTAATACCTGGCTGATGAAAGAATTGGTACAACAGATCCCCATGACACAAGTTTACCTGTGTAACAAACCTGCACTTGTACTCCTGAACTTCAAAGTTAAAAAAAAAAAAGCACCACTTGAAGTAAAAATAAAACTGCACAATTAATGAGACTTTTTATAAGTTAAAAAAGCCATTAAATAATATTCTCTTGCACATTACATATTGAATTTGGCTACAACCTTTTTTGTTTCACGTATGTTTTTCAGAATGGACATAGATTGTGTTAATTACACAAAAATTCAGGGGGTGGCAAGAGTACATACATTTCCATGCTTTCATCTTCACCTTGCAAGAAGGCACATGTGACTTAGAAGCTCTTCTGTCCAGGACTGAGGTATTTACCTGACATATCTCAGATGTCAGTGAATCAACTGTCAGCATTTATTGATCATCTTCCAGGATATGAGTGCTTTGCAAGTATCTGTGGGTTAATGAGTAAACATTTTTTGAGGCAGTGAGGAAGAGGCTCAGAGATTATTCTGATGATGTAGAAATGTTTTAGAATGACTTGTGCATGGTGATTACTGAATACTCATGAGGAGCCTTCAGTCCACCTGTGCTGGGTACACATCAAGTCTCCATGCCGTATAACGAGTCTTTTTATGAGATCACAATTTGTGTCATTGATTTTAAAAAATTGACATTTATTCTCTGAGCAAGTTTAATATTTCCCCAAACCTTCAGCTATGCAGAGACATGCTTTTGATGGTAAATCTTCAGTGTTTTGTATGGAATTCCAGCACAAGTATGTCTCATTTTCAGAATGACTTTTTCTTGGAGGTCTGTCATAAAAAATATTACATTAAAGAAAGAGACCCTGGATTGTTCTTAAAGAACAAAGATGATTAAGTTTAGCAAATCTACATTTCCCCATATAGATCTACCTTCCACAGTAAAACAAATCCTGTTCTGAAATTTCCTTATGATATTTTTATCTAATTTTCATTTTGAGGGCACAGAAAATGGAATGAATTACACTTATCTTCGTCACTGGGGTTTAAGCATAAAACAAAAATGTTCCCAAATGGCAAAACCAAGAAAAGTTATAAAACTTAAACATAACTTTTATTCTATATCTATATTAATACAGTACAGAATAAATTGGGTTTTGTTCTATCCGAAATATAGCAAGAATGCCTACTGTGAGTCTGCAATTGAATTTTTCTCACTTGAAGCTACTACCTAAAATTTTACCTTACCTTTAGACAATTAAAATAGGGGAAAAAAGAAAATGTTTTGGACGAGTATTATTGAAACATGATTTGATCAAAATCATTTCGCTCATTTCCCTTGATTATATTTTCAAATTCATATAATATATATGACATATGAGTCATAACATATAACATATATGACATAAAAGAGTCATATAACTCAAATTTTTACTTTCTGGCCAAGAAAATGCCATTTGTTACTTAAGGTTTTTCCTTTAGTGAAAATTCAAAATCAAATAATGTAAAAGTGTTTAACACAATTAGAACATATATTGGAATAAACAATTCCTATTGTTTCGTACTGTATTGCTTGGTTGGTTGTCCATAAGAGACCTATGTGAGAACTGGATTATTTTTATTGCTACGATCTACTTTGATTAATTCATAATTGCTATGTTTCATGATTTTATAATGCGGATAGAGTTAGTATATCTCAGATTCATAAAGGAAGGTAACTTGATTCTAATTCAATTACTTAGGAATTCAACATTGAGCCAGTTGGTACTTAAAGTGGCCTGGATTTGTTGATTTTACTTCACAGTAATAGCTTCCATTTGCCATTGGTATTTATTTATTATTTTTGCATATTCTCCACGCTTATCTAAGATGGCTATTATACTCAGAATTTCCGGAGATTAATATACTGAGGTCTGAAAATTCAAGTGTGCAATAAGCATTGTCTGGTAAACTATAAGCCCTTCCATGTGAAATTAGTCTTGGGCTTGGTTCGTAATTGGTCACCCTTTTACTTCCATGCAATCCTTTTCTTTACAATGAGAAAATGAGCATATCATTTATTCATTCATTCACTGATCAGATATTCATGAGAGCTTACTGTAGGCCAAGCATGATTCCAGCACCGAAAATAACTGTGGTGAATCAGGCAGGCAAGTTCTCAGCTCTTGGGAAGCTTACGGGCTAACGGGAGAGACAGCCAATTAACAAGACAACAATAAATAAAGATCAAAGTGCTATAAAAACTACACAAGGGAATGTGGAAATGGGGAGTCTGGGGCACTTCATCAGACGGGCTAGTTAACAGTGGCCATCTCCGTAGGTGACATTGGAGCTGAACCCTCAATAATGAGAAACAAGAAACTGTGCAACGATCTTGGAAAATTACCTCCAGACAGAGGAAGTAGCAAGGCAAAGATTCTGTGCCTGTGATTCCCTACCATTTGCATTTTCTGCTTTGTTAGGGGTTCTTTACATAAACATTTATCCACACCAATAGGGCATAATAGCATCTGTTCTTGTTAATTTTACTCAGAGGACTGTGTGGTTTAGAGGAAGAATCAATTGGTGACCCATCTCTCTACTGTAAGGATAACATACTTTGTTTTACTGGTGTAAAAAGTTTAGGTTGGACTTTCTTGTGTTTTCAAAACTGGTTCCCCTCTTGGGATAGTGGCACTGAGAGTCATCATATGGAAAGCAATAGAGAAAAAAAAGTGGCTGTTGTGGGTAAGAGAAAACAGGAGAAATGCTGGCCTCTGGTCTAAAGCAAGAACAAAAACCTGTTATATCTTAGGTTTGTTTTGTAAGAAAAATCAATGAGTTTATCTTATTTTCTGACATGTTGGTGTTATCATGCTGAGTTGTCATCTTAATTTCTGTTCTTAGAGGCAATCAGATGCATGGATCCTTAAAAAAGAATAATCCTGGGCCGGGCGCGGTGGCTCACGCCTGTAATCCCAGCACTTTGGGAGGCTGAAGCGGACGTATCATGAGGTCATGAGATCGAGACCATCCTGGCTAACACGGTGAAACCTCATCTCTACTAAAAATACAAAAAATTAGCTGGGCGTGGTGGTGGGCACCTGTAGTCCCAGCTACTTGGGAGGCTGAGGCAGGAGAATGGCGTGAACCTGGGAGGCGGAGCTTGCAGTGAGCCGAGATCCCACTACTGCATTCCAGCTTGGGCGACAGAGTGAGACTCCGTCTCAAAAAAAAAAAAAAAACAATAATCCTGACTATTGTTCCAGCGGTTCTCAAACTGACTTGTGTGTACAAAAAGGTGCTTCCTGTAAGTAATTGTTCATCGCCTTATAAGGCTTATTAGGATATATCTTATAACTGTATAAATCTATTATATATATCTTTATAGGAACACACTCATATATACATAGTTATATACATACATACTTTTCATCAGAATTACTGAAATCAACTAAGACCACCAAACCAAACTAAGGAGATAGTGCCCCCATAAAACTTGAGGCTATGACGTGTCTGATAAGCCATGGCCAGAAGCTTGCACATGCACTCAAGCACAAGCACTAGTGCACAACCAGCCGAAGTGAGAAAACCAGTGAGATAAAGAGGCTTGCCTAAGGTCACACAGAAGGGCGGTGGGTAGTCTGATAACAGCCACGACTCTGGGCTGCCAATTCAGTCCAGTGCTTCCTCCTGGGGAAAATTACAGACCAGCTCAGATGGTACCTGCACAGACAGTGGCCTTATTCTTTCTTTACTCTTCTAATTTGATTATTTTTTTCTTGACGTAGGAGTGAAGTAAGACATTTTGGCAGGCACCTAAAAAGAGGAGTGCCAGGCACAATGAAAGAATCCATGGGCGATTCTGCTGCAAGACCAGGGAGAAATAAGTTATCGATGATGTTTAAAGGCAGAGAGAGAGGCCCATGGCTTACTGAGTACCCGGTGTTGCTGATAACTCTCATCTTCTTATTCCTCTGTTGGAAAAAAATTATAGGGTTGAATTGCTCCTTAACTATTTTCTAAGGAGAAAAAAGGGATTGTGTTTATTGCATTGATTTTTTTTGCTTTATTTAATTTATTTTTCAAAATTCTTCTTTAACGGCACATTGAAACATGGATGTGTAAATTGTTTTATGTCTTCTTATCTTCAAGTGCAGTAACTAACAATGACAATTTTTCCAGTTGCTTATCACTCTGCTGTAACCAATAATAATCATAAGTTACTCTTTTTAATGCATAAGGCTATTGAATAATGTTAGTCTTAAACTAGGTATCTTATTCCATAGTTGAAGACTGTAGGCTGTTTTTGAACATTCTTTGAACCATTTCCTGTGGTTCAAATGAGTTCAGCCACCACTATAGTTTCACCAAGTCTTCCTTAGAGTGAGAGTACCTTATCAGCCTTCCGGACTTCAGTGTAAATGGCAAATTGTAAGGGGTAAATAAGTGTATGTGTGCTTTGTAGGAAGGCACCAGAGGTCTGTGTAAGTTTTTTGTTTGTTTGTTTGTTTGTTGTTTTTTTTTTTGGGGGACAGAGTTTTGCTCTTGTTGCCCAAGCTGGAGTGCAGTGGTACAATCTTGGCTCACTGCAACTTCCACCTCCTGGGTTCAAGCAATTCTCCTGCCTCAGCTTCCCGAGTAGCTGGGATGACAGGCGCGTGCCTCCACGCCTGACTAGTTTTTTGTATTTTTAGCAGAAACAGGGCTTCATCATGTTAGCCAGGCTGGTCTCGAACTCCTGACCTCAGGTGATCTGCCCGCCTCAGCCTCCCAAAGTGCTGGATTACAGGCGTGAGCCACCGTGCCCGGCCAAGTATTTTTAAATGTACTGTCCTTGTGGAGGATTTCTTTGTCATAGAGCTCCTTCCTCTAGTGACCCTTTGTTAATCTGGGACAGTGTAAACTCAGCCATAAACTATCAACTCCTGGAGAGGGGCTGGAGATCACTGGTCTTTCTATACCCAAGGCACAGCCTGGAGGCTGGCCCCAGTGCAGATTCTCAATGAATGTGTGTTTGATTCATAATCATGTATGTTCTATCTCTCTTCTAAAGGAACACCTTTAATCAAGCAAAGGAAATATAGCTGTGTAAGTGAAGTATCTAGTCAGATCAATCATCTCGTATAGAATTTTGTGTGCTCATTCCTCTTTCAGTAGCTGAATTGATGCAAATGACAAACACTAAGGTCGCTGAACGGACATTAGGTAATGATTTTCACGGTGTTTTGGTTATACAATCTCCAAAACATGCAGCTTTATCTACAATACCATTCATAAGTTTAAAAATACTTGGTAAAAAGGCTGCAACTATACTTTCCATTGCCCTAAATATCTCCCAGAACTCATCTTGAATGACTTCCCCATCCCCAACCCTCCTGTGCCTTCTCTCTGCCAGAGGCTTCCCAGTTTGCCCGCCCAGACTCATCTTACAAAGAAAATACTCCGAATCAATTGGCAAGTGCTTACAAGTCATTAGTTTCTTGCTGAGTTAATTAGGAGTCATTAACTTCAAGGGTTAGGACACACAGAATACCCTTGCCTGGGGTTTCTGAACCGAATTTGAAGTTGTACATGGAAGACAATACCTAAATATCCTTAGTTTAAGAAATATGTTTAAGAAAAAGTAAGAGTTTAAGCCCCCAAAAGCCCCAGTGATGTTCCCTCTAAAAATCAGTAAACATGTAAAACTAAACACTCACATTTGAAACATGTGACCTCCCAAGGAGTTGGACTTTAGCCAAAAAGCACATTGGATCCATTCCTGTATCCAAGGTAGTTCTTCCAGTGGCCACCAGGTGCTAAAGTTCCAACTCCCCTGCCCTAGAAATGTCGTGGCTGGTGGAGCCTGGGGGCATTGTCAGCCTCATGCAGGAGGCATGGACACGTTCACCGCATGCACAGACACCTTCACAATCACTGCACTTACAAACACACATGCACACCTAATTTCTATTACTTGATAATGTGAGAATAAGAGCCAGAGTATAACTAAAAAGGAAAAGTCAAGCTTTAGAAAGTAACCACCTAAGTAAATTCCAAGGACTTGAGTCTGTACTTAGCATTTGATAACTTAAATACTCATTTGTACCACAGGCAAGCTAATTTTGTTAGATACTCACTGGGTAGTAGTTCTGTAGTGGTATTATTGTTTCTATGCTGAGAAATTTATTCATTCAAAGAGACAGTCTGTACGAAAATCTGACAAAGAGATTTGAAATTGTAATGATTTCAGACATGTTGTAAATATTTCCAATTCTGCTTCAGAACTTACCTACATTTACATCTTCGCATCTTGCTCTAAATCAGTGTGTGTGTATCTCTCTCAAAAAATGTATGCAATGAACCAATACTATATTCTTTGATTAAAAATAGAGACATGATAGGTTGGGGAATGATAGGCTGGGGAATTTGACAACCCTGCTTTTGAAGCATCTCTTCATCCCTTATAGCTTTGTTATATTGAGAAATTTAGTTAATTCTTCTAAGTTCTAATTTCTTCTTGTAAAAAATGAGAATAATAAAACATAGATGATAGTGAAAATGAATATGTAAAAGCACCTAAAATAGTGCCTTGCACATAACAAACATCAATAAATATTAATGTCAACAATGTCAATGGTTGTTTGTAGAGCTAACCTATTCCGTCTGCATATGGATAATTTTGTACTGAGTCATAGTTAAGAATTCTGAAACAGATTTGATTTATCCCAAATATGAATACGTAGGAAGATGAAGCTAGGCAATGTAGATATTTCCTGTGACTATAATCTATACAGAGGTAAAAGCTTGCATTTTAACCTCGCCTTATTGATAATGACTTACGTTATTTCCTCTGTCTCCCATTTATTCCATCACATTCTTTGTGATCACTGATAATTTCCACACATAATTGGGTACCACCTTATTGGAATCTATACTTGACATTTTTCTTAAGCTAATGGGTGAACTTAAATGAGATTTAGCAGATCTTTCTTCAGTATTAATAGTAAAAACAACCTCACCTACCATAAAATAAGGAGTTTTGGGTGTCTCATGAACGTATGTATGTATAGCCAGATATGGTGGCTCACACCCGTAATCTCAGCATTCTGGGAGGCTGAGGCAGGAGGACACCTTGAGGCCAGGAGTTTTGAGTCTAGCCTGGGCAACATAGGAGGACTCTATCTCTACAAAAAAAATTCAAAAATTAAAAAACACATTTTTAATGACATAAATACTTAAATGACAGCATTTAAAAGGAATGCTGTCAAACCCACCAAATACCTAAGAATAAATTAAATGAGAGATATGAAGAGTTTGTATGCTAAATATTATGTAACATTGAAAAATTTAAAAATGATTCTGAACATCGTTCCTAGATTGAAGATGATAAAGATGGCAATTCTGATGAAATTGATTGTATTCACTGAATGTAATCTCAGTCAAAATCATGGGAGAATTTGTAGAAATTGAAAAAATGATTCCAAAATTTACATGGAAGTACAAAAGACTACACATAACCAAGATAATGTTAGTTTTAAAAACTACTTAAAATGATTATTTAAAAATTAAAAAATTGTTCATTAAAAATTTTAATTGCAAATATTATAAAAATTGATTAAACATGCAATTAAAAATTTTAAGTTAAAATTGTGTAAATTTTCCAAACCTTCATGAATTTTTACTCATATATAAGCACTATGAAGTTCAAGATGTAGAGTCTTTTCAGAGGTCAGGATGGCTCCCTCATGCTGCCGTGTCCCAGTCAAAATCCCCTTTCCAATGCCTGCTCTTCCAATGCCTATCACCATAGCATACTTTCATTTGCTGTTGGACTTCATATGAATGGAATCAAGTAGAATTTACTCTTTTGGGTCTGGATATATTTACTCAACATGGTGTTTGAGATTTATTCATGTTGTTGTATATAGCAGTTGTATTGTTGCATTGTGTATAGCAGTATATGTTGTTGTATAGAGCAGTTACATTGATTTATATTGTTGTGTGGTATTCCGTTGTAGAGTTTATTACATTTAATATATGTGCTGCACTGTTAATAAACATTGTAATTATCTCCAATACATACCTAGGAGCAGAATTGCTAGGTGATAGAGTAAGCATATGTTAACATTTTTCAGAATTTGTCAGTTTTTGAAGAGGTTGTACCAATCTACTCTCCCACTAGAAATATGTAAGATTCACCCCAAATGCTTGCCAGTACTTGTTAATTGGTCTTTATAACTGTAGCCATATCATGGGTGTAAAACGGCATATCGTTATGATGTGAATTTGCTTTTCTCTGATAACTAATGATGTTGAGCGCTTTTGCATATGCTTATTGACCATTGGAATATACTCTTTTGTAAAGTTCCTGTTCAAGTCTTTTGCTCATTAAAAAAAATTCTCATTGATTTGAAGAAGTTCTTTTCTATTCTGGGGAAAAGTACTTTGTCAAATTTATATGTTGCAAATATCTTCTCCCAGTATATGGCTTATCTTTGTCACTTTCTTAACAGTCCTGCTTTGATAAACAGAAGTTCTAAATTTTATTTTATTTTATTTATTTATTTTTAGACAGGGTCTGCCTCTGTCACCTAGGCTGGAGTGCAGTTGCACAATCTCGGCTCACTGCAGCCTCTGCCTCCCGAGTTGAAGCAATTCTCTCCCCTCAGCCTCCCAAGTAGCTGGAATTACAGGCACCTGCTACCATGCTTGGCTAATTTTTATATTTTTTAGTAGAAACACAGTTTCACCATGTTGACCAGGCTGGACTTGAACTGTCCTCAAGTGATCTACCCGCCTCGGCCTCACAAAGTGATGGAATTATAGGCATGAGCCACTGCACCCAGGCCAGGAGTTCTAAATTTTAATAAGGTTTATTTCATCAGTCTTTCATTTTTGTGGTTAGTACTTTTTATGTCCTGCACAGTCCTAAGCTTATAAAAATATTCTCCTATATTTTCTTCCAGAAACTTTACCGTATTATCTTGCATATTAAGGTCTATGATTCATGTCAAATTAATTTTTGTGTATGGTGAGAGGTAGAGTTCTTTTTTCCAGCAAGATATTAATGCAACAGTATCTATTAAAAAGAATCATCTTTGCTTCCCCAACTGTATTTCACTCATATGTTTATTGCAAATCAGGTGGTGATTTATGTGAGGATCTGTTTCTAAATACTTTCCAATAGTGTATTTGTCTATCCTTGTACCAATACCACACCATTTTAAACTTACAGCCCTTTTATAGTAAATCTTAACATTTACTAATGTGTGTGCTATTCAATTTTATTTCAGTATTTAATTGGGCATTGTATTTCTACATACATATCAGAATCATATTATACATTTCTTTTAAAAAAAGCCTGCTGAGATTTTAATCAGAATTGCACCGAATATATAGAACACCGACATTTTATCAATATTGACTCTTCTAGTCTCTCCTTTTATTTAGGTCATCTTCATGCTACCGATTTCTAGAGATATCATATACTTTTCATTAGATTATTCTCAATATTTTATTGTTTTTAAATTATTGCAAATGATAGTATATTAATTTATTTTCTTTTCGTCAATTGCTAGTGTCTAGAAATATAATTGATTTTTTAATATTGACTTTGTATCCAGGAACTTATTGTTATAGTCACTTAATCATTGTAACAGATTCTTTGTAATTCTTCTGGCTTCTCTCCATTCACAATCCTGTCATAACTGAAACTTACCTCCTTTTCAAACTTCGTAACTTCCATTCATTTTTGTTGCTTAGGTGAACTGCATGACTTAACCTCTGCTACAATGCTGAATGGCTGTGGTGTTAGCGGACATCTTACTCTTATTTCCAAACTCATGGAGAAAGCATTCAGATTTTCTACAATAAATATGATGTTATCCAGAGTTTGTTTTTGTCAATGCCCAGGCTGGTCTCAAACTCGCGGGCTCAAGAGACCCTCTTGTCTCGGCTTCCTAAAGTGCTGGGATTACAGGCATGAGCCACCACACCCAGCCTGTAGCCTGTAAGTAACGTTTCAGTGGAGCACGGCCATACTCATTCATGTATGTATCATCTATGGCTGCTTTTGAGTTATTATGGCAGGTTGAGTAGTTGCTTATAGAGACCCTATAGTCCATCAAGGCAAAAATATTTACAGTCCGGACCTTTAGAAAAACAGTTGGCCGACTCTTGATTTATCACGTGTCCAAGGTGAGAGGCATAAGGCTGTTTATTAGAGCACTGTTTCACAGTAAAAAAAAAAAAAAAAAAAAAAAAAAAAGCAAGAACAGCTTTAAATTCTCATTAATAAGGGAGTAGACAACTGGACGGTGGAATATTCAATCACAGAGAAATTCTGTGCAGCAGTTAAAGTGACTGAGAGCCATGTTTCAACACTGACAAATTTCAAAAGAATGACTACAAGAGAATTCTGTTGATATAAAATAACTATAAAACACTTTAAGTAAACTTTTAAACACACAAATAATACAGTATGTATTTTTCTGAGACACGTATCCATTTCATTGCCTTTAGTCTCCACATGTAATATGTATTTCATGTTTACAAATACCATGCCCCCACTGAATTGCACGTCTGTGGGATGGCTCAGTATCACCTAAAGTGGAGCCCTCCCAAATTGTGATTCAGGAAGAAGCAGTGTAGTGTAGGGATTCAGTGCATAACCCTAGCGATGAGCTGCCTCCATTAGAAAATTGGCTCTGTCACTTTGTAGTCCTGTGACTTTAGGCAATTTACTCTCTGGGCCTCAGTTTCCTAATCTGAGAATAGAAACCAAGGCTTCTCTCTCTAAACTCAGATGACATTAGAATGGAAGGACCGGACGAAGGTCATCTAGTTGATTTGTGTGGATATTTCCTGGGGGCCTAAGGAGTCCTTGAAAAACCTCAGATGTTCTTTATGTCTGCAGATTATGAGACACAAAGAAGAGGCATCCTAAGGGGCATACATGTACGTGTGCGTGTACGATTCCGCTCCTACGCCAGGACAAGTAATGCTACTGAACACTTTATATATTTGACTTCCACACACTCATTTATTTGAATGTTTTAGGAAATCTCTTCTGACTTGGCTGTTACTGCTCTCTCTTGTCTGTCATCATTCTACCAATGTCCTGTGTTCCTCCAAACTACATGGTTTAATGAGCTTTTTCTTCTATCAAAGTACAGTATGCATGTAGAAAATATACATACCATGAGGCAGGGCTAGAAGGATTTTCACAAGCTAAACACTCCCATGTAATCTTCATTTGAGTAAAGAATAGTGTAACCTTAGAAGTTTCCTTCATGCTCCTTCCCAGTCTCTGCTCTTCTCCCAAAGTAATTGCTATCCTGACTTCTAACATCATTGATTACTTTTGCCTTTTCAAATTCTTACATACATTTAATATGAATAAAGTCTTTATCTGCTTTATTGTATCTGTCACATTCTGTTCAATATTATGTTTATGAGACTCATCAATGTTATAGTGCATGGCATTATTTTATTCATTTTCACTATTGTATGGTACTCCTTTTTATGACTGTCAATTTACGTATCTATTATGCTATTTAAGTACATTTATATTGTTTACATTGTTGGCTATGGCAAACAATGCTCATGTAAACATTCTTGTATATGTCCTTTAATAAACACAGGTATAAACTTTTGTTAGGAATATATTAGAAATGGAATTGATGAGTTCTTGATGTTTTGCTAATGTCAATTTTAATAAATTCTACTACACTGTTCCTCAAGGTGTTGTTACCAACTTACCCTCCTACCAAAAAATGTGTGAGAGTTCCAATTACTACATAACCTTGCCAACATTTGGTATTGTGGTTCTTTTTAACTTTTGCCATTCTGATAGATATTTAGTGGTATTCTATCCTTAATGTGGGCAACTCCCTCCAAAGAAACAAAAAGGAACACCCCTCACCCACAATTTTCACACTGTAGCTTGCCTTTTCACTCCCTTACTGGTCTTAGCTTGCTAAACAGAGGTTTGTAATTTTAATGAAGTTTAATTTTAAAATATTTTTTCTTATCTTTAGTGCTTTTCAAGTTGTTTAAGAAGTCTTTGCCTAGACCAAGATAATTAAGATATTTTCTTATGTTAACTTCTAGAAGCTTTATCATTCTATAAGTTACATTTAGATCTATGATTCATCTGAAATTGACTTTTTGCATAATATGAGGTAGGTGTAGAGATTTTTTTTTCAAAATATGTATTTCCAATAGCCCTGTGCCAGTTTTTGAAAGGAGTGTCCTTTTTCCTCTGATTTGCAGTACCATCTTTTCCTTAAATATAGCCATCTACGTGTGTCTATTCTTGACTCTCTTCTATTCTATTTGTGCGTTTTTCTTCCTTACACCAAGCCAGATGGTCTTTATTGCTATAACTTTATAATAAGTCTTGAAATCCAGAGTTGAGTTCCTCAGCTTTGAATTTTCTCCTTAAAGAATGCTTGGCTGACTTACTGTTTCAGGCACCAAGGAGTCGCTTATAAAACATTAACCCTCCTGCTGACAATAGTAGGAAAATCTTGACAAAATAGTAAGAAAATAACTCCTTGAATGTAATGCACAGCAACCAACACAGAGAGTACTAAAGAAAAAAAATCACAGAATAACCTTGGTTTATTTCCTCAAAGCGTTTCTCAATTCCGTGTATGGGGAAATAGCCCCAGGAGACATTAAGAGTTATTCCAAGCTGTGGAAGCAAAGGTAGGTAGCCAAAATTATTGAAATCCGAGGGGCAAAAACAGAGGAAAACTCAGAAGTGAGCCTCCAAACATGCATACAAATATTCTTTATATCTTTCGTATTTTCCCACTTATTTATTATATTAGTCCATTCTCACACTGCTATAAAGAAATACCCAATGGGCAATTTCTAATAAAAGAGGTTTAATTGACTCACAGTTCCACATGGCTGGGGAGGCCTCAGGAAACTTACAATCGTCATGGAATGAGCCTCTTCACAGGGCAGCAGGAGAAAGAGGTGCCTAGAGAAGGAGGAAGAGCTTGCTATAAAACCATCGGATCTCATGTGAACTCACTATCAAAAGAACATCTTGGGGAAACTGCCCCATGATTCAATTACCTCCATCTGCTCTCTCCTTGACATGTGGGAATTATGGGGATTACAATTCAAGATGAGATTTGTGTGGGGACACAAAGCCCAACCATATCATTTATCATTGCAGGTGTTTGTCATTACTTCTAATTTTTTCTTTGATATCATTTCCCTTCATTCTAAAAAATTCTTTTTATATTTCTCTTAGTGCTGGTAGACTGGCAATGGATACTCTCAGATTTTGTTTATCTGAAACTCATTATTTTATTCACATTTCAAACAAT
This sequence comes from Symphalangus syndactylus, assembly GCF_028878055.3. Taxonomy (NCBI): domain Eukaryota; kingdom Metazoa; phylum Chordata; class Mammalia; order Primates; family Hylobatidae; genus Symphalangus; species Symphalangus syndactylus. The sequence goes on from NC_072426.2 coordinate 160,492,344, forward strand.
ATTTTTGCTTAAAAAATAATACTATTTTTATGGAAAATAGAAATTCTGAGCGGTAGTTCTTAAGCACTTTAGAAATGCCATTCCACTGTCTTCTGGACATCGTTGTTTTTTATTAGAAGTCATCACTCATTCAAACCATTGTTCCCCTGTCTATATCTTGATTTCTGGCTGCTATTAAGATATTTTGCTTATCTTTGAATTTCAGTAATTTGCTTATGCTGTGCCTAAATATGGCTACCTTTACATTTATCTGGCTCTGGGTTTGCTGCAATTTTTGGATATGGGTTGATAATTGGATCATCTTTTCAATTAGTTTTTGGATCATTGGTGCTGGCACAACAAACGTTATGTATGTTAGAGTGCTTGATGTCCTTCAGGTGACTGCAGTTTGGTTGTTTGTTCGTTTGTTTGTTTGTTTGTTTTGGGGTATCAGATTCTCCAGACTGGGAAATTTTTAATATTTTATCTTTAATTTTCATTGTCCTTATATAATCTCCATTCTGCTATAAAGTTCTGATGGATTTTTATTTTGGACAGTGTCCTTAAAAAACTGTGTTCATGTATGCATGTATGGCTTTAATAGGTACTACCAAATGCCTCCCTAAAGGGTTTATATCAATTTACACTCTCCTTTATCAGTTTGCACTCTCACCAAAAATGTGTGACAGTTACATATGCCTCATGTCCTTGCTAACACTTGTTATTGTCAGTCTTTTCATTTAGGTTATTCTGATGCATGGTGTAGCAGCAGCACATTGTAACTAATGATATTTATATACATATTCAGATTTATGTTCATATTCATTCTGTATCAATTTCTACATATTTTTGTCATTTTAGAATCTAGCCTAAGTATAAATTGTTAGAAAATCATCAAAAGACAGTTGATACTCATGCAAACTAAAGTTGTAAATAAGGTGGTAAATAGGGAGCAGTATTAATTGTAAGTGTATGTTGTTCTATAAATAAGCAATAGTCCATTTCTAAGGGTAGGAGTTGTTTTGTAGAACAGCAAGAAAAAACAAAAGTCAGAAACTGCTCCAACTTATGACATGCAATAAATGAAACAATCTCAGCAGTAGACTAAGAAGGTACAGTGGAATGAATAAGACATAAGAATGCACAATGGAAAAAAATGGTCTTACCAAGTTCTAGACATTCATTTGATATTTTATAATATATTTAATTACTATGCTAAGATTTCTCATCTGTTTACTTGTTGACTTTTACTTTCTTGAACGTTCTTATAGCTGTTTTAAAATCACTGTCTGCTAATTCCAATATCTAGGTTATATTAAAATCTGTTTCTACTACTTATTTGTGTCTTCTGATCATGGGTGATATGGTTTGGATGTTTGTCCCCTCCAAGTCTCATGTTGAAATATGATTCCCAATGTTGGAGGTGGGACCTAGTGGGAGCCGTTGGGTGATGGAGGTGGATCATGAACGGCTCTGTGCCTTCCCTGCAGTAATGAGTGAGTTATTGCTCTATTACTTCACACTAGCGCTGGTTGTTTAAAGGAGCCTGGTGCCCCCTCCTACCTCTCTCTTGCTCCCTCTCTCGCCTTGTGGCGTGTCTGCTCCCCATTCACCTTCCTCCATGGTTGGAAGCTTCCTGAGATCCTCACTGAAAGCACATGCTGGTGCCATGCTTTTTGTATGTCTTGCAGAACTGTGAGCTGAACAAACCTCTTTTCTGTATAAATTAGCCAGCCCCAGGTATTCCTTTATAGTGATGCAAAGTAGACTAAGACCATGGGCATAATTTTAGGCTTTTTAAATTATCTAATTATTGTTGATTTTGTACATTACACATTTTTGATGACATTGTAAAGAGTCTGGCTACTGTTGTCTTCTTTAAAGAGTATTAAAATTTCTCTCTTAGGCAGTTAATTACTGGTAGATCCTCTTAATACTGTTGGGCTTAGCTTAATTATTTCTTAAAGCTTGTCCTCTTTTGTCCTAAATCATAGCCTAAGCACACAGCCTTACTCTGGGCCTGTATGTAGCCCTTTCTCTGAAACTGTGGCATTTCTGAGGTCTTAACTGAATGGCCAAGGGTCTCAGTGAGGTTTCTCCCCTCTGACTGGATAGGACTTCTTATCTCCCAGCACTGTGCTGTACTCATTCAAATCTTGGTCCCATAGAGCACTCTTTGCTGGCCTCACAGAGATTTACCTGTGATTAATCACCTAGTTCTCAGACAAGAACCTATGTAAAGCCTCATTCGGAAGTCTGACTCCTCTGTGTCCAGCTGCCTCCTCTCTGCGTCCTGATAAGCTCCAGTCATTCCTGTATCTCTGAACTCCAGTTTGTGCTTACTCTGCTCAGCAAATCCACTGTGCTCTGTTTGTTCTCCTTGCACTCTGGTTTAGAAGGTGTCTACTCACTAAAAGCTTGGGTAAGCAGTGGACTAACTTTTATGTTTCCCTTTACTCAACAAAAAAGCTTACACTGCCTGCTGTCCAATGCTTGAAAGAGTTGCTTCATTTTTTTCCCCCAGCTTTACAAATTGTTTACAGTGGAGGGACAAATACAGTACTAGTTACCGAGTCATGACCAGAATTTGAAATTCCCTGTTTGGATAACCAGTTTATACCAGCCTGAACAGAGTTGGAGTGTACTTTCTCCATTTCCATTTTCTGGAATAATTTTTAAAATGTAAAAATTGTTTATTATTTTAGGAATAATATAAATCTTTCTGTAAAATTACATAGATTCAGTAATTTTTAGGTAGATTTTGATTATTTATTTGATTAAATCATTATATATTTCATGATTATTGGAATCATGATTTCTATTTCCTTATAAGATTTCTATTTCCTTATAAGTCATTTTCAGTAATTTATAAGGAAATTATAGATTTCATCTGAGGCTACAAATTTATTGACATGTGAGCACATTTTAAATATATTAAACCTGTTACAAATCAATGTAAACCAATTATATAAATGGTAAAGAATATGGGCAGGCAGTTCTGAGATAAATGACAATCGAAAATGTTTTCAAATTTTATCTACTTTCATAAAACAAAATAAAGATACCTTTTTTATTGACCAGATTGTCAAAAAAGTTATATAAGCTACTAGGTAAGTAAACATGTGGTTAACCAGGCATTCATACTCTATTGGTGACAGACAATATTGCCCTAGAATCTGTCAAGACAATTTTGGTAAGAATTATCAAAATCTGAAATATTCACACTCTTTGACTTAGCAATTCCACTGTAGAAATTGATTCTGTAATAGACATATATATAAGAATATTTATTGCATTGTTATTTAAATAATAGAGTCTATTCACACAGATAAAAACATGCAACTGCTAAAAAGGTAATAAATTTATAAATGATGATATATAGAGGTCTCATATATATATATAAATGAAAATAAAATAAAAATGAAACAAACAAAAACAACACATACACACACACACAGTGCAGAGCAATGAGTATAGTAGTATCTCATTGAATAAAAACGTACTAAAACACACACACATATGCCTGAGGAACTGGTATCACAGAGTACCTCTGAAGAAGGAACTGGGGAACTGAGATCATAGGATAATTTTTTTTAACTGTATACCCTTTTGTTCTAGTAAGTTTTTTGACATGTGAGTCAGAACCTATCTACTACTTTAAGTGAGCACTTACTATGTAGAGGATTTGAATGTGTGGTTATCAAGAGTTACTCTAAACAAAGAGCTGGACGAGATTTGACAGGAAAGGCAAAAATAAATAGGGAAAGAATTCTGTCCTCTGGCCGTTCTTAATGTAATAGAGAAAATAAGGCATAACAAATTAAGTAAAAAGTCATTTTTGTTTATTGTGTATGTATTACTGGAAAATAGTAAAAAATTGCATGATGTGTTTTAGCTATTTAGAATGATTTATTGAACAGGAGATATAAAGCCAAGATTCCAAATTGACAGATAATTATTAAATCACTTAAAAATCAAAGGGTAAAAGGCTCCACTAAGCACTGCTGAAATACAGCAATCTGATTCTTGTCTAGAAACCTGTATGAGCACATGAAAAACTTCCCATAGCATTTCGACAATTGCATAATTGCCCTGCTCAGATCACTTCCACAAACTTTAATTTCTCTTAAATAAAATCTAAATTCTTTAAACTAACTTATTATCTTCTCAAATCTACATCCAACTTGTTTTTCAGTTTTTTTCTCCCTGTTCCTACTGTATGCTTCTAAAATTGTATTATTTACAGTTTTTAAAACGTTCCACTCTCATTTCCACCACCCCACTTTCTTCCATGTTATTTTGTGACACCGATTTTTTTTTTGTCTTGCACTCTGTTAAAAGCTTTCTCAAATTCCTTCTGTTAATACTTGATTTATACTACTTCCACTACAATAAACAAAAACGACTTTATACTTAATTCGTGTATGTCTTATTTTCTCTATATTGCATTATAAATAGCTGGAGGACAGAATTCTTTCTTGTTCCATTTTTGCCTTCCCCATGGCATCTGGTCCAGTTCCTCATGCTCAGCAGCTCTCAGTAACCACACATTCAAATCCTCTATATACTAAGTCCTCACTTTATCTCAGCCACTGGTTCGTGGAAACCGCGACCTGAAGCGAAACGAAATGTAACTAAACCAATTTTCCCATACGCTTATATGAAGAAGACTTAAATTCCTAGGGCGTATTTCTTTTTCTTTTTTCTTAAATTTAATTTAATTTTAAGTTCCGGTATACATGTGCAGAACGTGCAGCTTTGTTACGTAGGTAAACATGTGCCACGGTGGTTTGCTGCTCCTCTCAACCCGTCACCTAGGTATTAAGCCCCGCATGCATTCGCTATTTATCCCGATGCTCTCCCTACCCCAGTCCTCCCGATAGATCGTGTGTGTTCCCTTCCCTGCGTTCCTAGGGCATATGTTTAGTCACAAAACATCACCAACTTCTGCATAAAGACTAAAACACTTCCAGTATTAAACATTGAAATACGTGTGAGCTAGATGTACTATTACGATAGAGTTAAAAAACAGAGAATTATTTACCCAATTTTTGGTGAATCAGTAAGTGATGGCAGTCGTAGTGGTGGTGGGTAAAATCAAAGAATAAGTGTGTTTGCAAAGCATTTTTAAATTCCAGTTCAGGGTCTAGAGTGGCCAGAGCCTATCCCTGTAGCTTTGGGCTCCCAGCAGGCACCAGCCTGGCCAGAACACCCTCCCATCACTGGTGATTCACACGCACACTCACACACTCACACCCACATTCACCCACACACCCACACTCAAACTCACACCCACACTCACATCCACATACCCACACCTGCTCACACTCACCCACTCAACCACACTCGCTCACACTTATCCACCCTCACACTCTCACCCTCACTCACCCCCACACTCACCCACACTTGCCTACAGCCACCTCACACTCACACTCACACTGGGCCATGGAGGATCAACTCACAGGTACAGCTTTGGGATGTGGGAGGAACCCAGAACGCATGGAGAAAACCCACGCAGACATGGGGAGAACACACACTCCACACAGACAGGGTCCCCAATGGGAATTCATTTTTTTCTCCGCAGTTTTAGAACACAGCGTTGAATGAAATGTTATTCGAGGGCCTGCTGTATATAAGATTGACACTTGGGATAGCAGTGCTTAGTCATATATGAAGGGCAGAAAGGAGCCCATTGTGCCTGAAAAGTAGGAAATAAGCCAGACAATGGAAGATGTGGTTAGAAAAGTAGCAATGCCTGGATTACACGGGGCATGTCACCCTGGTAAAGAATATGGATTCTTATTTACCTGTACGGTAATAGTATTGGAAACTATTAATCTGTCCCTGACAATCTGCTTGGTGTTTAGTTGTTGTGTAGAGAGAATGCACTGAAGGAGGGGAAGCGGAAATGAAAGCCTGGAGACCAACATGAGGTTGATGCATTAATACAAAGAAGAGAACAGTGACCTGGACTAACAAGTAGCAGTAAAGAAGGGAGAAGTGGCCGGGCGCGGTGGCTCACGCCTGTAATCCCAGCACTGTGGGAGGCCGAGGCAGGTGGATCATCTGAGGTCGGGAGTTCGAGACCAGCCTGGCCAACATAGTGAAACCACGTGTCTACTAAAAATACAAAAATTAGCCAGGCATGGTGGTGCATGCCTGTAATCCCAGCTACTTGGGAGGTTGAGGCAGGAGAATTGCTTGAACCTGGGAGGCGGAGGTTGCGGTGAGCCCAGATTGCACCACTGCACAGCCTGGGCAACAAAAGCGAAACTCTGCCTCAAAAAATAAAAATAAATAAAAATAAAAGAAGAAAGAAGTGTTCCGATTCTGGATATATTTCAGATGCAGATTGCAAAGGACTTGCTGATGGATTGGAAGTGGGTGGAGAGAAAAAGGAGGTGCCAGTGATGCTCCTAGAATTTGGGTTTGGGCTTCTGGGTGGACAGTGGTGCCATTTACTGAGATGGTGAAAAGTCGGGAAGAAGGTGGCCATGGCAGATGAGTGGTCAAGTCAAGTTTGAATTTAGACCAAATAGAGGTGTCACCGGAATATCAGGAGAGAAGGTAAGGCTAAGGAATCATAGGCTAAGGAAACATCTGGGCATTAAAAGTCATAGTTACGGGGGAGACAGTTAGGCTTAGTTATGCTTAAGAACAGAAGACAAAAAAGAGGGCCTGAGACTGAGCTTGCCCTGGGAGAGGATTATGTTAGAAAATGTAAGCGGAGAAGGTATTTTAAAAGAAAAGCATGTATGTTTATTGTGGCACTATTCACAATAGCAAAGACTTAGAACCAACCCAAATGTCCAACAACGATAGACTGGATTAAGAAAATGTGGCACATATACACCATGGAATACTATGCAGCCATAAAAAATGATGAGTTCATGTCCTTTGTAGGGACATGGATGAAACTGGAAACCATCATTCTCAGTAAACTATCGCAAGGACAAAAAACCAAACACCGCATGTTCTCACTCATAGGTGGGAATTGAACAATGAGAACACATGGACGCAGGAAGGGGAACATCACACTCCGGGGACTGTTGTGCGGTGGGGGGAGGGGGGAGGGACAGCATTAGGAGATATACCTGATGCTAAATGACGAGTTAATGGGTGCAGCAAAACAACATGGCACATGGATACATATGTAACAAACCTGCACATTGTGCACATGTACCCTAAAACTTAAAGTATAATAATAATAGTAATAAAAAAAAAGAAAAGCAGAACTCGTTCCATCCAATACTGGAGGGCAGTTGAAATCAGGACAGAGAAAAGATCATTGGATTTGGCAACATGGAAATCAGGTGATGATGATATGAGTCCTTTCAATGGGATAGAGAGGGCAGAAGCTGACTTGAATGGGCTAAGAAGGGACACGGAGAGGAGAGACAGTAGATAGCAGATACGGACAAGAATTTTGACACATTTGCTTCTGAAAGGAAACAGAGAAATGAGGCAGAGGCTAGACCAGGATTTGGTGTGAATACAATTTTTAAGGTGGGAGATTTACACCCAGTCCAGTATTAAAGGGCTTATTTAATAGAATAGGAGAATAATCAAGAGGAGAAAACATACTTCAGTCATGCAATTTTGATGGCTGCAGAAAGAGTGGCCCCACCAGCCTGAAAATGTGTGAAGAAAGGCAGTGAAAGCCTCATGGGCATTTGACCGAATTTTGCCCTCACAAGTGTAAAGTCATTGCCTTTGAATCCATTATAGTGAGACCTCTCCGTGTTTCAAATTGTTGTCAAGCTCCTCAATTTTTACCAACAAACTTGAGATCAAGGATCTAATCTTAGGAAACACCTACAGACACAGAGGGAGTTAAAGGAGGAATCGCAAAGAGTAAGACTAGCTTTAAGGAGGGGAGAGGGTCATTAAATTCTGTCTAGGGCAGTGTACAGATGGCAGGAGAAATGCTGTTGAGTTTGATCTAGAAAAGATCACAGGTTTCAGTAAATTTGGGGAAGATGGAAACCAAATTGCAGAAGAAAGTGGATAGTGAGTAGGAAGAAACCATCTGTTCAAAGAAATGTTGTCACCATATGTAGGAGAGAGATGGCATGGCAGAAGGCAGGGGAAGCAAAGTCAATCAATCATTGTCACCGGACAGGCACACACTGGAGTACACAGGTAAACTTGCTGGTATACTGAGAATCTCGCTGTTCAAGGCACGTGTTCATAAAGGCACTTTTTACATCACATGGAGTTAGAAAGCCGGTTCTAGGAGTAGGTGAAAACATCCTAGCAGCTTTTCTCATCATAAATCATAATAATTTAGAAAGCAAGAAGACAAGATAAAGATAAATTGGGCATAATGAAAATAGAATTTAGCTGTGAATCAGGAGTTTTGAGTTCTACTACAAAGGAATGATTTCCTGTAGGCTTGAGTTTCTTATCTATAGATCGGATATAAGAATGGTTCAGATTAAACCACTTTGAAGGTCTAATTGAGATCTAAAATGCCATGATTCTAAAATAATTGCATTTCAATTTGGAGAGTGGGTCCAAAGATAGGGAAAAAATCTGAAGGAGGCAGCAGAAGCAAGCATGGAGATCCACATTGAATCTCCTAAGCCAGAAGAGGAACTGCAACCCACAGGCATTGTTTGTTGCCTAAAGATATGTGACATGTAGATAAGTCAGAACAGAGTACCTTAATTCTGAATTTATATTGGGTACAGAATCTGTGAATGGAACTGCATGCACTGTTTTTTGTGCAGTTCCTGTGATTGCCTTATGATTGGTAGCATGTGTGGATTAGCATAAAGAGATTTATTTTTTGAGAACCTGGAGACATTATCGGATTATTTAATACCTCCTTGATTGATGCTGAAACCAGATAATGGCAACCTGGTATTTGTCCCTACCCAAATCTTACTCAAGTGCTCAATATAATCTTTGTAATCTTAGCAAAGAGTTACAATAAAGATCAAGCTAACACCTGACAACTGTTCAACATTTGATTTGTTTTTTAAATACAAAGCAAACATTCAGATTGAATTATTGCCTTAATCCACGCTGATCACTTTAGCCCTGGATAAACTAGATGGAAGTCAGTAATACTCAATACTGTAGCTCTAAAAAGATGTTGCCAACCCAATATTTAATAATATACCTTTCAGACTGCCAACAATTTTTCATGCATGAGCTTTGAAAAAGCAGTTTCCAACTTGTGGATCCTTTAGTCATTTCGTAAAGGTCACGAGGAAGAATGTGGCAGACAGAGATTAAGTGTTTGTCCTGGAGTCTTTCATTGATGGAAAAGTGAAATTCCCTAGGAGCTATTTTGACTCCAAGATGGGTTTCTAGCAATTATCGTGGAGCTAGCTGCACTTAGCCCCAAGCAGGCCAATTAATTGTCAAAACCCAGAAGGGAGTGTGCAAAGGGAAGTATTAGAAAGGAAACCCCTCAATTTTCACATCCTAATCACAGCAGTCTGATCTCTAGAAAGACTTCTATAAAAGCAGTTTTGTGTTTCTCCAGATCCTTTCAGGCAAATAACCCCAGGGCTCTGATTTCTGCATCAACATTTCTTTGGCCACTGTGAACTGTGCAGCCCTTTAACAAGCCCAAGTACAGTTGCACTGTTTTTCATAAAATCAGCTTTCATTTGTAAAGCACAATGTAAATGTTAGAAATGGGAAATTTTTAGGACAAACCAGGTCACAGTCTTCCAACTTTTCCCACACAGCAGAGATTTTCCATAATTGTGTTCAAGTGCCCACCTGAACAAAAAGGAACATTTCATTTCACTCTGTGACAGTGGCTGTGGAGTTACTATCATGCTCTGGGAATTAAAAGAAATTAGAGCACTCTGTTCTTTTTATCCCCTCCTGAGAGTTGGCCTCATGGCTAGAGTAAACTTGGCCTTGAAATGGAGTTCAAATAACTTAAGGAACAGAGGTATCATGGTATTAAGCACCTGTAGGAAAGCAACATATGGCAAAATGGTGCATAGGTTGGTGATAAGTATTGTAGGAGTCATATATTTCAAGAGAGGATGGCCTGATTTGATGACTTTCACATCATTCTCTGGGTTTATCATAAATATACAAGCTATGTTTGTTTATGAGAAAGTTTATTTGTTATGCAGATTGGCACCAGTTTTATATTTTAAAAAGTTCTCTATGATTATTCCAATCAAGTTTAAACTTTCAGAGAGACCATTTTTAGGGCTAGATTTATTCCTTCTCTTCCTTTTTTTGTTGGGACATAGCTCAACTTAGTTCTCTTTCAGAACACAAATTTATAATAATCAAATTTTAAAAGGTTTTAATGTTTTTATTATATAATTCATGATGAATAATGATTAAATTTATGGCAAGAGAAATTGGAAATTGATCATGCATATGCTGACATTTTTAGTCAATTGAATCATATACGTTAGGCTGGGTCTGTCCACTATATATCAGAAAATACTCACACATTTATGACAGGCAAGGTTTCAAAATTTACCATATCCCAGAAAACCAAGCCAAAGTTGAGCATATGTTTTTCTTTTAATTATCACTTAATAATAATTCTGGGCCTTATTTTTAAAGAGCATTGGCAGGATAACTTGGCGTAGGAATCGACATGCTTTGTTGACTGGCAAGTTCTTGCTAGCGTCTTTCCTGCATTGCTGTGTTTCCTTAAACGAATCTGTCAGTATTTGCAGAATTAGATCAATTGGAGCTGGAAGCATCTTCCTGGATGATGGAGCCTTTCCTCTGACTCACGACCAGTTGCTGTCTGCAGCTTCTCCTGTACACTTTGGCCTGGTTTTACCACAGGAAGAAAAACGTGTGTGACTCCACTTGCAGTTTCCAATGCTCATGTCTGCCCAGGATTCCCTAATTAACAGTTGACTATTTTGAAGTTTTTGCGTTTTGTGTCTTATGTAGATTTCAAAATTGGTTCTGGTAAGGTCACATCTGGTACCTTTAGTTGCCTTTTGGTTTCTAGACGCACTTTCTCCACTGTGAAATCTGCATGTGCTGGTACTGCTGGGAGCTCCTCCAACAGACCTGCTGAAATAGCCGCAGAATCCTTTAGGACAGGAAATGAAGTTGCCAGAATTATCTTCTAGAGCAAAGTAAGTTAGAAAATGTGTAAACAGGTAAAGCTTTGTCGCCTATAAGGTGAACCAAAGTTGTGGGGTTCACCTCTCCTCTGCTGTCCTTCCTTTCCTCACCCAGCCCCCTTCTCCTCATATTAACGTCACCTTGAAATCTGTGCTACTTGCAGGAACTTGAACTTCTGTCTCAAGCATCTTTGGGCACACTCTTTTCTTTCTTCCTGAAGTGGTCTTCCCTCTATAGCCTTCAAATTCATGTGTTAATTTACCCTTAAATTTATTTTCCTTCTCTCCTTTTTTAGCCATATTTCTTTTATTTATGTTTCTTGCTGTGTATATGTATAGATACACACATATATGCTGCATGTGTATATATAATATAAGCTACTTCATTTCCTCTTTACAAGGCAAATATGCAATATGAAAACATATCACACAGGATATTAAGCATTGGTGAACTGCTGCCCTGAAGTTATTTATACTCCATTTGGAGAAAGTCTTTAAAAATTATCTACTAAAAATTGTGCAGTACAGATTTTAGAAGTGAAGTATATTCAGGCCTAGAGGTAGCACAAAAGTGAGAGTAATCATTTCTGCACATGGACAGGGAGAAATGTGTTGCTAGAACACTACAAAAGTGATGCTATTTGCATCTTGAATCTTCAAGAATAAGAACATCAGAGAAAAATGGGACCTTGTTATTTAGCTTGGTTCTGTATTCAAGTGCAATGACATTGAGCCTTTCTTTCCTTCGTTTTTTCCTGCTGCAGAATGCTAGTTATGTTTTATCCCCTACATCTGCATAGGTGAATCTGATCAGATTATAATAATCGCCACAAAAATATCATGTGGATATATGCTCTGGGGGTGTACAATATTCTTGCTGAAACAATACAGATAAAAACTGGGTAAAATAAATTATGAGGGTTTATTTGATGAAGAATAGGTATTATATAATGGGTCTTTATGAAAAAAACTGCTCTTATAGTTTCTCCTTTGTGACAATACATGCAGATTTAAGGATGATTTTTTAATGTGTAATTATCAGTCCTTTGTCATACCAGTTAGTGGCCCTACCTCCTTCTTTGTAATCAGCTACTATTCTAAAAGACTGCATGTCAGTAAATAATCTTTTAATGTAATAGCCTCAACTTCTCAAATTCTAAATATGATTATGGTAATTGCATATCACATACAGATTTTATGAAAGAATTGGAAAAGAAAAATCCGTCATGGATAACCGGTGTGGTCTTTTGGCTAACACTTTATACTGTGCTTGTGGCTTGTACTTTTTCATATTTTGAATTCATTAATTGTGCATTTCTTTTTCCCCTGTTAGATTATAAGCACCCTGTGGGCAGGGACTGCTAGGTTCTTGATATCTACACAAGGCTCAGTAAACATTGAGCTGAATGGAGAGGCTGCCCCAGCTAGAAAGCGTACAGATCATGCAGATGGTGCCAGCTGGATGGAATTGAACTGAGGAAATTAGCATTGATTCTAGAATTAGAACCACCTCCTCTCAGTCTGCCATGTAGCCAAATCTTAAACCAAGGGTTATTTTGATTTTTTTAAAAATCACATTACTTAAGTTTACTAGGTAGAAGATTTTCTGAATTGGACCCATGTTTTTCATATTTTTCCTGTGCAAATAATTCTCAGTTGATAATGTAATTGGACATAACCCAGCTAATTTCTTTGGTATTCCTAAAATTTAATTAGCGTATTGTTCTTATTCATTAATACTGTGGTGATATTTTTCAGTGCTATTATTGAGCATTCAAGGTGGTATCAAAGAAATGATTTTTCATGACATGACCACCATGCTATTTGGAAGAAGGAATGTTTGTGCTTGAATACACCATGCCTGCGAGAGTAGACTGCCTCTGTGTCCAGCCATCCCCACAGGGGAGACGTGTTGCAGTGGTGAGAATCCTGATACAGACCTACAGGGAATGACTGGCATTGGCTGCTTTCAATTCTGCTGTGATTTCTGATGTCCCCTGCAGTTGAAAGGATAATTCAGTTTCACCAAGTGTTCTCTTGTTTTGGACTCCATGGTGAAGCCACCAATTTTGCTATCTCATAGGAAATTATTTTTGTGAGGCCTCTTTTATTGGTTATCCAGCCTCTCTCTGAAGCCCGTCCACCCTCAGAGCCTCTGGAAGGAGACAGGACAAATATAGTTTGAGAAAAAAGAGGATATGATATAGGGAGAATTCCTTCTACACTGGAAAGAAAAAAAAAAACAGAAAATCTGCCCCTTACACTCTGGTGGTGATGAGGAAGAGAAACAAGAAAGGAAAAGAAAATTGGAAAAAGAAAAGTGGACAGATGTGTTTATGTCTCAGTCCACTCTTCTGGGATGAAACGGAGGGAGTGTGGGAAGATGTTAGATCCTTTGAAGGGAAGGCTGAAGTCAGAGACATGGAAAGAACCCAGAAGCGGAAGGTCCCTGAGCTGAGGGCAACAGGTCTGGCACAGAAGCATCGTGAGGAGAGACCCACTGCTGGGTACCAGGCCCTGGAGGAGGCACCCTGTGGATAGGGCGGAGACTCGACTCGGAGGCATCTACAGCACCAGACACCAAGGACAGGCCACAATGCTTCACTAAGTGCTTCACAGATTAAATGGAACAAAGAACAATTCACCAGGTACTTTGGAGCAAAGACGAGTGAAGATGCAGGTAAAACTCCTTGACTTAGCTCCTTTTCCCCCTTTGCTCGTAGGGCATTAGATGTCCTCTTCATTCACCTAGATGTCACCCTGTGGAGGAGCTGAGTGCATTGTGCATGTCCATTTAATGTTTGCACGCGTGTGTGCAGATATGTGTGCCATGTATATGCTGGTGGGAGGTGCCATGGGCTGTCATCCAATAGAAGGGTCTTTTACCTGGAACAGGTGAAGTTAATGAACAATTACTGATTAAATACTACTGCTGGGCACCGTGGCTTATGCCTGTAATCCCAGGACTTTGGGAGGCCTAGGCGGGCAGATCACTTGAGGTCAGGAGTTTGAGACCAGCCTGGCCAACATGGCAAAACCCTTCTCTACAAAAATACAAAAATTAGCTGGGTGCGGTGGCGGCATCTGTAATCCCAGCTACTGGAGAGGCTGAGGCACAAGAATTGCTTGAACCCGGGAGGTGGAGTTTGCAGTGAGCCAAGATCGCACCAGTGGACTCCAGCCTGGGTGACAGAGTGAGACTTCATCTCAATAAATAAATAAATAAATACTAGAAGAATGGCAGATACTGTGAATGGATGTATTAGTCGGAGTTCTCCAGAGAAACAGAACCAGTAGGATATAGAGAGAGATGTGTAAGAGGGGATTTATTATGGGAATTAGCTCATGCAATTATGGAGGCCAAGAAATCCCACAACATACTGTCTTCAAGCTGGAGATCAGGAAAGTGAAATTTAGTTTGAGTCTAAAGGCTAGACTCAGAGAGCCAGGAGCAGCCATGTCTAAGGGCAGGAGAGACGGTTGACCCAGATCCAGATGAGAGAGCGAATTTGCTCTTCCTCCTTTTTTTCACTCTATCCAGGCCCTCAATAAATGGGCTGATGCCCAGCCATGTTGATCAAGGTGGATCTTCTTTACTCAGTCTCTCAAACTGATTGCTCATGTCTTCCAGAAACATCCTCAAAGACACACCCAGAAATACTATTTTTCTAGTTATCTGGGTATCCCATAACCGTATCACGTTAACATTTAAAATTAACCATCACAATGTACCAGGAAAAGTAGACCTCTGTTCTACTCTCTAGTTGCATGATGCTACAGGGAAGACTAGGACCTGTTATAGAATATAAAGAAACAATATCTTATTTGCAAATATGCATAATTATAGTTGACACCCTGCTACCCATAGGTTAAATACACAATTTATTTTGGGAAAGAAGAGTAAAACTATATTAAAAGTTTTAAATGTGCTGCTTTCTAATCATGGAATCCATTATTTTTTCCACTTCCATTCGGTTATCTGTCATGGTATTCATGTTCTCTCCAGACTAGTCATTATAGGCTCTCGGCCAAGCACGGTGGCCCACGCCTGTTATCCTAGCACTTTGGGAGGCTGAGGCGGGCGGATCACGAGGTCAGGAGATGGAGACCATCCTGGCCAACATGGTGAAACCCCGCCTCTACTAAAAATACAAAAATTAGCTGGGCGTGGTGGTGCGTGCCTGTAATCCCAGCTACTTGGGAGGCTGAGGCAGGAGAATCACTTGAACCTGGGAGGTGGAGGTTGTAGTGAGCCGAGATCTCACCACTGCACTCCAGGCTGGCAACACAGCAAGACTCCATCTCAAACAAAACAAAAAAAAAAAAAAAGGAAGAAAAAATTCTTTGTAGGTTTTCTATAAATAGCCATTAATGTCTGAAAAGGAGATGAAGGGCTTTTCTCTGTGACAAAGTTTTGTTTTACACTGGCTGTGGATCCAGCTTCTCTCGCCAAATTTGGTCCTCCTTAAGGATCTACTGCACTTGGAAGAAGACAAGTTGAATCCGACAAAGTTCTTTTGCTCAAGAGTGATATGCCCTATTAAGGGAGATAACAGGGACACAGGTAAATCCGTAAGTCAGCAGCACAACAGTGTGTGACAACGGCCATATGAGTGGAGCAAATGGGGCATATGCCTCAGGCAAGGGAGGCTGAGCCTTACTGCGTTTATTTTTACTTAACTTACATTGCAAGCATTACGTCTGTATACAGTGGGGAAAGAAATAAATGATAAAGGAAGACTTGTAAGTCTTTAGGAACTTAGGGTTTTAACAGTCCCTCACACCTCTAATCCCAGCACTTTGGGAGCCCAAGGTGGGTGGATCGCATGAGTCCAGGAGTTCGAGACCAGCCTGGGAAACATGGTGAAACTCCATCTCTACAATTAACTGGGCATGGTGCATGCACCTGTGGTCCCAGCTACCTGGGAGGCTGAGGTGGGAGGATCACCTGAGCCCAGGAGGTCAAGGTTGCCATGATTGCTAATGCATGGCAGCCTGAATGACAGAGGGAGATACTGTCTCAAAAAAATACAAGGAATTAGTAAAAAGAAAATATTTTGGCTTCACAGTGATAGCTATAGGGAAACTAGGTTTTCCCAGTCTTTCTAGATGGTATTTGATCCTATATGTTCCAGAATCCACGGGCTTTGACTTTGACTTTCTTTTGTCTTCTTTCCATTCCTACCGACCTACTCACATAGCTCCTTAGTTATGTCAGACCAGCAATGTCTGTGGGTCACCTCTTTGGACAAAACCATATTATTGCTTGTGTTCGAAGCAGCATCAAAGTCACCAGCTTCTCTCAAAGGAGAAGGTGACATGTGACTATGATCCCTGGTGGCTGGATTTTTGATGCCGGGATCCCCGTAGTCAGAAACTTCTTATTTTTGGAACATTATATGGCTATTTCAAGAGGAGGCTCAGTTCTTTCTGGGAGTTGTAGTACCAGCATTTTCTTCTGTGAGAAAGGAAGCTAATCCCCTTGGGGCGGCTGTGGGGCTAATCACCTCGGTGTTATAACTAATCTACTTTTAAAGTATAATTCTTCAAAGATGCGTTTGACAATTTTTAAAGCATATTATTTTCACAGTTGAAGCACTCAGAGGAAAGGGGTATCCAGGGTATTTTGAAGAGATTAGACATGTATTTTTTCACGACATTTTTTCCCCTATGATTTTGTAGCCTCTCCCTATAGAAAGGAATAAAAAGATGTTTCTCTTTGTTCCCCCCTCTTCCTGCTGTAGTAATTGGACTTGGAGTTCTTGCAGAAGGCAAAGAGATTAAAGATGCACCAATGATTTGCTAATCAATAGTTATATATATATATGTATGTATATATATATATATTTCCATTCTAAATGTGCAGTGCTCTGTAACTGAACCCATATCTTGGCTCAAAGCCCAGTGGAAATTTCAGGAACAGGGGACAGTGTGTCTCAGCCCATTGTTTCAAATAACTCTCCTTGGCTTCTTTAGGGAGATAAAATAGGCATTCACATTAGGCCAGAAGGTTATTAGATCTCCACGAGACGCTGTTCAGGTCTGGCTGCACACCGTGGATATTATTCTGTCAACACAAATGTCCTTAGAATCTGCTAGAATTGAATGACTCTTAGCAGCCTTACAGCTGTCTTAGAACATTTAACATCTCCCAAAAAACGCTTCTTGGCACCAATGAGAATTAGTCATGGGGCTGATTTATATCTCAAAGTATGGAAAACGAAGTGGGATAACAGTATCACTGTTTCCATGTGTCATGTTTACAAAATAAGTATTCTGTTTATCCCCCCAAAAGCTGGGATTGATTTTTTACACCACCCACAGCCATCCCCCAACTTTTACAGCCCGGGCAACTATAAATAAGTTAAGGAAAATTACTCCTCTATGGTTTCACAAAGCATTTCTTATCTGACTGCCACAGCTGTCACTGATCCAGATGCTCTTATTTGGGATGTCTGTGGCTGGAAATACTATTGCTTATGTTCTTCAGTGGCTAAAGAACATTATCATGTTATTTTGTGAATTTAATTCATTTCTCCTGTTTGTGTCGGGGTTTTTAATGTCTAGTGATTTCTCAAACATACCAAAATAGATGATCTTCAGCCTCTTCTATGTTGTTCCCTTTTCTACTGTTAATGTTTATTTATAAAATAAATTTCTGATTTTAAGAGATGAATTTGAGCTTCATAATTTACTCATTATATTTCAATACTCCTAATGTGAACCCAGAAACTAATTATCATCCTGTTCAATACTATTAATAGTAATAAATTTTTCAAGGTTGTTATTCGAGCTTTCAAAATATTAAGCTATAAATATTTCTACCAGTTCTTCTTTATGTTCTTCTGTTTGTTCTCTTTAAAATTAGATGTCTTTAAAATGTGCATAGACAATGAAATATTGCCTAGAACAAAACACAATGGTATCCACTTGAAAACCTGTAGGATTTAAGACATTGTATGCAGTTAATTCTGTATGCCAATATTTCCTTTACTATAATTCAGTTTTCTCCTTAGTTGATACTATTTATTCCATCTGAGAGCCCTTGTTATTTAAAGTATATATTTTGAAATTGAATAAAACAGAATATCGTCAAATACTATTTAGGGTACAATAATTAATATTTTATAATATGCTATTCAAGATCCAGAAAGATCTACACAAATACAAATTTCATTAAATATTATTTCTCATATATGTAATCAATTCTGTTTTTATTTTTTGAAGATGTGACTTTTGGTTTTCCAGTATACTTTGATGACATTCTGAAATAAATAAAAATCATTTTTAACATTATTTTTCTCTTGTTACAAGTCTTAAAATTAGGTAAAATTGAATTCAGATTTGTCACAGGGATGAAGAAAGATATTTGTAAAGTCTTTGGAAGAAATGGCAGAATTTCATTTGAAGCACCCCAAGGTTTCTGCTTCAAACAATTTCCCCCAAATTACTTGTCTGAGAAATATATCAGCTATTAAGTAAATGTCAAATATTGGAGAAAAAGTCAAAATTATTTTGCAGAGAAAACACCGAAAGTCATGGTGAAAAATATGACAAATCTTATAATGGGCAGGAATGTATTTTACATGCATTTTTCACAACTCTCTAAAGACTGAAAAAAAAAAAAAAGCCCACGGAGTCAGATAGAAAGAACTAGAAAGCCCAGCAATTAATTTGAGGATTTGATCAAAATAGACGGCAATGTACATAACTTCAGCCAAACTTTTCATTTTTTCCACAATAGTACTATTCTTTAACTAAGTTCTTTTCTCCCTCTGAATTGTCAGAATAATTTTTTCAACTCAAGGCTTTCCCATCTGCAGATAAACCGTGGATTATTTCCAATACCTACCTACCTAAACTTTTTCTGAGTATCTCAGTGTCATGTTGTGATTGGTTTAAAATGACTTCTTCTTTTTCTATTCACATCAAACCGGATAACAATATGATCAAGCATCTTTCAAAATAGAAAATTGCTGGTATTGCTAGAGACAGTCGTGTTAATATCGCAGGATCATGTTATTATTGCAGGAAGTCTTTGGATTAGTTCTGAAAAGTCAGGAAGGAATCACAAGAATAGGCGCGGTGAAGGGAGCATCAGCAAATGAAACCTTTCTTTGGATCATGAGGTCTTGGTTTAAAATTAGCGAGAGATTACAGGAGTAATCAAGTCAAATGAAAGGTTGAGACAATAAAATTCAATTAGATTTCATACTAAAGGTAGTGGGAAGCTACTGGAAGGTCTATACTAAAACAATGGAAGGAGAATTTAAGGAGATGGTTTTTACAAGACAAATTAGAAAGGATGATACCAAGGGTAGAAATAGACTGAAAGTACTGCTGTGATCCAGGCATGGAGTGCTTGGTGCCCAGGCTGCGGCAATAGCTGTGTAAATGCAGAGGAAGAGATGAATCTCAGAGACATTTAAAAAGGAAATACCTATAGAAGCTGGAGATGAAGTTTTTTTTCTTCTCTTTACCTAGGGACTGAGATGCCTGGGAAATGGTATCATTGACAGCCAAGGATGGTTAAGCATTTTTTGATGTTCCAACTTTGTATTTATGCAACAAATAATTGGGAAGTATTTGTGTGCCAGGGCAATAGGAGTAATTAAAAACAATGAATGTGGCCTTGTTCCTGCCGTGAAGGAGCTCAGTATGTGTGGGACTTACAAGCCTATGAAAATAGAAATATTCGCATCCGAGTGCCTCTAGAACACAGTACTCTGTTTATTCTTAAAAATATGTATCCTAAGGTTTAATAAGGCAGAAGAATTTTAAAGTTATCTCAGTTGTTTTGCTTTAATAGTAGTCATTGTTTTAAGAACTAAAAGTTGCAATGAAATTTTTATAAAGAGATATGAATATAAAATCAAAAACTTAAAACCCTGTAATGTTAAATTAAGTTGAAAGTACTGTCATCCAAAAGACCATCAGGATGGTGAAATAATAGAAAAGATAGTTTTATCGGTGATGTCAGCTTCAAACTGTCTGAAAAGAGAGAATCTGCAGCATGGACCCTCTTTGAAGAGGGAAAGGGCAGGTAGGGTTTTATGCCTCACAGGGCCTGTACCACACAACAGAGTCAGAGATATTTGGCAGGTTTGGGGATAAGCTATATATGTCGATGAGGGCAGCTGGAAAGGCAAAAACACGCACGCCGGGTAAGCAGATATGTAATGTGCATCCCATGTTCACTTTGGGGCTGGGTTTTAGCATGAAAATGAGATGGAATTTGGCTCTTTATGTTAAAAAGACGCACGACAGGACAGGAAGACAGTTTGCACAGTCTCTACAAGCTGGCTGAAACTGCCGTAAGATCTGCAGTTGTTTATCGGAAAAAAATGTGTGTAAGGCCGGACCTCTGTCTAATCAGTGTTGTAGTGGGCTGGGTTATAAATCAGAGTTAGGAATTTGCCTGATGTCTCCTGTTGTTAAGGAGTCAGACGGCGGTTTATAGCTGTAGGAATTTAGGAAGTTGCCAGGCCAGCCAAGCCCTGAACCCTCGACCCATAGGTAACTTTTGTTTTCTTAAACTTAGGGCCCGTCTTAGTTGATAGATGTCTATTTTGATCTCTCAAATTGCAATACCAAATTATAATTTTGAAAGTTAAATTTTCTAGCCCTCCATATTGAAAAATCCCAAGAACAACAATAATGCTTCGTGTAGGAATCAGCACTTCTCACACCCATATTTCATTTGTTTGGTTTTTTGTTGTTATTGTTTTCTTTTAGAGACAGGGCCTCACTCTGTCTCCCAGGGTGAAGTGCAGTGGTATCGTCATGGCTCACTGCAGCCAGGAACTCCTGGGCTCAAGTGACCTGCCCACCTCAGCCTCCAAAGTGGCTGGGACTACAGCTGTGTGCCCCCACATCTGGCTAATTTTTAATAAATTTTTGTGAAGACTGGGTTTCACTGTGTTGCCCAGGCCGGTCTCAAACTCCTGGCCTTAAGTGATCCTCCCAAAACACTGGAATTAAAGGCATGAACCACTGTGCCCAGCCTCGTATTTTGTTTTTAAATTATCATTCCACACTGAAGGAACCAGGGCCCGTTAGTGAGTAGGTGATTCTTGATGGAGAAATAGGGAGACAGAGATGAGGGTGGGGCCAGCTGAGTCTTATACATCATGAGTGCCTTAAATACCACGAGAAAGGAAAGTCTAGGACTTATGTGATTATGTAAAAGGACACAGTGGCAGCCTGACAGGTCTTCCTGTAGTTCAAACTAATTCCAGCATCAATAACAACAATAACAAAATAACCATAACTCATTGAAATTCATTACACACATACACATCATTGGTCAATGGTAATGCTAAAAAAAGATAATGTAATCAAACACAAATAATATACCAATTCTTTACATGCTTTCTTGATATATTCTTTCCTTACTTTGAAAATTGGTAATTAAAAGATGAGAACAAAATATTCATTCTGCTCTTTAAATAAGAATTTTAGTTTCAAGGTTAAAAAAAAAAAGTGATCCTAGGCCGGGCGCGGTGGCTCACGCTTGTAATCCCAGCACTTTGGGAGGCCGAGGCGGGCGGATCACCAGGTCAGGAGATCAGAGACCATGGTGACACCCCGTCTCTACTAAAAATACAAAAAATTAGCCGGGCGCGGTGGCGGGCGCCTGTAGTCCCAGCCACTCGGAGAGGCTGAGGCAGGAGAATGGCGTGAACCCGGGAGGCAGGGCTTGCAGTGAGCCGAGACTGCGCCACTGCCCTCCAGCCTGGGCGACAGAGCGAGACTCCGTCTCAAAAAAAAAAAAAAAAAAAAAAAAAAGTGATCCTAATTGATAAAGAAAGCTTTTATTTGCAGAAGAATGCCAGTTAAAAATGTAACAGGAATACAATTGGATAATCATTTTGCTAATCATAATGAAACAACTTAAGGAAGAAACTTAGTGATGCTAACATCTTTCATAAAATGTTGGGAAACGGAATATTCACACAATGCTTATTATCTCTCCACAGACTACTTCATCTTTTCAGAGGAGGAAACGTGTATTTATACTGGAAAGGTCTGACTGTAACAAAATTAATCCAGTATTACCACTAACTAATAGGACTCCTTAGACATTCCTTTAATGAAATGCAACCGGAAACACCAATTTTCTCCATGAACTATTACATTATGAAAATACAACCAGAAAAATACAGGAAATAGAACATCACACAATATCTGGCTGATGTCTTTAAAAATTAATAGCTCAGGGAGAAAAAAGGATGTAAAAACTATACTTGACTTACAAAGACAAATGACGTAACAAAAAATGTATTACATGCTTGTTGATGGAATCCTGCTTAGAAAACAAGAGTTAAAACAGACATTGAGGAAACTTGAATTTGGGCCACGTATCTGGTGATATTAGGGAATTCCTGCTGATTTTGTGCGGTGGGTACAATAAAGCCATGGCGATCTCATGGGAGAGCACGTCTGTTCATACTGAAGAACTTGGGAGAAAGTGTCATGACATCTTTAAGTAACTTCAAATGATTTAGCAAACAGATAGGAATAGCAATACAAATATGGATATTCATACAGAGTATAGATCTACAATATATATTCTATTCATATAGGGTACAGATCTACATAAGCTAAATATCAATAATTGTTGACTCTGGATAGTGAGTATATAGGTTTTGTTTGTTTGTTTTTGTTTTTTAGAGACAGCGCCTCACTCTGTCACCCAGGCTGGAGTGCAATGGCGCGATCTCGACTCACTGCAATCTCCGCCTCTCAGGTTGAAGCGATTCTCCTGCCTCAGCCTCCAGCGTAGCTGGGATTACAGGCGCGTGCTCCCACACCCGGCTAATTTTTGTATTTTCAGTAGAGATGGGGTTTCGCCATGTTGGCCAAGACTGGTCTCAAACTCCTGACCTCAGGTGATCCGCCCGCCTCGGCCTCCCAGAGTGCTGGGATTACAGGCGTGAGCCACCGCGCCCGGCCTGTATATAGGTTTTTTTGTAGTATATTTTTTGTTTTTCTGTTTGTTTTAAAATTACTATAATAAAATTTTTTTAAAGAATGTGTATGTTCATAAAGCCCCAGAAGGTTCTTGGGTAACAATAAAAGATACACTAGCCCCATGGTCTCAAGGCCTTTGCTCTAGAGATGCAAATAATCTACTTCTGGGAATGAAGGTCAAAAAGACAAAAATTTAACTTGGGATAATTAGTGGTTCTAAGGGAAACTCCATTATTGCGAACACTATAATAAATACCTGGGAAGTGAAGAGTATGCGATTGTTCCAACATATCTTTAGAGCTTAGAGTGCTTAGATCCTAGAGGATACTTAACTCTGGAGATTCTCTGGGTGTGATTTAAAAGTGGGATGGCCCAGATTGGACCTATGATCCTTTCCTTGAGCTTTCCTGGGGCCAGGCTGTCCCTGTGGAAGTCTTCCAGGCCAGGGCAGGCTGGGATCCTACCTCCCAATGCAGATATTGCTAGGCCAAAGTAAAAGCACCAATTCTCTTGGAATTTACTTCTGCTTCCAGGAGAGCAGGGGAGAACTTCCAAAGGTCTCACAGACTGGGTCACACTGTGCCCCATATCACAGCGCCCTGGCATGTCAGGTCATCCTAATAAATGCAATCAGCTCAATAACACTTGGGTACCCTGTAAATACCCTCTCACTGGGAGATTATGTGAGAAAAAACATCTTGTCCTTAAACTTCCACCTTGAGTCCAAGCTCTATAAATCAGTAGTGCTTCCAACAGCCTCATTTTAGCCATTCCAGTTTTATGACTGACTCTCTGCTTCCTACTTCTTTGAATATGAATTTCAGTGAGAGTCAATTATTTTATAGGAAAAATGTTTTTCACTAGGCAGGAAATTCTTTTCATCTTACTAAAGTTGGAACATAATAGTTTAGACATTTCCATTCTCTAAAGCATAAAACATCTAGTGCATGGCCATTACCCCAACCACTAAATCATAATGCTCTTGGAGGTAGAATGTGCTAGTATTTAGGAAACTCATTAAGTCAGAAAGTACTCACTGAGCCCCTAAAGCCTGGAAAGTACAGCACTGGTCACTTAAGGAGATCATCAGTATCAGAATAACTCCAGGTCCTTATGGAGTTGCAAATATTCATGAGAGAGAAGGTGATCAACCTAAGATCAGTCTTTCTTGAACGTAGCCATAAAATATTTATTTTGCTCATATAGATTTTATGCTTTGTTTCTTTAAAACCTAAATTCTGAAAATTAAAACAATGCTGTTTCTGATAATGCTATGGGTGTACTTTCTGACATCTTTTATTTTTAGATACTATGAATGAAATCTTACCAAGTGTCATATTTGGTTACTAAACAAACTATGAATAAACCAACAGCATTTCCAGCATGTGGATGTTAGCATTAAAGAGTAAATTCTGATTCTTTTAGGTCAAAGTTGTTGAATTGAGGCCATAGTTTCAGAAAATGGATCACCTAGTCTTTATGTGTTTCATTTCAAATTATGTCTCTATCAACCTTTACTAGATCAAGTATATTGAAGCTTCTATACAACCTCCATTTAGTATCCGCTGTGGTACAAATGTTTGTGTCCCCCGGTACTTGTCCATTCTCACACAGCTATAAAGAACTACCTGAAACTGGGTAATTTATGAAGAAAAGAGGTTAATTGACTCACAGTCTGCATGGCTGGGGAGACCTCAGGAAACTTACAATCATGGCAGAAGGCAAAGAGGAAGCAAGGCACATCTTACATGGCAGCAGGAGAGAGAGAGAAAGCAAAGTGGTAAGTGCCACACACTTTAAAGCAATCAGATCTTGTGAGAACTCACTATCATGAGAACAGCAAGGGGGAGACTGCCCCCATGATTCAATCACCTCCCATCATGCCTCTCCCCCAAGATGTGGGGATTAAAATTCCAGATGAGATTTGGGTATGGACACAGAGTGAAACCATATCACCCCCTCAAATTCATATACTGTAATCATAACTCCTAGGTGGTGGTATTCGTTGGGAGGGCGGGCTGGGGGATAATTAGGTCATGAGCACAGACCTGTCATGAGTGAGATTAGTGTCCTTATAAATGAAGCCGTGGGGGTGAAGCCAAGATGGCCAAATAGGAACAGCTCCAGTCTAGAGCTCCCAGCGTGAGTGGCACAGAAGACAGGTGATTTCTGCATTTCCATTTGAGGTACCGGGTTCATCTCACTAGGGAGTGCCAAACAGTGAGTGCAGGACAGTGGGTGCAGCACACTGTGTGCGAGCCAAAGCAGGGCGAGGCATTGCCTCACTCGGGAAGCGCAAGGGGTCAGGGAGTTCCCTTTCCTAGTCAAAGAAAGGGGTAACAGACGGCACCTGGAAAATCGGGTCAGTCCCACCCTAATACCGAGCTTTTCCAATGGGCTTGGAAAACAGCACACCAGGATATTGTGTCCCGCACCTGGCTCGGAGGGTCCTATGCCCACAGAATCTCGCTGATTGCTAGCACAGCAGCCTGAGATCAAACTGCAAGGTGGCAGTGAGGCTGGGGGAGGGGCGCCCGCCATTGCCCAGGCTTGCTTAGGTAAACAAAGCAGCTAGGAAGGTCCAACTAGGTGGAGCCCACCACAGCTCAAGGAGGCCTGCCTGCCTCTGTAGGCTCCACCTCTGGGGGCAGGGCACAGACAAACAAAAATTCAGCAGGAACCTCTGCAGACTTAAATGTCCCTCTCTGACAGCTTTGAAGAGAGTAGTGGTTCTCCCAGCACGCAGCTGGATATCTGAGAATGGACAGACTGCCTACTAAAGTGGGTCCCTGAGCCCCGAGAAGCCTAACTGGGAGGCAGCCCCCAGTAGGGACAGACTGACACCTCACTCGGCCAGGCACTCCTCTGAGACAAAACTTCCAGAGGAACTATCAGACAGCTGAATTTGTGGTCTCACGAAAATCCACTGTTCTGCAGCCACCGCTGCTGACACTCAGCCAAACAGGGTCTGGAGTGGACCTCTATCAAACTCCAACAGACCTGCAGCTGAGGGTCCTGTCTGGTAGAAGGAAAACTAACAAACAGAAAGGACATCCACAACAAAAACCCATCTGTACATCACCATCATCAAAGACCAAAAGTAGATAAAACCACAAAGATGGGGAGAAAACAGAGCAGAAAAACTGGAAACTCTAAAAAGCAGAGCACCTCTCCTCCTCCAAAGGAACGCAGTTCCTCACCAGCAACGGAACAAAGCTGGATGGAGGATGACTTTGACGAGTTGAGAGAAGAAGGCTTCAGACAATCAAGCTACTCTGAGCTACAGGAGGAAATTCAAAACAATAGCAAAGAAGTTAAAAACTTTGAAAAAAAATTAGACGAATGGATAACTAGAATAACCAATGGAGAGAAGGGCTTAAAGGAGCTGATAGAGCTGAAAGCCAAGTTTCGAGAACTACGCAAAGATTGCAGAAGCCTCGGGAGCCGATGTGATCAACTGGAAGAAAGGGTATCAGTGATGGAAGATGAAATGAATGAAATGAAGGGAGAAGGGAAGTTTAGAGAAAAAAGAATAAAAAGAAACAAACAAAGCCTCCAAGAAATTTGGGACTATGTGAAAAGACCAAATCTACATCTGATTGGTGTACCTGAAAATGACGGGGAGAATGGAACCAAGTTGGAAAACACTCTGCAAGATATTATCGAGGAGAACTTCCCCAATCTAGCAAGGCAGGCCAACATTCAGATTCAGGAAATACAGAGAATGCCACAAAGATGCTCCTCGAGAAGAGCAACTCCAAGACACATAATTGTCAGATTCACCAAAGTTGAAATGAAGGAAAAAATGTTAAGGGCGGCCAGAGAGAAAGGTCGGGTTACCCACAAAGGGAAGCCCATCAGACTAACAGCTGATCTCTCGGCAGAAACTCTACAAGCCAGAAGAGAGTGGGGGCCGATATTCAACATTCTTAAAGAAAAGAATTTTCAACCCAGAATTTCATATCCAGCCAAACTAAGCTTCATAAGTGAAGGAGAAATAAAATACTTTATAGACAAGCAAATGCTGAGTAATTTTGTCACCACCAGGCCTGCCCTAAAAGAGCTCCTGAAGGAAGCACTAAACATGGAAAGGAACAACCGGTACCAGCCACTGCAAAAACATGCCAAATTGTAAAGACCATCCAGGCTAGGAAGAAACTGCATCAACTAATGAGCAAAATAACCAACTAACATCATAATGACAGGATGAAATTCACACATAACAATATTAACTTTAAATCTAAATGGGCTAAGTGCTCCAATTAAAAGACACAGACTGGCAAACTGGATAAGGAGTCAAGACCCATCAGTGTGCTGTATTCAGGAAACCCATCTCACATGCAGAGACACACATAGACTCAAAATAAAGGGATGGAGGAAGATCTATCAAGCAAATGGAAAACAAAAAAAGGCAGGGGTTGCAATCCTAGTCTCTGATAAAATAGACTTTAAACCAACAAAGATCAAAAGAGACAAAGAAGGCCATTACATAATGGTAAAGGGATCAATTCAACAAGAAGAGCTAACTATCCTAAATATATATGCACCCAATACTGGAGCACCCAGATTCATAAAGCAAGTCCTGAGTGACCTACGAAGGGACTTAAACTCCCACACAATAATAATGGGAGATTTTAACACCCCACTGTCAACATTAGACAGATCAACGAGACAGAAAGTTAACAAGGCTATCCAGGAATTGAACTCAGCTCTGCACAAAGTGGACCTAATAGACATCTACAGAACTCTCCACCCCAAATCAACAGAATATACATTTTTTTCAGCACCACACCACACCTATTCCAAAATTGACCACATAGGTGGAAGTAAAGCTCTCCTCAGCAAATGTAAAAGAACAGAAATTATAACAAACTGTCTCTCAGACCACAGTGCAATCAAACTAGAACTCAGGATTAAGAAACTCACTCAAAACTGCTCAACTACATGGAAACTGAACAACCTGCTCCTGAATCACTACTGGGTACATGACAAAATGAAGGCAGAAATAAAGATGTTCTTTGAAACCAACGAGAACAAAGACACAACATACCAGAATCTCTGGGACACATTCAAAGCAGTGTGTAGAGGGAAATTCATAGCACTAAATGCCCACAAGAGAAAGCAGGAAAGATTCAGAATTGACACCCTAACATCACAATTAAAAGAACTAGAGAAACAAGAGCAAACACATTCAAAAGCTAGCAGAAGGCAAGAAATAACTAAAATCAGAGCAGAGCTGAAAGAAATAGAGACACAAAAAACCCTTCAAAAAATTAATGAATCCAGGAGCTGGTTTTTTGAAAAGATCAACAAAATTCATAGACCGCTAGCAAGACTAATAAAGAAGAAAAGAGAGAAGAATCAAATAGATGCAATAAAAAATGATAAAGGGGATATCACCACTGATCCCACAGAAATACAAATTACCATCAGAGAATACTACAACCACCTCTACACAAACAAACTAGAAAATCTAGAAGAAATGGATAAATTCCTTGACACATACACCCTCCCAAGACTATACTAGGAAGAAGTTGAATCTCTGAATTGACGAATAACAGGTTCTGAAATTGTGGCAATAATCAATAGCTTACCAACCAAAAAGAGTCCAGGACCTGATGGATTCACAGCTGAATTCTACCAGAGGCACAAGGAGGAACTGGTACCATTCCTTCTGAAACTATTCCAATTGATAGAAAAAGAGGGAATCCTCCCTAACACATTTTATGAGGCCAGCATCGTCCTGATACCAAAGCCTGGAAGAGACACAACCAAAAAGAGAATTTCAGACCAATATCCTTGATGAACATTGATGCAAAAATCCTCAATAAAATACTGGCAAACCGAATCCAGCAGCACATCAAAAAGCTTATATACCATGATCGAGTGGGCTTCATCCCTGGGATGCAAGGCTGGTTCAACATATGCAAATCAATAAATGTAATCCGGCATATAAACAGAACCAAAGACAAAAACCACATGATTATCTCAATAGATGCAGAAAAGGCCTTTGACAAAATTCAACAACGCTTCATGCTAAAAACTCTCAATAAATTAGGTATTGATGGGACGTATCTCAAAATAATAAGAGCTATCTATGACAAACCCACAGCCAGTATCATACTGAATGGGCAAAAACTGGAAGCATTCCCTTTGAAAACTGGCACAAGACAGGGATGCCCTCTCTCACCACTCCTATTCAACATAGTGCTGGAAGTTCTGGCCACGGCAATCAGGCAGGAGAAGGAAATAAAGGGTATTCAATTAGGAAAAGAGGAAGTCAAATTGTCCCTGTTTGCAGATGATATGATTGTATATCTAGAAAACCCCATTGTCTCAGTCCAAAACTTCCTTAAGCTGATAAGCAACTTCAGCAAAGTCTCAGGATACAAAATCAATGCACAAAAATCACAAGCATTCTTGTACACCAATCACAGACAAACAGAGAGCCAAATCATGAGTGAACTCTCATTCACAATTGCTTCAAAGAGAATAAAATACCTAGGAATCCAACTTACAAGGGATGTGAAGGACCTCTTCAAGGAGAACTACAAACCACTGCTCAATGAAATAAAAGAGGATACAAACAAATGGAAGAACATTCCATGCTCATGGGTTGGAAGAATCAATATTGTGAAAATGGCCATACTGCCAAAGGTAATTTATAGATTCAATGCCATCCCCATCAAGCTACCAATGACTTTCTTCACAGAATTGGAAAAAACTACTTTAAAGTTCATATGGAACCAAAAAAGAGCCTGCATCATCAAGTCAATCCTAAGGCAAACAAACAAAGCTGGAGGCATCACGCTACCTGACTTCAAACTATACTACAAGGCTACAGTAACCAAAACAGCATGGTACTGGTACCACAACAGAGACATAGATCAATGGAACAGAACAGAGCCCTCAGAAATGATGCCGCATATCTACAACTATCTGATCTTTGACAAACCTGACAAAAACAAGCAATGGGGAAAGGATTCCCTATTTAATAAATGGTGCTGGGAAAACTGGCTAGCCATATGTAGAAAGCTGCAACTGGATCCCTTCCTTACACCTTATGCAAAAATTAATTCAAGATGCATTAAAGACTTACACGTTAGACCTAAAACCATAAAAACCCTAGAAGAAATCCTAGGCAATACCATTCAGGACATAGGCGTGGGCAAGGGCTTCATGTCTAAAACACCAAAAGCAACGGCAACAAAAGCCAAAATTGACAAATGGGATCTAATTAAACTAAAGAGCTTCTGCACAGCAAAAGAAACTACCATCAGAGTGAACAGGCAACCTACAGAATGGGAGAAAATTTTCGCAACCTACTCATCTGACAAAGGGCTAATATCCAGAATCTACAATGAACTCAAACAAATTTACAAGAAAAAAACAAACAACCCCATCAAAAAGTGGGTGAAGGACATGAACAGACACTTCTCAAAAGAAGACATTTATGCAGCCAAAAAACACATGAAAAAATGCTCATCATCACTGGCCATCAGAGAAATGCAAATCAAAACCATAATGAGATACCATCTCACACCAGTTAGAATGGCCATCATTAAAAAGTCAGGAAACGACAGGTGCTGGAGAAGATGTGGATAAACTGGAACACTTTTACACTGTTGGTGGGACTGTAAACTAGTACAACCATTGTGGAAGTCAGTGTGGCATTTCCTCAGGGATCTAGAACTAGAAATACCATTTGATCCAGCCATCCCATTACTGGGTATATACTCAAAGGACTATAAATCATGCTGCTATAAAGACACATGCACAGGTATGTTTGTTGCGGCACTATTCACAATAGCAAAGACTTGGAACCAACCCAAATGCCCAACAACGATAGACTGGATTAAGAAAATGTGGCACATATACACCATGGAATACTATGCAGCCATAAAAATGATGAGTTCATGTCCTTTGTAGGGACATGGATGAAACTGGAAAACATCATTCTCAGTAAACTATCGCAAGGACAAGAAACCAAACACCGCATGTTCTCACTCATAGGTGGGAATTGAACAATGAGAACTCATGGACACAGGAAGGGGAATATCACACTCCGGGGACTGTTGTGAGTTGGGGGGAGGGGGGAGGGACAGCATTAGGAGATATACCTAATGCTAAATAACGAGTTAATGGGTGCAGCAAACCAACACGGCACATGGATACATATGTAACAAACCTGCACATTGTGCACATGTACCCTAAAACCTAAGGTATAATTAAAAAAAAATAAAATAAAATCAGTTAGAAACGAAAAAAAAACAACAAAACTCTCTTGCCCCTTCCTTCTGCCATGTGAAGTTAGAGTGAAATCGCTGCCTATTTCATGCTGGGATCTTAATCTTGGTCTTCCCTGCCTTCAGTACTGTGAGAAATAAATTCCCACTATTTATAAGCCATCCAGTCTATGGTATTTTGTGGTAGTAGTCCAAAGGTGGTACCCATGTGATACTTCATAAATAAAAACATTTGATTATGCCACTCCCATGTTAAAATGCTGTTATTGATTTGTACTGAGAACAGGATAAAGAAAAAAAAACCTCTTCAATGTGGCCTCTTTAACGTGGTTTACCACTGTGGCTGCACCAAAATCACACTTGTTCTTACCCCTCACTCCAGCTAATTAGGTTCTCTTTAGCAAAGACAGGCTACAGGGTCTTGGCAGGTAATGTTCTATCCACTGGGAAGGAAAAACTCTTTTTTTCCCCAGTTAGTGCCTGCTTATTTATTAGCTCTCAGCTGAGTAATTCCTTTCTCCCTTACTCCCTTGCCCTGTGTGTGGGCATTGCTCTCTCCTTGAAGGCCTGCAGTCATCTCCCTGTGCCTCATGCAAAGCCAACCTGCAGCAGTGGCCCTGGTGATGGTTCACAGAAGTGCAGTTTGCGCTGGCTGGAAAGTGACCTCAGGTGATTCCTATAAGCTTGGAAGCAGCCATATCTCTGGGGCTTCAAGGAAGCGCCTATCGTCAGCGACATATTTCCCCGAGTCTGCTTCTTTTATATTTAACGTCAATTCCCATTTTAACACATTCAGATTCCTCTGTATCTCTTTCAGGTTAAATTCCAGATTCTATATCTGACCCAATCTATTAGGTTGGTGCAAAAGATTTTGTCATTAAAAGTAATGGCAAAAACCGAGATTACTTTTGCACCAACCTAATACAACCTTCTGCAATATGTAATCAATCTCTCAACTAATCAAGTTATAAGATTAAGCTCAGTGATTTTGAGGGAGCCTGCTGGAAATCCTCTAAAGATGTTTCAAATATTATTTTTGGGGCTGGTTTTGTATTGTTGGTAATAAAAGTTTTTGAGAGACTTTCCATTTCTAAACACAAATCAAATATCTCTTATTCTTCTAGGAAAGAGACCATAAAATCTCTTGATTATAATAAAATTTTGCTCTCTCAATTTCTAATGAGAACCATGGTAGTGAAAATAATTTTGACGTATAGAAATTGTTTTGATGTTTTAATAACTAATTATCGGTATATATAGTGTCTGGCTTCCAGAATTTCTTTATAAATAATTCCTATGTTGATTAGCCATGTGGTTGCCAACCTTGTTCCAAGTGCATCACAAATTCAAATTTTACAAAAAATTAGGAAGAATTATGTGATCTACATGAATCACTAATGCCCCGGGGAAAGTTTTCAGTGGAAACCTCACTATGTGGGAGATTTGGAGAAGAAACCGACTACATAAGGTATCTGCTTTTTAAAGGAATAGTTCTATTTTGGGAAAATTTTTCATGCCATAGAGAGGATGTTCCATAACTCACTGCAGAGACAGAAATTGATGAGAGTTCCTTTGTGTTTCTATCATAAGACAGAATAATGTGTACCACCCACAACATAAACCCTAAGTCCTACACTGGGATAACTTCCCTGAAGTCTTGGAACAGCGGTTCATAATAATTATAGTTGAGTGACGGGCACCCTCTGCTTGAGGCGGAGAAACTAATACTGACCTTACAGACCAGGTTCTCTTGTTTTGTGGTGTTGAAAGGCTTTTTCTACCCATCATTCTCCACCATGACGAGAAATTTTAGATCTAGTTCATAAATGCAATTAATGATAGAAATAAGTACTTATTGTTAGATTCAGAATTTCTGAAGTACCCAGTGAGAACCTAGTGAGAAACACAATCATTCTTGACTGTGCCTACAGTTAAGATCGTCTAATAGTGGAAAGAAACAAAGATGGAAGGGAAGGAGGGAGACAGAAGAGGGGAGGGGTAGAGGAGGAGGCTGAGAAAGGGAGTGGAGAGAGAGAGACAGGAGAGAAATTCCTTTTGATCCCTGAATATTACAGAACTAATGATATTATTAAAATTTAATTTTCAATCTGCGTGTGCTTTTTTTATAAGATGAAAGGGAAACTTTGAATAAGTTTCTTAAAGAATTCAATGAAAATATATAAGACGAATGCTCTGGACTAATTAAATAAAATAAATATATATGCAACAGCACACACTTCTCAAGGGTCCTAAAAGGTATTCTGTTACTTAAATGCAAAATATTCAGTGATCTGCATGTATTTACAGAGTGAATAGCTTCTTTACTGTGGAAGAAGTTTGATTTTTTTGCGTTATAAGATTTTAGAAATTACAATAACATTTTATACTTTTATGAATGTTGACAGGATTTTGTTATAATTTCATTAATTATTAAAAAAACAACTGACTCATAAATTATAATTCCTAAATAATAGCAGAACCTATTTTTTTCCTAGTGGGCATTTACATTTACTTAGTTTCCTTCTTGTAAGTTGACTGTTAATCTCCTTCTTTGTTCTCTTTCAATTTGTCATTAAATATTGGGATCTTCCTTTAGGGCATACAATCATAAATAAGAGGAAATTCTCCCTGAAATCAAAAGAAGCCTGCTGGAAGGTGTTTATTTGTCTGTTGCTGGTTCTGACAGATTCCTTATACTTGATGCTTGTTTACACGTCAGGGTTCCCCACGTTAATATGTCTGAAAAGCTCTTTTGATACAATCAATTCTGTTGTTATAGAAATGAACTGATCAAAAGTATCTTTTAAAAGACATCAGTCATCTGGCATATTATTTCCCTTATGGTTTTTCCCATTATGATTTATAAATATTCTGAGAAATAAAAGTTGCTTTACTATATGCATGTTACCACATATTTCTATGTCATTCTTCATTGAGTGTCTACCATGTGCCAGGTCCTATATTAAGCATTTTGCATTAAGTTCTATTTAATTCTTACAAGAACCAAGTATACTGTGTATTAACAGGTCCATATTACAAATAAAGAAACAAAGTCTCACAGGTGCATTTCAGTTACCTGCATGGCCACAAAACCAGGAGTAGTAATGGAGCCAACATTTAATCTACATTGGTCTGACTTTAGCAACTGCATTCTTCCAAATAATGCAGTTAATAATAAAATAATACAAATAACTGGCAAAAGATACTTAAATAATTATCCCCATCTATTTAAATAAAATAATTTATGTAAAGTGCTCGGTACAGTGTCTAATATAATCATATAATTAAAACAAAAAGTGGTCACAACTTCTATTTGAACAGTTACAAAAACCGGGTTTTATAGTTGTATTTATCAGAAAAGGTCAATCGCTATAAAAACACATCCACAATCTCAGTTATTTAACAAAATAAAGGTTTGATTCTTGCAGCTGTTAGAGTCTAATGGCTATCAACAAGGTCAGAATGAAGGGAGGAGGCTTGCCAAGCAGTTACTCAGGGACTTAGGTTCCTTCCACAGAGAGGACCTGAAATCCTTGAAACCCTCCACTGAAAGATTCTTTTCCCAGCAGATATAGAATCACAGAGCATCTTGTGAGATATCGTAGGGGTCAGGCCTGAAAGTAGCATATATCACTCCCACTCATATCACATTGGACGGAATTCAGTCATATGGCCTGCCCTAGCTGAAAGCAAAGCTCAGAAACCTTGTGTAAACATAGAGCTTTGTGTCTGCCCCAGTAAGCAAAATACATCATCTTCCAAATGAGTGGTGACTGGAGTTTTGGTAGTGTAGTTGAAACCTTAGTGAATAGAAATTAGGTTAGAGATAAAAAAAACAAAAATTCCCCCCTTTGAGAAGGAACTTAGTTTTAGCTCCCAAATTACAAAATGAACTACCAAAGATTATGCATTTATTTTAGCATTACAAATGTATGTTACTAGTTTGATCTCCTTTCCAATGCCAGGGTAAGCTGAGTGTTTTAATTACAACAGTAATTTTTGTAGCACATTTTAATAAAACTGGAGTGCTTCATAAATTTCCCAATTATGACATTATTTTAAAGCACTATTTAATTTACACTTAATTAAATTGGAGGATTATGAAATTCGAGCTCATTTTTAAGAATAAAAAACTAATTTTCTTAAAATTATAGACGGTGACATTCTTGAAAGGAAGAAAAAGACTAATGATACTATCTCATATCCAAATCTACTAGAAGCAGCAGTTGAAGAACTGTCTTCCTGGAGCTTGGCCAATGTATATGATTTGTAAGATACATTACCACACCCTGTTTACAATCCTTGGCCTGGATTCAACTGGAGACTGCCAATTCATTCTGAAACAGACAGAGACTTGTGGCAACCTTATTACAAATGGCCTCTTTTTTTTTTTCCACAGAAATATTTTATCCCCTTTTTTCCCATACTATGACTCTGGGAAGAGCTTTGTTTCAAGATGGTGGCTGTTTGACCATTCTAATGACTAAGCTTTCACAAAGGAGTTCTAGAAGGGAATGTATAACTTTACTACCACTGACATTTTTAACTCAAATTACAAATTTCATTCATCCAGGCATTTATTCTTTCACTCCAGACTATTTTTGTCTTATCTTCTGTATTAGTCCATTTCACACTCCTGATAAAGACATAACCAAGACTGGGAGGAAAAAGAGGTTTAATTGGACTTACAGTTCCACATGGCTGGGGAGGCCTCAGAATCATGGCAGGAGGTGAAAGGTATTTCTTACATGGTGGTGGCAAGAGAAAATAAGGAAGAAGCAAAAGCAGAATCCCCTGGTAAACCCATCATATCTCATGAGACTTATTCACTTTCATAAGAATAGCATATGAAAGATGGGCCTCCATGATTTAATTACCTCCCACTGAGTCCCTTCCACAACACATGGGAATTCTGGGAGATACAATTCAAGTTGAGATTTGGGTGGGGTCTCAGCCAAATCATGTCATTCCACCCCTGTCCCCTCCAAATCTCATGTCCTCACATTTCAAAACCAGTCATGCCTTCCCAACAGTCCCCCAAAGTCTTAATTCATTTCAGCATTAACCCAAAAGTCCACAGTCCAAAGTCTCATCTGAGACAAGGCAAGTCCCTTCTGCCTATGAGCCTGTAAAATCAAAAGCAAGCTAGTTATTTCCTATATACAATGGGGGCACAGGTATTGGGTAAATACAGCCATTCCAAATGGGAGAAATTGGTCAAAACGAAGGAGTTACAGGGCACATGCAAGTACAAAATCCAGCAGGGCAGTCAAATTACAAAGCCCCAAAAGGTTCTCCTTTGACTACAGGTCACCCATCCAGGTCATGCTGATGTAATGGGTAGGTTCCCATGGTCTTGAGCAGCTCCACCCTTGTGGTTTCACAGGGTACAGTCTCCCTCTGGCTGCTTTCATGGGCTGGTGTTGAGTACCTGTGGTTTTTCCAGGTGCACAGTGCAAGCTGTCAGTGGATCTACAATTCTGGGGTCTGGAGGACAGTGGCCCTCTTCTCACAGCTCCAGTAGGCAGTGCCCCAGTAGGGACTCTGTGTGGGGGCTCCAACCCCACATTTCCCTTATCCATTGTCCTAGCAGAGGTTCTCCATGAGGGCCCCACCCCCACAGCAAACTTCTGCCTGGGCATCCAGGAGTTTCCATACATCTTCTGAAATCTAGGCAGAGGTTCCCAAAACTCAATTCCTGACTTCTGTGCACCCTCAGGCTCAACACCAGGTGGAAGCTGCCAAGTCTTGGGGCTTTCACCCTCTGAAGCCACAGTCTAAGCTGTATGTTGGCCCCTTTTAGCCATGGCTGGATCAGCTGGGACACAGGGCACCAAGTCCCTAGGCTGCACACAGTATGGGGACCTTGGGCCTGGCCCATGAAACCACTTTTTCCTCCGGGGCCTCCAGGCCTGTAATGGGAGGGGCTCCCTTGAAGGTCTCTGACTTGGCCTGGAGACATTTTCCCCATGGTCTTGGGGATTAACACTAGGCTCCTTGTTACTTATGCAAATTTCTGGAACTGGTTTGAATTTCTCCCCAGAAAATGGGTTTTACTTTTCTATCATATAGTGAGGCTTCAAATTTTCCAAACTTTTATACTCTACTTCCCTGATAAAACTGAATGCCTTTAACAGCACCCAAGTCACCTCCTGAATGTTTTGCTGCTCAGAAATTTCATCCACCAGATATCCTAAATTATTTCTCTCAAGTTCAAAGTCCTACAAATCTCTAGGGCTGGGGCAAAATGCCTGTCTCTTTGCTAAAACATAGCAAGAGTTGCCTTTGCTCCAGTTCCCAACAAGCTCTTCATCTCCATCTGAGACCACCTCAGCCTGGAGTTTATTGTCCATATCACTATCAGCATTTTGGGCAAAGCCATTCAACATGTCTCTAGGAAGCTCCAAACTTTCCCACGTTTTCCTGTCTTCTTCTGAGCCCTCCAAACTGTTCCAACCTTTGTCTACTACCCAATTCCAAAGTTGCTTCCACATTTTCAGGTATCTTTTCAGCAGTGCCCCCACTCTACTGGTACCAATTTAGTGTATTAGTTCGTTTTCACTCTGCTGATGAACACACACTTGAGACTGGGGAAAAAAAAGACATTTAATTGGACTTACAGTTCTACATGGCTGGGGAGGCCTCAGAATTATGGCAGGAGGTGACAGACACTTCTTACATGGTGGCAGCAAGAGAAAATGAGGAAGACGCAAAAGTGGAAACCCCTGAGAAACCCATCAGATCTTGAGATATATTCAACCTCATGAGAATAGCATGGGAAAGACCTGCCCCCGTGATTCAATTATCTCCCCTATGTCTCTCCCATGACACGTGGGGATTCTGGGGGATACCATTCAAGTTGAGATTTGAGTGGGCACACAGCCAAACCATATCATCTTCTGTGCCACAGGTACTGGAATATAACTTGAAGAGATCCTGGATCCCAACTCACATTATTTTGGGGAAGAGAAACAAGTAATTGAATAAACAAAATAAAATCCAGTTTATGAAAAGTGCTATAAAGAACACAAATGGGGATGCTGGGTCTTTATGTAATAACACTGGGGCCTTTAAAATAGAGTATGGAAGAAGTTACTTTAGATGGCTGCAAGTGGGAAGCCCTCCACGGAGATTCAAGCTGAGATATAAAGGATGAGAAAGGTCCAGTCACATGAAAGTACAGGAAAAGAGAAACCTTGGAGGCCCAGCAATGCGGGAGATTGGAGTGTGACTGCTGCAGTGAGCCAGTGGCTGGCGAAATGAGTGATTGGAAAGGAGAACAAGAGCTAGGCCATGCAAAGGCTCGATCCATCACGGAAACCTGTGGAAAGATGTTAGGTTGGGACATGTCTTGCTCCTGGGATATGAATTACATTTTTAAAAGTTTATTTTTGTCACTTAATAAGAGAATAGATTGAAAAGGGTAAAATTAAACACTAGGAGATCAGTTAGTGAATGATCTGGGCAAGAGAAATCTGGCTGGAATCATGGTGGTGAGGGTGGAGGTGGAGAGAGGTGAGTCTGAGATCTGTCTGGGAGTGTCACAGAGAGCCTGATGAGAGGAGGTGAAGGATGGGAGAAGGGAGGAGTGGAAGCAGATGACTTTTAGGTTGTTGCCTGGTAACCAAGTGGATAATGGTGCTATTTACTGAAATGTGAAGTTGACTCTGCTGGGCGAGGGCAGGAGGGAAGTCATACAATGTACTTGGGATATGTTGGGATATCTAAGGCTACTTGAAATGCCTGTGAGACATTCAACATAAATTTCAAATAAATAGTTGGATATTAGCCTAGATCTAGAAGGAAAGTTGGAGCTAAAGACATAATTAGTATTTATCAGATTATAGATGGCAGATAGATCTACATTCATGGGAGTGTGTGAGATCAACTGCGAAAAAGTACATATGTGTAAGAAAAGAGTGCTTAAAACCTAGTCGTGAGAAAATTCAATATTTAAAGATAAGTAAAGGAGGAGGCTCATGTGTAGAGTCTATATACAAATTGGAAGTGGTAGTGACTGAAAAAAATGCATTAAAATTAACCAAATTTTCTCTTTTCTAGGCACTGACCTAATTGTAGATGCTTGAGAAAATAGAGATGTAATCATGGAGACCCACCAGGTATTTGAGTCAGGTTCTTCAATGCAAAAGTCACATAGAAGCTGCTGCTTTAATGTTTGTAACAGACTTCCAAACTAATGTCTCTTATAATGTCCCTGTGTATTAAGATTTCCATGAAACCATTACAATTTCTATTTATTTTGTCTAGATGTAAAGCAGACAGCATGTCATATTACATATATTGCTAAAATTCTTGCAGCCTAATGTATACAGATTTGTGAATTTTGAGTGATTTGAAGTTCATGAATATTTTGAGGTTGGTTTGTTTTGTCTTGTTCAAAGCCTAGATATCATGTTTTCTCAGTTTAACATACTTCTTGAGAGAAAAGAAATGTTTAGATTTCCAGCTAGTTATAAAATTGTCAGAGAGAATAGAAGTTAAACATACAGAGAAACAAAGGTTACACATCTGGGAAAATAGTAGAACAGCCTTTATACAGTCTTGGCAAATAAATTCAGAGGTTTTACTTTTAATCACAACTGTAAAGAAAGAAAGATTATCTTTCGGGGAAATTAATGAATATTGTAGGCTTAGACATAAAATAATTGTTAATTGCTCCATTTATTAGAAATCATACATCAAAAGTTTTTTATCATCAGTAATACAACAGCAATAGAGATAAAAATATATACGGATATTTGATTTTGATGATTTTAATCTCCTATGCCATTTCCATAACAACCTGATTATTCACACCTGTCAAACTGATGGGTGAGAATGTCAACTTGCCCTTGAATGCCAAAGACTATTTTCAGACCTTTGAGTTTTCTCACTAATTCAATCCATTTTGCATGCTTCTGACATGCCTTTTAGAAGACCAATTTGCTTATATCTCTTTACCTATTTACTGGAACCCTCATTTATTAGCTTGGCATTCAAAGTCTTCTACAGTCTTGCCATATCTCACTTTAAATGCATTTCTCCCCCTACTCACCTTTTCCAATGCAATCCCTATGTTATAATATAGCTAATGTACTTGGTTTTTTTTATGTATTTCATGTTACTACTATCTTGAAGTGTTTTCTATGTATCTCTGTCTCTACACTGTGACCCTCCATTGTGCCATCTATTCAGTGACATGCGTTCCCTTCTTTGACACGTGTCTTACGTGCCTTCGTCCCCCACATATTACCTAGACTGGTGCCATATCATAGACAGTAAGTTATCAATAAATGCTTCTTGGTTAGTTAGATGATTAGTATACAGGATGCTTCTGATGAGAAGGGTAAAGAAAATCATCAGAGAGGTTAATGGAATTAGACTCAACCCTGGGTGTCTTTGCCTTCAAAACTCATGTCTTTCACACTATTCCACGCCAACTCCCACAGAATAGTGTTTGTCTTAATCCATTTCTGATGTCATAACAGAAGACCAGAGATCAGGTAATTAATTATATGGTTAGTTAGAAAAAGATTCATAACTAGAACCTAGTGCTCCCCATTTCCCTGTGCTTGATAGGTTTTTAAAAATTTATTGAGATAGTTGCAATTTTGTCAAATTATTTTTGACTCGTAATTCATACCTTCTGATATTTCTTACTTTGTAAAAATGATTTTCTTCTTTCCATTTTGTATCTACAATTCAGCTTCGGTTTCTTTCTTTTCATTTCTACTTTTCTCTTTTGTTTAAAATATAGCCCATCACAATAAACTTAGGTAAGATTGTACTGAATATTGTCTCTATAAAGGGCATGAAAGTCTCCTTAATGTGAAATTGAGGTAGCATTAAATATACACTTAATTCAGCAAACTGACATCTCACCAAACAATCTTTTTGCTATGTGGACACACTTGTGTGTTTGTGTGCGTGTGTGTGTGTGTGTTTGTGCGTGTGTGTATGTATGTATTGTGCATGTGTGTCTGCACATTGTAGAGAATGGCATTTTCACATTACCACAAAAACACTGTATATAAGAAAATAATTCTCAATTGGTCCATGGGAGAGGGAGCCATGGCATGGGTTAGAACTGACTTCTGTCTCTGACCTCTCCATCCCCATTATTCTGTTTTGTGTTTCTGAAGCCAGTTTTACGTCTTAGTAGAGCCATAAATAATGACAATAAGCTGGAAAGGCTGGCATCTACGAGGGTGGAGAGAAGAGGTCAATAACATACATATATAGTCTTTTGTTCACAGGGCAAGGGGGTGCTAA